>NW_004955433.1:18877980-19159800 GCF_000276665.1 Chinchilla lanigera | reverse complement strand
CTTTGCAGAACATTTTGAAATGGCATGACTGAGTCCGTGAGTATTAATTCCTAGTTCTAGTTCCTCAGAAGTTAAGTCCAAGTCTCTAAAATGTGCAAAATATGAGACAATGATTTCATTGGCTATTATAGAAAACTAATATATGTCTGAGATTCTAGCTCCTTTTCACCATGAATTGTTGGAAATGAATAAATAGAGACAGCGTATAAATATTAGGAAGGAGGATCAGTGGGAGACTAGCCCCCTCAGTTCTGCTGTGAAATGGTCAACACTGCTTAACATCTACTACAGCAGCTGCACAACATGATGCACCCTGAAAGACGCTGGACCCACTGTGTGCTCCCTCTGTTTGCATTAATCAGAGCTGTGGGAACCGAAAAGACTAATATGCAGGGCAGGCTAAGGAAAAGGATGCATTTCTCTTAATAAACTTTTCTTTCTGACTGAATGAGATTTATCCCAGCAATAAAAGATGGTCCATAGGAAACATATTAATATATTTTATCACCTTTTGTAATGAAAACTGCACAATGTTGATGAAAAAAATCAAAGGTCTAAAAAAAGTAGAGACACACTGTGTTCATCAATTGGAAGAAATACCATGGTAAAGTTTTTAATTCTTCCTAAATATACAGACTCAAAAAAGCTAATATAGAACAATCTCAGCATTTTATGTGAATAGAGACAAGATTATTCTAAAATGTATATGGAATGGAAAAGGATCCAAACTACTTAAAAACAATTTTGCAAAAGAAGAGTAGGTGGGAGGAAATCTGTCCACCAAATTTTGAGATTATTATTCATACACATGAGGAAAGAGACACATAGATTCATGGAATTGAATAGAGAACTCAGAAATAGACATATTTTCCCTCAGTAATTTGAATCAGAGAAAGGAGCTCCTGAATTAGTCAGATATCGGGGCTTACTTGAAGAGGAAAAGTCAGGAATAGAGCAATCATGTTCTTACTCAGGCAGTGGAAGTGGAGTCAGTGAAAGCAAGATAGGTCAGGACGGTAAGAAGCTGGAGCTGGTTAAGAAACAGAAAGTCTTCCTTCTTTCCAGTTAACTCTCCTTATCCATAAAGTAACTGGAAATGGTGGTGCTGCTGTTGTCCTGGCTCCCACCAGTCACTTATAAAGAGAAATAGCATAGGAACAATTTAGCAATCTAAACTGTGCGAGTGTATTAATGAACAGATATTTGTCATGTTCATGAAAAGCTTTCTTTTTTTTTTTTTTTTTTTGTAGACAAAAAGAAAGAACACCCTTCCAAGTAAGATCAAGAGGCAAAGGTATATGACTTTGGGACTCACCATAAAATCTGGGACTCTGAGATGGCTTATGAAAGGCAATAAAACACAGTGCTTGATGGACAGGTGACAGGAGAGAGATGCATGCACACAGGAGTTGCACTGGTCAGGGCTGTGCACAAGCGCTACCCCTAATCCCCGGAGCCACTCACTCAACCTCTTCAACCTATCATCAGTTTCTTGGAAATAATTAAAGCAGCTACTGGATAGTTCATCAATTAATGATAAGATATAGCTTTTTAAGGAAAGAGCTTTAATGACTTTCCTATTGGTGTGTTTTAGTTTTTATTCACCATTTGTTTTGGAGAAAATCTTTAGATATAAGAGATTACAATGTCACTTGTTAAAATTCTGCAAATGTGTGTACAAATGTAGTAGAGTTTGCTTTGTCATCTACCAAGCTCAAATCCTGAAGTCATGTGAATTTAGAAGAAAAGCCCAAGTTGGGATATCACTTGTTCATATATGAGTTGTTCAAGCCATTTATTTGGGGTTGGGGATTTAGCTTAGTGGTAGAACGCTTGTCTAGCAAGCTGCAAACCCTGGGTTCGGTCCTCAGCGCCAAAAAACTAAAGCTAAAACTCAAGCTGTTTACTCAATGCTACCTCTTCTGAGTTTCAAGTCATTAATCTAGCAAAGTAATGATATGACCTCAAGGATGGATCATTCAGAGGAGCACATAAAATGTACATTGAAACATTTGCAAAGTTTCACCATGTATGCATGTTAGTTATAATTTTTGTTTCCCTGTGGTACTGGGGATAAGTTTGAAAGAAATTCCATTTGACAAACTAATATCATTCTTCCATGCTTGTTTGCAGACTATAACTTGTCAACAATATTGTTTGGTTTGTAAAATAATCTACATTTAACAAAGTTAACATGCAGAGTAGATATAGTTATTAAACAACATTGCTAATTGGCCTGTAAGAAATCCTGTGGAGTTGAGAGTTCAATGTAAGGAATCAAAGTGACTGGATCACTTTAAAATATATAATTGTTTTAAAGATATGCTGTAACCAGTAGATAGCCTGTTAAATGTCATTAGATAAGTGGAGTAACTGAAAAATAGTTAATTAAATTAAAAGAATCATTGAACTCATCTTCCATTTATCCCAAGAAAGATATGTGACTCAAATCAGGGTTTCTGTTTTTTACAGTTCACTGATGTGATCTTTCTTCCAGTCTATCCTAAGCGAAATAGAATGGGTAGAGGTTACATATTCAAGGCTCCTGTCTCTCATTCCTTAAATCCCATCAATGTGTAAGCCCCAGGGAGTGTGCTTCTCAGTGTGTACACCAGGCCTTCACTCCTGAGGATCACAGTTAGGTGAATTATGTAAAAAGTTGTGCCATCGCTCTCTCCCTCTACTAACACAAAAAGAACAAAATGTGCACAATTCTTAGGATGTGCATGAAGACTGGGAGGTAAAAGCAAATAAAAGCCAGGCAAAAAGCTAACTATTCTGGACTAAAGTAGACTGAAGAAGTGAGAAATTCTAATATATTTTACATAAAATTGTAAGCTGTAGTAGTCTTCTAGTCTCTTCCTGCTGATTGATCCCACTTCCTAAACATTTACTGTAATGAATCTACCAAGCTCAAATCCTGGATCTTGTATCAACTCCTCTAGCAAAGCCCACTGTACCCTAATGCTCTTCACAACTGCTGCTACTGCTATTCTGGTTTTCACTTGCAGAGTTCACAGCCTGTGAAGGCATTGGCATGCTAACTAATTAACACATTCAAATGAGACTTGAATAGTTTATAATGGGTCAATAAATTCTGTGGAATAAATGAATGACAGAATAAATTAATGTGTGATACATAAATGTACAGATGAGTGGGTGAATTGGCAGGTGGGTGGATGGATAGATGAATAGCAGGTGATTGCCTTTGTTTCAGTCAAACTCTATGATTTTTGTCATAATTCTTAAAATACTAACAATATATGAATACCCCAAAGCCTGATCTTATTAAATACTTCCTTAGGACCCACTTCACTGTTTTTTCAAATTAAGTACACCAAGTGGATCTTCTTTCTGTTTAAAATGAAATTTGGGGGAAAACACTTTTTCCTAAAATTTAAAAACTATTGAGCATACTGCAAAGCCCCCACACAAAGAAAGATCAATTGACGCTATTACCAGTGCGTTTAAACATAGCTCCTAAAAGTGAGACACTGATGAAAAGAACTTTAAAGGCGGTTCCCTCAACACCATTCTAAAACAGTTGATGTTATTTCATCTTTTTCTCCCCAGAGCTTTCAAAATACTCATGCTGAGATACTGAGATTGTATTCAGTTTGTGAAATTAGTGACATAAAGCTTCACTAGCCACCCCTATTATCTAGCACGAACACGCCAAAGCAGAATTGAAATCCTATTATATATATTGCATTAAATTGGCTCCCAGCGGGGCATCTTAATTAAGATGTGCTTTTTACCTGGGTCCAGATTAAGTGGCAGGGACTGTATCATAGTCTTTATAATCAGACAGAAAGCAGGGTTAGCCCGAGCCCTGATTTGCTAATGAAGGCTAATGGCCCATTGCCTTCATGGTACAGTGGTGGTGGGAGACTTTTTAACACCATATAAGGCACTGTTTTAATTTAACGCTAAGAATGCACATAACCCTATTGCCCCTTCTTAAGTAAATACTTGTAGGACTTTGAACATTACTCTCCTGAAGAGAAATCTACATCAGACTCTCCATTTGCTTTCTGTGGTGATAATACTGTTCTACTGAGCCCAGCAAAATGGGAATTGTTTGCTAGTTTGATTTCTTTTTTCTACTGTATTCTTTCTCAAATCCCATGAAATTATACTCCTCCCCACCTGCAAATATTCACTTCTGACGAGCCTTCGCCTCCCTTCCGAACCTAGCAAGAATTCCAACACAGCAAATCTATAAGCAGCAAAGCTATCTATAATGCTGCAGCATGAGTTCAAAATTCAGTCTTCACAGTCTACATGGCTGAGGGCCTGAGGTCTGAAGTTCTAGGAAAATATCTAGGTATCTTTTTTGGTATCAGTGGGAAATGGATACTTTTCTCTGGACTCTCTTTACAGCACTGTAGTTTTACAGTGTCTTTTATTTTCTTTTTCACTTTTCTAGAGAATTCTATCTTTCTTATCTGATATAAAGCTGACAGTAAATCAGGGGAAGAATTATCCTACTTTGATTCACAAAAAGGAATAAAATCAGCTAACTAGCAGTAGGATCTGTCAGCCCAGTAAATGCCCTTGTGTTCATTCTCATTGAACTGTGAGGAAAAATCTTATCTAGTACTCTAGTTCTTTTCACCCTCCATTGCTTAGAAACCCACATCTGAATTAGATATTCAGTTGGACCCCAAAGATCATGTGACACAGTTCATCAAACACCTTGAAAATCTGCATTCCTGAAAGAACTAGGATAGTTGCATAAATATTAAATGAAGGGGACTCAGTTATTGGTGCTGCAATAATTACACAAATTCTAATGGTAATCCTCACTATCCATGATACCTTTAGAGGAAACGGCATTATATACTTCAGTCACAAAGAATAATAACAATATTAATGCAGTCGTGACATTTGGCAAGCAAGTATCTCCCTAGTTGGGCTCACTTGGCAATCAGGACAGCAAGGAACCTTAGCAAACATATTTTTTTGGCTGTTGTTCAGTTACTGGAGTGTCAGAGAATATTTGGCATTTAATGCTATGCAAAGTGTTGTTCTCATTTGATTGTTGTATACTATATAAGCCTTGGAGCATGACATGAAGTAATTTAACAACTGGAATAACAGGCATTTGGGACAAAACTAATTTCATAGGAAGGCTGATCACAGACACTCAAGTTGTTCATAAAAACATTACCTGTCACATAATGCAAAGTTGATCAAGTAATGGGTGGGGAAAAGTGGTTTCTGGGAAAATGTCTCTCAGTTCTAATGACATAAAGTCCATTTTTCATGACAACATTTGTACCAAGACGAGTACTGATATTATTTCAGTGTCTCTTGCAAGTTTCTAAGAAGCAGGTCCTGCATTCTTAGGATGTGCATGTGTACATTTTACTAAGCTCTGTTTCATGCTGCCGCTTGCTTCACTTTTATTTGGTTGCCTATAGAATGGGCTGACATGTTCTCACTAATGGATCAGATATGATACAATGACACAGGAAACACAAATGAGCAAGACAAAGTACGAGCCATGCCTCATGATGGGAACCTATTTTTCTTTCCTAAATAATGTCTTCCAGTGTATTCTAGGGAATTAATCTCTCTGCTGTTCCACATTCCTAATCACCTCCCAGGGGCTTCTTGTGAGGAACAAGAAGTTTTATCCTGGACTCCTACAACGTTCACCCTCCGCAGTTATTCTCCAACATCATGCCTCATGCTCACTCACAGTGTGCATTTCTGCCTTGAGTTGAGCAGAGGCATGTTAGGAAAAGCTATACTTCTCTTTATTGTCAACCTCTTCCATTTTTTCTTCAAGAATATGCTGGTATTTCAGAATTCCGTGAATCCTTAGTGTCTAAGGCCCACAAGCTCTAACTTCACCTGCTCACTGTACTTATCATTCACAATGGAGTTCATGCAAATAGTATCTCCCACTAAAATTATTTTAGCATATATTTTCTTGATCTTACATCCTTACTGTCAAACATCCATCCATCAGCAACATGATCTTTAGAACAAAATGTGTTCATCCCACCATCCAATGAAGAAAATGAATGCATACCTAAATTTTTAAAATCTATGATATATAATTCACAGATATATAATGTCTCCCCTTCTCAGTGCAATGTACACATGAAGACACAAGAGAACAGGAATCAGGGCTTTGCTCTTATTTATGCATTTTAATAAAACCCAGTAAGTAGGTCAGTTCTTAGAAATTTGTAGAACTCAATATACTATACATTTGCTGAATCAGTTATTTAATTATAGTGTATTTAGTAGGATCAAATGTGTTCTCTGACTTCATCGGAAATTGCATATAATGTGCTCATGATTTGCCCTGTGTCTCATCCTATGTCTTGCCTCCTATAATAATTCTTTCCAGTGTGAGATTAATCTAGTTACAACAGAAAACAAAGCAAAAACACAAACAAACTACAAACCAAAAAACATAAAGGGACCTTTTGCAGGACAGTTCATTGTTATTTACAGCAATGCACTCTTTTAAGAAAACTGCATCACGGGTACCTATACTCTACCCTACAACTTTCCAAAAAGCAGTTGAATCATAATTTCTCCATCTCACTCAGGCAAACACACAGCTGAAAAAGGCAAATTTTAAACAGTACACAGTGATAAAAGGAGTATTTTATATGTTTTTCAACTCCTGAGCTTACAAAAGCACATTTGCAAAAATCCCATCTGTAATGCGTTTACTACTTAATTTTACCCTTATCATGCTTATCTGAGTCTGCAGAGAATTGGAATCAGAAATATATGCAAAATTGAAAGGATACACAGAGCACGTGAGTTGCTTTTCTCTGGATATAAAAAGCCCAGTTAAAGCTCTGAAGCTATTGCTGGTAAGGGCCCTCTATTATATCTCACAAAGCACCATCTTCTTTCTCAAATCCAGTTAGGAAAGCAAGATGTTGGTCTCAAGCCAAGTATGATATCAATATTCTATTCCCCAACTCTGTCATGTTTTACAAGGGACACAGTGCTTAAATCATTGGAAGGAAATGATTCTTAGGCATCAACCTGGATAATCTTGCCCACTTGTAGGGTTCATATTTGAAGGGATGTTTGATGAGTCGGTTTGTATACATGTAAGGTTTGTCTATGACTTGACCAGAATATTAAAATAATAGTTTTCTCTGATTGAAGTGTGCTGTGATGTCTTCTTGTTGTGGCCTTTGAGGAAAATCACCATTCAAAATATGATATGGGCACAGGATATTTATGTGCAATTCATAATATTGGTTTTTCAGAAGTCTTTTTCCACTGTAGTTAGGTCATTTTAGTCAATATGCCTTCATTCCATGCATCCAGAATAAATGCCTAATCTCTGGATCATGGACTTCATTTCCTATATCTGGCTTTTTTTAATAGTACCTTTCTGTGGCCCATTAATTCTACTTTTGACAGCTTAAAATAAGATTAAAAATATGGAACTTAGTTGCTCCTGCCTAGTCATTGAGTCTTTTGAATGATTGATGGAAGGAGAGAGCTGTTCATATGTGCCTGACAGAAGTCAGGATTGTGTTCCAAGAATCAGAAGATTGAAAGTCAGGAAGGGCCCTATAATTCATGGGACAAGGTGGTAGGTGCTCGAGGAGTGTAAAAAAGTGGCGAGACATGGAAGCAAGCAGAAGAGGGAGACTATAAGAACATTAAGGACCAGCCATGTATGAGAATATTAAACATACTTTAAGTTACTGTGAATAATACTTACTGCTAATATCACAAGACTTCTAGCAATGAAATGTTATTGTTCATTTGTAACTAGGGAAAAGAAGTAGAATTTAATTAAAGAGGAAGGGCCATGTCTTGATAGTGCTAAGTATCTTGCTAGATTGTTGATGTTTCCTATTAGTTATTTAAAAGCATACATGGCAATCTCGTTTGACAGATGTGCTAACAGTGATGGATGTGACATTCCATTTTAGGTTTTGTCCTAGTTGTTGTTTTAGATGAATATAAATACAGTTCTATGTGACTGATATCCTAAGTTTTTACTATTCAGTGATTTAGTCAATTTTATTGTAAGATACATCCCATTTTATGTGAGACTTTCAGGCTGTTTGACTTATTGTTTTCATGGTGAGTACACTGTGAAAAGGTATTAGTTGAAACATGCTTTTCTTACAATGGGACAAAAGTGGGCAATGTGAAGACCTAGCTAAAAACATTTAAAAAGGAGTGAATTCCTTGAACCTGGGACTGGATCATTAAGCATGGTAGAACATGTTCCCTGGAAGGAGATTCTGTGATTTGGATTTGCATTCAAAACATTCATTGGGGAATGCTGTCAGGAATTACACCTATAAGAAAGTGATGCCAGTAGATTTGGGCAGAGAGAAAAGCTGCCTTACAATGACGTTTCAATGGAGCCCTCAGAAAATCCTCCTGGGATCCCTGGAGCTGAGCTGGCTCTTTTGAGCCGATCAACTTTGAATTAAGGTAGCTGGCTTTATACCTGCACATTGGCAACTCATCCCGTGGCTGAGACAGTGGCCAGTGGGCACAGAATATATCTACTATTGCAAAGAAATGAGAAATGGAGGCTTTGATCCTGAAGCAGAACCTAGGCAGAGCACAAAATATCTACCATATTCAGCCTGGATATGGAAAATTAGAGCTGATGGACAGAAGGAAATCAGAATGCATGGAGAACAATGAGTTTCAAATATGGAGATATAAACCATAGATTCTCAAATATGGGGATATAAACCATAGATTCTCATCATTATATCAGGGGTAAAAATATTTGTGTTTAATCCACACATACAAATCGAACATATTTAGAGGGAACCATGTATGCTTAAATCATGGGTGCATTGTGTACTGTTCAAATCAGGAAAAACCTGTGCATCTTTTCAAATACTTATAATGTCATTATGGTGAAAAAATTTTGAATTCTTTCATCTACCTTTTTAAAAGTATATCATTATCTACATGTACCCTGTTGTGCAACAGGACATCAGAACTTTTTTTGTCATAACTGTGGCTTAGTACTCATTGAACAACATTTCCCCATCCCAAACTTCTGAATAAGAAGTCTAGAGAGATCTCTAGCAAAGACAGCACAGAGTCAAGGTTTTGGAATAAAGCAGACACAACTGTTGAGATCTTTATCAGAGTCCAAGGAGATTATTTACAGAGTGATATCACCACTGAAAACTTCACAATATTAGTTTCCTCTATTGCTATTTGGGAAAAATGGAGGATCTGATTTAATGGGGAAAAAATATGGGGTCCAACATTTCCAGACAAAACATTCTTTAAACAACCCAAACATGTCATTTTAGGTGATACCAAAAATAAAATATTTTGTTTCCATCAGAAATATGGGTCCCCATCTCAGAGCTGCAAATATTTACAAGAGAAAAATAATGGATAGAATTCAAAGATACACAATACACTAGGCCTTCTATAGTATCCAAAAGGCATTTTAAGGATCTTAAAAGTAGTACTACTGCATTTTGCAACTGATAATTGTTTATCATGGGATCTTTCTGTGAATGGAAGGACGTTTATCACCATCCTTGCTTCCATCTCCTAGATGCCACTAGCAACCAGCCCATTCTTGAAGTCATAGCAACTAAAAATGTCTCCAAGTGCTGTTAAGTGTCCACTGAAGGGCAAATGTTTCCACTGGAGAATCACTGTCTAAATATTCAAATTTCCTTTCATTTAAGTTTGGATTATCGTGACTCTGGTTAGCCAAAGCCTAAGGTATATCTCTGGATGTAAATATTTCCATGTGAAACCCACGTCCCAAGCAAACAGCTCCAGTTGGTCACACTAATTGGACTCTGCTGTGTCTTATACTAGCTTCAATAATATGCAGCACACTTGCCTAGCTAGTTTTATTTTTTTTTTCTAGAAAAGAGCTTTTAATTTCTTCAAGACTGTTGTGATAAGCTACAATTAAAGAAGTGAATTCAATGTAATTTTAGCAAAACTGGAGAAAGTAGTTCACTTTAACTTGACCATATGTGAAATGGATTATATTATTTTTCACTTGTGCTGAAACCAGAAAATTCATCTAAGTAAAATGGAATATTTTAAAAGTCTTAATAAGGAATGATTTTCACAAATAAATTTAACATTCAAAATCCAAACACTTAAATAAAATTAAGAGCACAGTGATTTATAATTACATTTTCAGCTAAGGTTTCTTAAAAAAAAAAAAAAAATTTATCCAATTCGCTCATTTGTTTCAGTAAATTAAAAAAGTTTAAAGGAAAATGATTTACTCAAGGCCACAGAGCTGGCATTAGCCTTCTGTATGTAGACATTCTAAATTTAGCAAAGCAAAGTAATTGAAAATTTAAGAGTGAGAGGAAAAACTAGGTTAAATATTGGTCCTCTTGTTGAAAACTCATTGTTAGATCACTAGACAAATACTTATTGAGGTTCTGCTGTTTACTAGTACATTGCTCTATATTGAGGAAGAAAATCAATAATACTTTCCTTACAAGACAATATACTTCATGGATATCAGTAAGTGACTGATGGCTATATAATGAGAAATGAGTAAATATCAATAATTAATTATAAAACTAACTTTTTGATCACTTTGTGCAGGCATTATGTGCATTGCACTTGGATGCTTCTCATCATCCATGCTAAAATTGCAAAGTAGATTTGAATGCTATGCAGATTTCCTATATTAAATTAAGCCTAAGATTTTGTATGTAACTTGTCCAAGTTCCTATGATTTGCAAATGCTGAGGCCAATGCTAGACTGTAATTCAAGATATTATGCTCTTTTCTGCCACTATGATCTCTATTAAAATATTTTAAGGGTAATTATGTGATTTCTGCATCCACAAATATAGCAAGGGTAGTATGTATATAATAATGGTATTCAGATTTTGTAAAATAGCCCTAATTTCAGTACTTTGCATTGCTCTAAGACTGTATCTCTATTTATGAAATCAAAAATGATGCATGGCCTTACAATCATTATTTGTACTCTTTGTCCACTAATGAAAGTGATCCAAGGAAATTATTCACCTAGAACCAGAGAACTAGGAACTGGAAACCTGGGGTCAGAATCTGACAACCTCAAATTCTAATACCCAGATTCAATTTTATTAAGTACTACGCTTCATGAAATTGTGAAATAAGAGGGGAAATACAGCTCAAAAAAGCACCTCACCTTGCACACCATTTTTCTGGCCTGGTTTCAGTAAAGACTGCACTATCAATGAAAGTGATACTGAGTATGAGGCAAAGAAAATCTGCTGTGAGCACAAACATTCTTGCCCACCTTTTTCTTTACTTAGCAAGGAAACTTGTCCTGGGTGTAAGTGACCAAAACTTTTCCCACAGAGCCTACCTGTTTCCTTCTTATTTGCACTATTAAGTGTATGAAGAACCTGTATTTAGAGAACTTATTTGTCACTTTGGTGTTATTATACACTCAAATATATATTTAAAAATGTTTTTGGAAGGTGAGTAAGATTCTGTGTATATCTCACAACTTCACAGTCACATCCTCCTCATAAGAGAGAGAGGAATGAATCATCCTCTGTGGTCCATGAGTTCATAATTCTTAGTGAAGCTCTTCGGAATGGATTAAGGTATGCAAAGATTAAAAAAAAATACACATCAGAAATTTTGTTTGTTTTGACCTCGCATCTGACTACTACATAGATATCAGAAATTAGTAAATATTTGCTGGCTATTTAAAATTTTTATTTTTTTAGGATAGATTTTTAAAATCCAACCATATCTAAGAATTAAGTCCTAGAATGACAAGTTACAACAACTCAAGCATTATTTAATTAAGGAAGCCTGACTTAGTTCCCCTTTGTGTCCTAAGTCCTAGCCAAGTTGTGGGCACATCCTGAGTGCTCAGCAAACGTCAGCTGTGTTGAAATGAAGTGGATTTCATGAGATCACAACAGAATCAATCGAATTTTACATATTCTGTAATTTACCCTCCTGCTGTGGAGCTCAGACACTGATCAGAGGCCTCTCGGAAGGCACGTTCTAGCTGATGTAGAGCAGCAGAGACGAGTACGTTAGACAGGGGCTCATCCGAACCCAGTCCAAACTCTGACATGTACTCACCAAGTGACTGCAGTGACCCTCTTGACCCATCTGTGATCCGGGTTCTATACTTATAAAATTTACTAGAACTTTCTTTCCAGATGCCTTTTTCAAATATTATCTGGTCACAACCTTATCCACACTCATTAGGTTTTATGATGAGAAATCAATGAGAAGTTTTCCAATTTCAGAGCTTTCAATAAAAAGGAAAACTCTAAGCTCTATTTTAAGCATGCTGTCAATGCAAAAAATCTAGCCATCTCCATGTTTTCCCCAAATTCTCAGCATTCTTCTGTGTACGTTCTATTTTATAAATTCCATTTTATTTATTTAAGGTGTTTTTGCTGAAATGCAAAGCAAAATAATTAGTATTAGATCTTTAGAGTGAAGCAAATTTTTATATTTTAAAAAATATCAGTAGTATGAGAGACATTGTGAAGCGAAAGGAAAATGCTCAAGGGTAAAGGGCAACTGGGGTGTGGGAAAAGAGAAGGGAAAGAAGGAGAAATTTTATGTGTATGTATATACAGGAGAGTTAACATAGTTGAACTACTGTCTTCAATTTCTTTGCTCAAAGAAACAGTTGATGTTTCCTTGATTGATCAATATTGCATGGCTCTATTTGTTTTCATGAGAAACCACTTTGAAGATATCAATATGTAATAAAACAAGCATTGTTAATTTCCTACCACTTTGTTTGTAACTGTTCTTCTGTAAATGGTTGTCTGTTAATGTTTTGCTTCTTTTATTTTTAAAATTTAAAAAGATCAGTAAAAGAGGATATATTGACACCTATATTTAAAATAAAGAAAAGAACGGAAAGGAAACAATCACTCATTATGCACGTCACTCCCTGGATTATATTTTTCTCTTCTTGAAGCATCTCAGTCCCTCTGTCAAGCTCCGTGGAAATGTCTGTCCCCGTCAATTGTCTGTCACTTTTTAATGTCATTTTCAAAAAGACTAGCAAACTTTGTGAGTGACACTGTAACTTCAATCAATTTGCATTCCTTCTATTGTGAAAATTATTTTTGAAAACTTCTGCATCCTTCCTGGGCTCTTTGAGGCCTTAATTGCCTAGAGTGTCACTTGATCTCTAAACTCTCTGCACGTGGATTCATTTGAAAAAACCAGATGGAGCATGAGGAGCATTGTTCTCATAGACACTTCTGCACAGGTTCTGAAAATCCATCTTGTAGACATTTTCATGGGATTTTGAGAAACACTATCGACATAGTCTGAACTACTGTTTAATATTCCAGGTTGTTGTGGATTATAGCACTAGACCAGGTAGTGTATACTGCACAGATTTTAAAGCCAGACTGGTTTATGTTCATTATTTTCTTTTATGATTCTTGTAACCCCAGGTACTTCACATCCACTCCGTTAGTCTCAAGCAACTCTTTGTAACACTGGAGATGGAAATGTGAAATTCATGAGGTTATGGTGAGGGTTAGTGAAGGTTAGTTAGGACTTTATGATGCCAGCATTATAGACAATCAATGTTCGCTTTTCTTCTGACATTTTCTCTCGGAAAACTGTAATACCTCTCCTACAGAGATCAACACATACAACTTAAGTATGAGTCATGAATGTAGTAGTGAAGAAATACTGGCTGTGCTAACAAGTCTTGGTTTTTAAATATTCTGTTCAGTTGGGCATGATGGAGCACGCCTGTAATCCCTGCACTTTGGAGGCTGAGGCAGGAGGATCGCTGTGAGTTGGAGGCCAGTCTAGGCTACATAGTGAGTTTAAAGTCAGTCTGAATTACATATGAAGACTCTGTAGCCAAAATAAATAAATAAGTAAATAAATAAATAAATAAATAAATAAATATTCTACCAGTCTAGGCTACATAGTGAGTTTAAAGTCAGTCTGAATTACATAGCAAAACTCTGTCTCAAAAATAAATAAATAAGTAAATATTCTACCTAATGTGTCTACCTAATGTGCATCCTTCTCTGACTGTATGTGTCGTGCTTCATTCTCTCTGTTCTTCTATCCTCTTTCCGTCCCTCCCTTTCTTCTCCCATCTCCTCCCTTCTTCCTGCCTTACATTCAAGTGGCTCAGAAACTAACACAGGAAACTGATATAAAATAATGTACGGATTACTATGTATAATTTTCAAACAAAGAAATTGAGACTGAGAGAACGGGTTAGGACGTTATCTAAGTCCAGCCAGCTAGAAAATCCCTGGACCAAGCATGTCATTTCTGTAAGGTTTTTCTCTGTACTAAGCTGCTCTATAGCATCATTTCATAGACATCCTATTATTTTCTCTGATCAAATGGCACTAAACCCATGCTCTTGTTTCCCTTTTAGAGAAGGGCTGATTCCTAGCCTAATAGCAGCTATTAACATTCTCATACAAGGTCCTTTTAAAATGTAGGAATAGCTTTGAGATTAATTTCTTTTAAAGCAAACTTGAACTCACTTTTCTATCAATGCTATGAAGAGGAAAATAGTCTTGCCCAAGGTCGATAAAGAATTGAAAAGTGAGGTTAATAATAAAAGCAGAATTAGAAGCTGTTTCTGTGGTGATATGCCATGTGCAAGCCTATAAAATAAATAGCAATTATCATATTAGAAAAATGAGTCTCAGAATGGGTGCTGTTTCTGACAACTCCATCTATGTTCTGCTCTCCCCTGGCTTGCTCACTTTGCGTCTCTTGGTGAATAAATCAATGCATGACGCTCCTCACCCTTGTGCTAAACAAGAGAGCTATTTTGTTCCACAAAATCTCAATAACTAGAGATGAAACCATGCTATTAAAAAAGCACCCCAATAACTGTTAGCTTAATGTATTAGCAGATATTTTCTGTATCACATTTTGCTTATGAAACATTTACTTGTTTGTATATATGATATCTATAGAAAATAATTATGCTCAGTAAATGATACCAGATAATATATATACCATATTATATATTATATGTTCTATGTTATCTCTGTGAAGCATAACAATAGTCTTACAAGCTAGTAATCATTATTGTCATTTTTAAAATTTGAAATAGGAGTCTGGAAAAGAATCATGACATGTCCCATTTCCTATTTTTGAAGGGTGGCAGCGATAGAATTTTAACTAAATTTTACAGAGACACCAAGTGCATGTACATCCCCTTCCTAAACTTGTCATACAGAATATCCACATATAAATGCAACCATTAACAATGTCAGAAAGTCACAAGTTTTTCCAAATCCTCTGTGAAGACATTAGCTGAGAATTTTTATTGTCAGATGAGTATGTCCTCAGCATATCAATTATCTCTATGTCTGAGTCATTTCAGTCAAATATAGAAATCCAATGCTTCTTAGCCTATGATAACAAGCTTGTTTATTTGTTCCAGAGATCGCCTCCAGTGGTAGCTTCTTTTGTATAGCAGAATTAAAGTCCTTCTAGTAAAGAAAGATCCATATTGGAAAAATTGTCTGTCTAAGCTCTTTCTCTTTTGGATACCCTAGCATCATATTGGCCACCACTCAACAACCCTCATCAGAGTCATTCTTAACCTGTGTCAAGTCTTATGGTGAAAATGTTTCTGTGCCAATGTCTCCAGGACAGTGAAAGGGACCTCACAAAACAATGCACAGTGGCTGAGCAGCACTCAGAGACAAATCACCTGTTTGCATAACTGTACTCTCTCTAGCACATCTCTGGCTTGGTGGCGGGGTAGCAGTGAGATTGTGACAGGAGAATCAAGCTACTTGACACTGTTGTGGAGGTTACAGGTTCATTTTTAGTTGTTTTTTTCATAGGCTCTTTATCTTTTGGAAATATCTGGATGTCCCTGAGCAGTCACAACGAGGACCTTATTGCACAACAAGGTGCATTTCTAGGACAGTGTTCTTGAGCAAAAGCTGTAGTGTCTACAGCAGTGGCTCTTAAAGTGCAGTTTCCAGATCACCAACTTCAGCGTGGCTTGGATATTTGTGCAACAATTTCTGACATCCTACTCAAGACCTCCTGAATCAGGAATCCTTGAGAGTTGGGCCTGATAATCTGTGTTTTATTAAACCCTCCATGTGATTCTGATGTCCAATAAATCCTAAGAACTAGATTTTAAAGCAGTGCTTCTCACATATGGCTACATTTTAAATCACTTGGGGAAGTTTTATAGTAATGGCAATTACATGAAAATATCTATAAATAAACCCAGAGCATGTATTTAGTTTTTTATTTTTTTTTTTGTTGCTTTTTTTGTATGAATTTAATGAGCACAACCAAGACCTAAAAGTGAAGGGTGATGTCTCTAGTGTTCTGCAGACTTGTACTGAAATTTGAATCATGTTTTATCTCTGAGAATTTATCCCTGAATTTTTTTGCCACCACTCTGTGTCCAAAGGGATTCAAATATATAATAAATTTTAGTCCAAGTTGTATGTCAAACATGCAATATTTAGTTTGCATCCTACTAGATATTTATAAGGTGGAATTAATACTAATTTACAGATGTGGAAACTGAGTCATAGGTATATCAAGTAACCCCCTCATTAGTTCAGTAGGTGAGGGACCTACACTTTAAACACTGGCTTTTTCACACAGGGCCCTTTCATTGGCCTCTGCATAACCACAATCCATACACTCAGCAGGTGTACAACACACATTCTTTGCTTTCTTCCCAAAATTTCACAGATTATTTGTCTTCATACTTCTTGCATGTTCTTTAGTTGAATAATATTGAATAACTGATTTTCTTTTTAACATGGTAGGAGGTAATCACCTATTTTTTTCCAAAAAAAGACAAAGACAGAGACAAACAGAGACAGAGATTCTTTTATCTTAACAGTGAAGGAAGAAAAAGGACAATGTGATTGCATGAATGATCTTAGGGCTTTTACATTTCCAGTATAAGAGAAATGAAAAACTCTTATATTCTGTTGGGAAATTCAGTATTCTGTTGATAGAGTACTCTGTAATACCTTTTGATATTTTTTTTTTCTTTCAAGCTGAACTCTTTCTTTTGTCAGTAGTGGAGGCTGAATCCAGGGCATTCATACTGAGCTATATATCCACCCTTGTTTTATTTTTTATTGTGAAGCCGGATCTTCATAAGCTGCTAAATTATCTGCCTTCTGCTTCAACTTCCTAGAATACTGGGATTACAGGTGTGCACTGCCACACCTGGTTTAGTCTTCTCTATAGAATACAGTTGTCTCAATTTAAAGCTAGGATACAACTCCACTGCAAGTTTTAAAGTATGACTGATTGAAACCACATGCATGGTAAAATTTCTAACTAAGCCATCTGAGACAGCATCAACAGCACAGGGAAGAAGGTAGCATTGCTACCTATGTCCCCCTGAACATGTATGCTACCTATAGGCTACAGAGGGCTTTGATACTCTGTCATTAAAGAGTTAGAACTGGCCTCCAAAGAATTAGTCTGAGTCTGATCTAAAGAAAGAAGAAAAGTACATATTCTTAGAAAAGAAATTAAATTTACTGAGTATTTATAATGTACCATATATTGCTCTAGGCACCTGCTTCATATAATCAAGTATGATCCCCCTTGGGACACTATGAAGAGCAGCTATTAATGTCCCCATTCTAAAGAAAGTTAAACAATTAAAGCCATTCAGAATTTGACAGTGATAGAAGTTAAACTAAGGCACGTTGGCATCTAATACTGGACTTTTATCATGTACTGAACTTTTATAAGCTCCTTTAAGTGAATATAATGTCATTGAAGAAGATTTTGTGCACAACTCTATCTTCTATTCACTTAATTAACAACAGTTTTATAAATGTTTATTCTGTGCTTGGGAATGCTGAAGGTGCTAGGAATAATATACAAGAGGAACTCATGATTATTCATAACATTGTATTTAACATAGTATTAAATCCTCCACACAATCGGTGCAGCTAAACTGTAAATTATAGTTGATATTTATTGAAAGATTGTTAAATGAATAAATATGTGAGTAGATACATGAAATATGCAGGCCAATCTGGAAGTAGAAATATAAGCACACACTACTGAAACACATGCCAGTAAGTTTTCAGCACAGACTTTGTCCCTCTGAATTGATTTCTCTCCTCTTCCATAGTAAAGGAATCCCTCACTTTTATATCAACTAGTTGAAATTAGAAATTGAAACTACTGTTCCCACTCTTCTGTGTTGTGAGGTGCTGTGTTTGAATGGACATGTTGCTCCAAAATGCATAGACGGGAATTGAACTCCCCCAAGTGGATGATATGAAAAGGAGGGTCTATGGGTAGGGAATGAGCACTTTGCCTTTGTATACAGGATTAATGTTCTTATAAAAGACATTGGAGGTGATCGCTTAGTCTTTTTGGCCCTTTTCCACATCTTCTGCTAACGGGGTGGCACAATTCTTTTTGCCCTTTTACCTTGTTTCATGTGAGGACAGAGTAACAAGGCATCGAGCAATCTAGCTTTTCCCATACATTGCACCCATGATGGTTTCATCTTCAAATTCCCAGCTCCTCTCTAGACCTGTGAGAAATAAATTTATATTTCTTTTATATTGTTATAGCAGCAGTAACAAACTAAGAAATGAGGTATGGCCATGTAATTACTTTCAGTTAAGTTAATTAGAAATGTAGTTTTATGTGCAATTTTAAAGAACCGTGCTTGTAGATAGGAAGCCCATTTCTTTGAACCTTTCTGGAAGGCAAAGGTGATCCCTGTTGCAGGAGATGCCATACTAAAGTAAGAGGCAATGCATTAAGAATTTCAGGGCAGCAACCTTGAAGGACATAGACCCTCCTGAAGGTTATAAGATTCTCCACTCTATTATATGTGAACAACAAATTTCTATCTTCAGTACACCACAGTTATTGGGTTTCCGTTGTTACAAGCAATTAATTCTAATCCCAATGATTCACTGTTCTGATGCACATATATCACATAATACAGTAAAAGAAGTTAGGGACCATTGAATTTAAAAGGTGTCTGGAAGTGGAAATGATTCCCAAGAAGTAGAGACAAAAAACTTGAGGAAGGAATGTTTCTCCAGTTTTCAAAGTGAGAAAATTTGTCTAGGAATCAAATCATATATCAATGATTTAATAGTTATATCCATCTTCAGGTCACTCCTCATTGATGAATTTAGATGAAGAAGAACATCCAATTCATTCATTAAAAACTTACTGAGCACTCAGTACCGCCGATGGATTTTGTGCTCAACAGAAATTCATTGTCCCTCATGAACTGGGGGCTATTTCTCCAGCCATATATTTTTCAACTGAGCTGTCTTTGACTAGATAAGTATTTAATGTGTTGGAAGACTGATTTTTCAACCCACTGCACCATGTCAAAACTCTTTTCTGTATCTACTTTTTTGGAACCATCTTTTCCAGTTGGAAGATCTATCAAAATGGTGTCCATCCTCCTCCTCCTCCTCTTCTTCCTCCTCCTCCTCTTCCTCCTATTCTTCTCTTCTTAGACAATTCTGGTGGGACTGAGAAAGATAAGTGTCTGTACCAGCTCAAAATTGCTGTAGCACAGAGAAAGATGCAAGAGTCTAAGCAGGTGGGGGAGAGTTGACTAAATCAACTTGAACATCTCCTTATGCCAGAAAGTAAGTAGGGACTAATAGGTGAGGTTGCATTTCAAAAGGACACAGACACATCCTTCCAGGCACTCTCACCAGCTAGATTTGGGAAATTTGAAAGTCAAAGTAGTCAATGATAGTGACATTATAGTCCAGGGCATAAAATAAGCAATAAGTCATACCTACTCCCATTTGAATGAATTAATAGATGGGAAGTTTTATGAGAATTGGAATATGTGCCTGGTTTCCATAATTCCTCATAAAATATTAGTTATAAGGGAAAAACTGAGTGTACTGCCATGGAAGCCCTGCTAGACACTATCTTTGTCTAATGATTCAAGCAACTATCCACCACCAATGACAAAATCAAAACCAAGCACTGAGTGATAATAGATAATGAGAAGGATGCTCCTCTACCTTTTCAGTTCTCTTGCTATGGCTGTGTAGCCTGAATATAACAGCACATTATCAGATGAATCTGAATCAAGGGACATTCCCCAAGAAGCAGGCTTATAATCTTCAAAAGAAGCCAAACCATCAAAGAACAAGGTAAGGCTGAAGAATGGCTACAGGTTACAGGAAAGTAAAGAGACGTAAGAACTAAAGCCACTTCCCTTTGCTATTAAAGGCACTTTTGGACCTACTGTATTAACAAAGTTCAGAGCCTGAAGACTCAATGGTTGTTGGCCCTCTGTACAGCAGGTTCCATATCTGTGGAATCAATCAGCTGTGGATCAAAAATATCCCCTCCAAATAAAATTGCATCTGTAACACATATGTAGATTTTTTGTTCTGTTATTTCATAAATGACAAATATTACAGCTATAAATAGTGTTTATATTGTGTTAGGTATTGTAAATAGTCTTCTGATGCTTTCTTAAAGTGTATGTGACGATGTGGAGGTTATATGCAAGTACTGAAGCATATTAATAAGGGACTTGGGTTCTGTGGCTGTTGGTGCTAGAATAGGGCTCCTGCCAATAGTGATGGAGCACTGTGCTAATGCATCAGTGTTATCTCTGTGGTGTAGATGATAGTGCTGCAGTGATATGGAACAATGCAATCGCTGTAGGACAGCACACAGGTTTTTAGAAGGTGACAGAACATGAGGTCAACTATTCATTCAAGTATTTTCAGGAAAAGAACTTCCAACCATAAAATGACTTTACAATTTCTCTGTTTGACATTGATTTAAAATAAGTTATTGTCTTGGTTACTTTTCTCTCGTTGCTGGGACAAAATACTTTATGCCCCAAATTAAGGAAGGAAAGGTTTATTTCACTTATATTTTGTGGAGGTTTCAGTCCATACTTGGCAGGTTACAAGGCCGAGTGGCACGTGGCAGAGGGCTACAGCTCATGGCGGCAGAACACAGCAAAAGCAACAAACACAAAAGGGAGGAATGGCGGCAAGCAGCCTCTTCCTGTCCCTTACATATGCAAACTATCCACTCCAGGGCGGGTGTAGCTCTCACACCCATAATCAATCAAACTCTAAAAGCCTGCTCCATGACCACATGAGGTTTTGGGGGGACACTAGACACAAACTATAACAGTTATATAAAAAGAAATAAATAAAGAAAAGTAAAAGAAGATATTTACAGATATCTTGCTCTTTTTGGTTTTCAGTGCTAGGTGTCACACCTAGTGTTTTCACTCTGAACTACACCCATAGTTCTAACACTAGATCATTAAGCAACTGCAACTGGGCCAGAAGTTGTGATCCTCCTGCCTCAGCTTACCAGAATTCTGGAATTACAGGCGTGCATGCACCACCATGCCAGGGTAGGTCTTTTTTATTTGCTTCTTTTTTCTACATCTTTATTAGTACATGTTTATGATAAATAATAAAGGTGTTCATTGTGGGGAACTGGTGCATATATATACTTCATCTTCATCCTTTTTATGGTCCCTTTTCATCACCTCCTTTCTGTCTCCCTCATTTCCAAATCCCCTTCTTTCTCCACAAAGGAGGGAAACCTTCCTTTTTTCTGTAATCTATCTTTTATTTTGCTTTTTAAATTATTTACATTTTTGGTTTCCCAGGTAAGAGAAATCATGTGATTTTAACCTCTGCAGTGTATGGTTTACTTCACTTAGGATTATGGTCTCAAGGTGCATCCATTTTCCTACAGACAATTTAAGTTTATCCTTCTTTATGGCTGAGTAATATTCTGTTACATGCACACATACAGACATACACACATATGCACATGAATATATCTGTAGGCGGGCAAATAACCTGCTTCCAAGATAACTATTCTAGGTTATGCTTCTATAAGCATGGGTATTTGTGTGACTGATATATGATGTCTTTAACTCTTTCAGGAAGATAGCTAAAAGAAGTATAGCTTGGTTACATAGGGTTTCTATTTTAGTTACTTGAGGAATCTCCATAGTTATTTCCATAGTGATTGTACTAGTTTACTTTCTCATCAACAGTCCAGAAGGTGTCATGTTTCCCCACAACATTACATTTTTATGTATGTATGAATTCATGATGCTACCTTTTCTTTCTGATATAAGGTGGAATCTCCATGTTGTTTTAGATTTGCATTTCATTAAGGATCAAAGATGGTGAGCATTTTATCTTATACTTACTGTTCATTTGTACTGTTTCTTTCAAGAAGAGTCTATTCACTTCATTTGTTCATTTTTAAATTTGGTCTTTAATTTTGGGGGGGCTTCAAATTTTTCTTACTTTATTAGGTATTCTAGATATTAGTCATCTGTCTGAGTAGCTGGTAAAAATATTTTCCCCATTCTGTAGGGTGTTTCTCTTTTCATCTACCAAGGAAGCTAACTTTTCACCTGCCTAGATTCTGTTACTTGGAGAACAGCACAGTAACTAGAAGCACACAACTGAAATTCAGGCGGTTTCATGGGTTTTAATCCAAGATGTACTACACGTACCCTGTTATTTCCACATGACTCTTTGTAAATGGTTTCCCTGTGCCTTGTGCTCAGTAGCTTCTTTTAAGGATAAAAATATTAGTACTTATCTTTAGAGGTTTTAATGAGAATTAAATAAGCCATAGCATGCTAAAAGCCTCATGCAGGGCCTGGCCTAATAAGCAGTAAATATGTGTTATTTCTTCTGAGGGACTTGCATTCCCATATGTACCTCAGTCTCTCTAGCTGCTTCACTGGTGTCATTCAACCCCGGGACCATCACAGCACCTCTAGGACATGCAACAACATTCAGCCTCTGTGGATGCCACTCCTCCCTGTACCTCAAATTTGATGTTTTATAATCCCTGCTAAAATAGCAAGGCATCCAGTGACCAGAGTTCCTCTTTGGTCTTTGAACTTATAAGCTCCCAGGGAATACTGGTACATTTATTTTACAGGACAGAAAGCAGAGTCTAAGAAGTAAATGATGCCCAGTTCACTCAGCAAATTAATGGTACGGCCTTAGAACAACTCTTTTGGTTCAAATTGTGTACTTTTTGTACCACATGGCACATCCATGCTTAACTGTGATTTTTAGTCATCATACATGTGGTGTTAGTATTACTGCTCATATTCAAATGTGAGAGAAAGAGTTATGGAGCTAGACAGTTACAGAGCAGGGGAGAAAGATAGATGGGGCGGAGAAAAGCTTGCAAGATTCATAAGGAACATATCCATCTATTCTACCTCTTTTCACAATAAGGGAGTTTAGAATTGAGTGCTGCAGATAATGGGGGCCCAAATACACTCCAAAATAAAATGTGAAATCTATGATTGGCATCTCTTAGACAACTGCTAGTGATAGGGGAGACACAGAAGCTTGGATTCTTCATGGAGGGAGATTTCTGGTGAGTCATCAGATGCGGTACTATGGTAACAGAGAGAACACTACTGCCCAAGCAATTATTGTTTCCGGAACTATCTAATAAGGGGTATGAGTAGCAGAATCTTCCTCATAGATTACATTTTCAACAAATGTCTGGTGTCCGCAAGAGGAATTATTGCTTTGAAATCATTTAGATCTAAATCTGTAGATCATTTTCCAATACCATTCTTTATCCTGCAGAAATCAGGTACATATTGCTAGGAAGTGAGAGATGCCTTTTGAAAGTAAACAAATACATCTCTATACAACCTAATAATAGGTTATCTTTAAAGTTGCTTGAAAATAATCATAAATTTATATTATATTTTGAAAATATCCAGGTAAATATATATGTTCATAACTGCATCCATGCCTTCACTGTGCCTATGGATACAGTCCAAATGGTAACATAAAGGGAAAATATTTATTTTCAGCCAATCTTGCAGATTTAAAGTCAAAAAAATTTCCATCCTTCTTAAAGATATAAAGAAAAGAAATATTTTACAAACCCTTCCTACAATTTCCTAGCCCTCTTGTGTGTTTGAAATCCACACATTGCAAAGCCCTGTGACAGAAGACAGACACATTTATGCTTCAAGACTGAGCCTTCTGTCAGATCTTCATCACCGCCTTCATAGCCAGTGTAAAAAGATGCTCTCAGGGATTTCCTTGTTCGCTCAGGATATCAGACGACGCCTATCTTTGAAAGCACTGGCTAACAAGCACCCCAAATTTTAAAAATATTTTAGATCATCATTGCAGGAACTCTGTGAACACTGTGGCTTAATCTAGCTCTTTGGCTCCAGACCAGCATCATCTCCAGATTATAGGTGAGAGGACCCCAGAAAATAAATGCATGCATAGTACAGGTAGGGTTAAAGGTATGCTTAAAAGTTTTAGGACTAAGAGGGTGTTCTCTGTTCTGGGCTTCTAGTTACAAGGCATGACACAAAAAAGGTGCATTTAATTCAAAAATTCCATTATACTAAGAGATACATTGTCATTAATGCCTCTCAAAATACTCCTCCTCACTGTGAACACAATGATGCCGTCATTCTTGCCAGTTTCTAAACGCGTTCTCGAAGCCCTCTTTCGGTCTTCTCATGGCTGCTCTGATATAGTGAATGGGTTAAAAATGTTTCAGCAATTTCTACTGAATAAAAAACACTGTGGTGTGTCCTCATCCTCCTTATTCATGGATCTGGCACCTTGTGACTTCAGGCTTTTCCCCAACTCAACATAAACATGAAAGTGATAAGTCACAAGGTAAACCCCTCCCATGGGAAATTTAAGCTCTCTTATTAAGGAGTAAATAAAAATTCGTTCCTCTTCACCTGTTCCCCTCCAGTTCCCCTAGACCAAAGCCAACCTCACCCTCTTCTGCCTTGGCAGAACCAGATGTTCAACTCTGAGGAATGACACCCCCTCCACCCCCCCACCCCCGCTCAGGCTGTTCTGACCCAAAAGCAACCCATCCTGCTTGGGCTTTTCTGGCCCATGGACACCCCCTCCTGAAAAATGGTCTGACCCAAGGACACCCTCCCCAAAAGCTTAAAAATTGCATGCTTTGCTGAGTTCGCTGCTGTCCTAGTCCACTGCTATGCCGCTCCCCCCAATAAAGACTTCTTTCATGTCAGAAGGTCTAGTCAGGTTCTGTGTGGGTCTCGGCTCTATCATATCAGAAAGTAAATGTTTTGAATCTATTCAGGATATCAAGGCAGCCTGGACAGCGCAACTAAAGTAACTGAAAACACACTGCTTCCAGAGCAGCTTTGGAAAGTGGAAGGAAGGATAGCATGTGTGTTTGAAGCAAGGAGAAAAATTTGAAGGGGAGTTAATGACAATGTGTCTTTTACTGTAATTTTAAAAGTTTAAATGCACACCATATTTTTTCTATCATACTTCATCTATCTCATCAAAATAAGATAGTAGGTTTAAAGAGCAACTTCTGTCAGAGAATGAAGTTGCCTGCCAGGGCAGAAGACTAGGAACTCACCTAGCGGGGAATGACAGCTGAGCCTCACAAACTCAGAGGACTGACATTCCCAGGTACAGGGTAGAAGGAACCTTTGTACTTCCAGCGATTGACCTGTAAGAAGAAGACTGGAGAGCATCGCTAGAAAGTCTTCAAATCCCAAAAGGAAGTAACCTTAACAGATTCCACCCAGAGGATCTTTGGAACAAGAAAAAGCAAAGAATTCAATAGGCTCACAGAAGAGGGCAAAACATTCCTCCTTTCATGAAAATGTCACCAGGGCTGGAGGAGAGGAGTATCTTAGTTACTTTTCTCTCTTTGCTGGGACAAAATACCCAACACCCAAAGTTAAGGAAGGAAAGATTTATTTATTTCACAGTTTATGGAGGTCGTAGTCCGTCATCAGCTGGCTCCAAGGTGGGATGGAGTGGCACATGGGAACAGTTCAAGGAGGCAGAAGACAGCAAAAGCAACAAGATCAAAATGTGTGTCGGGGGTAAACAAGCCTCTTTTCCTCCCTTGTATTGTAAGCAGATTATCCACCCTGGGGCAGGTGTAGCACTCACACAATCTCCCAGCCCTCTTCTTGCACTGCCTTGGATGTTTACAAAGTAAGGACACTGGGTCCCTGCTGAGTCACTTAAACTTCTAAACTTCTCAAATTGACACAATGTATCAACTGTTGCAAGGAGCATGGGGGCTTTTTGCAACCAGGAGAAAGGAAGAAAATGTGCTTCTAAGTGAAATGATCTTGGGGTGCTTTTCTTTCCAATGAATCACCTTGACTGTGACCAGGCAGAACCCAAAGCATGAAACTTAAGTAAGAAAAAAAGAGCAAGGAGGTAGCAAAGGAAGGCTAGAAGAACATCTTGGACTACACTTACATGAAGTTGGCCTGAAGAATTAGGGCTGGGACGTGGCTTACAAGTACAGCTCTTGATCGTCATGCACAAAGCTTATTAGCCAGCTTATTAGAAAAGCAATTGTAAAACAAATTTCTAAAAAATATATGTCTTGTAACCTCCTCCTCCATCACTTTCTTTCATTTAGTTCTGTACATACACATCTGGCAGTGATACCATGACAAAATACAACAGTCTCATATTAAACAACAAAAATATATTTTTGCTCACAGTTGTGGAGGTTGCCGAGATGAACACTAGATGGGGTTTGGTTGTTTTGAGGCCTCTCTTCTTTGACTTGCAGGTGGCTCCTTCTTCCTTTGTCTTTGCATGATCTTTGTGTCCTTTTATTCCTAGTGAATCAGCTGTGAGCTCATTTCTTCCTTTTGTAAGGACACAGGTCACAATGGACTAGGGTCCTTCTGTAGGAGTCTCATTATAACTTAATCATCCCTTTAAAGACCCTATCTCTAAACATAGTGACATTCTGAAGTCCTGGGGGTTAGGGCTTAAACATACTTCACTCCACAATATAGTGTTTATTATTTTCTGTATACTGTAAAGTTTGCAAAGTGATATGTTATTTACATCTTACATATTTAGGTAAGTCAGTCATTACATCCTGTCCACAGAAAATAAAACAGAGCCACAGAGAAGTTAGGTGAAATTTACACAGTATTTAAGAATAACTCAGCTGGAATTCTAACAAAAGCAGAGGTTCAAACCAGCTCTCTCTTAGTTAGTATCTCATTATTCATTCCATATATATAATGACATAGCAATCTCTCTCTGGAATTTACAAACACCCCACTATCTGAAATTTATAAATGCCCCAGAGTTTAGAGATTTCTACTCATGTGTTTGCAACTCTACTGTTCTTGTAGTTTTTCAATATGTGGAAAAACCGCTTATGAATAAATTGTAGTTTTATATATATACATAAAATTATAAATGCATACATCTTTAAACATATGGTGATATACATATATGTGTATATTTATGCATAAGATTTAACTGTTTTGTAAAGTGACTAAATTATTTTCACAGTGTGGAACTTGTTCTTTTTGGTGAATGTTATTGTTGCTTTTTAATTAAAATGAACAAAAGAACAACTGCAGTCATTATAAAAGAAGACGGAGAACATTCAGTAAGAATTTTCAAATTGACAGGACCTTTAGAGATTCATTTTGATGCATTTTCCTGGCAAGTTTCAGAGGATCAGTATTTTACTAATTAGAAATCTGATTCCTGAAAGTTAAGTCACAAGTATCTGTATCAAAAAACTTGATTGATATTTTCAGAGTTTCCCACAAAATCTAAAGTAGGCATATTAAGAAAATTTGTTCCCAACAAAGTGGGCAAGAACTGCTAGTGTCCCCAGGAAAATTTGACTGCTGATGAAAATGGCAGAACTGTGAGTACAAAGTCAAAAGCATCTCCTTGTTAACCAAATAAACTCTTGGGAAGGTTGCTACGATCTAAATGTGTTCCTCCCAAAGTTAGGGTCTGCAATCAAGAATTGGGCATGTTGAGAGGTTGAGGTCATGAGCACTCCTTCCATGAGGTGGGCTTAATGTCCTTATAAAACAGGCTGCACACAATATTCTCCTCCCTTTCCCTTCTACCTTCCACCATATGAGAACACAACACAACATGAAGATGCAGCAACAAAGCCATCAGCAAATGTCTTGACTTCAGTCCTGGACTTCCCAGGCTCTGCAACTGTGAGAGGTAAATTCCTATCTTATAAGCTGCCAATTACATAGGAGGTCAAGATTATTCTTATAGCAACTTGTTTTTGAAGAAACTAACTCCAGGTCTCTGGAATTTCTCAGTGGCCTGTCCTCACTCTGTAGTGTACTTCTTTTCCTACCTTAAATTCTCCATTATTCACTTGGCATGACATACTTTTTTCCCTTCCTTTAACACCTTTAAAAACTGTAAAGCCTTGCTAACTTTTGTGCTTGTCTTAACTAATTCTTTGTTCAGGATAACAAGAATCTAAAAAGGATCCCTGGGGAGAGCATAGCACCCCACACCCAACTATCATAGTTTTGGCAAAGCTAGCCAGGAGGCACCGTGCCACACTATGTGCAACACCTTGCAGATCTCAGTGACCTTGCCCTCTGAAAATTGGAAACAATTTGATTCTGACAATCTGAAAAGAGAATGATTTATCTTCTCTTGCAGTCTTGTTTGTGTCCAGTATAAACTAGGAAATCATGAGAGATGAGTACAGAACGACAGTCTAAACTACAATACTTCCCTTCAGTTAGATCTTTAATACAAAAGGCAAGCAAAGCCATGTGAAATTCCTTATGTTCAGGCTTTTATGGCTGTTTATCTTTGGCAAGGCCCAAGAACTGTGGTACCTAATGAGGGCCCTTAGGAAGAGGAAATTGATAGTGTTGATCCTATCCTCAGATGCCTACTTGTCTCTAGGTATGTGGGTCCCTCCCATCTGTTTAATGAAAACAACTACACTTGGTAGTCTCCTAGACCTCCTTCTTATAATCCTCAAGTCAATAAATATTCAAGAACTTCACAGAGGCTCGTGCTCCAGAGAGGTCCAGGATTCCCCAACCCCCACTTCCTGTGCTCCTCAGACAGCTTTAAAACCTGAAAGATATGTTCACAGTGGAATTACTTACATTTCTAACTCAAATCTCATCCTGCCTCTAAGAAAAGTCCAAGGAGTAAAAGGGACATCTTGAGTCCAGGTTCCTTTTTTAGGGGCAGATATGCAATAATGCAAAGAATGAGGATCCTAGTACAGTGATGGTGAGCCGTTTAAAGATCAGTGCCCAAAATACAACCTCAAACCCACTTCTTTATTGCAAAGTGCCAATGCTGGAATTAAATACAAATACTAAGGTTTTAGTTTAGGAATAAAAACTCATACAATAATATCTCTCATCTTAAAAGAAAAACAAACAACACACATGGCATAGGTTCACCACCAATGTCCTAGCAGGTTGGCAGGTGGGCTTCATACTTTGATCCTTGCTTTTGACCTCTCATGGAGAAGCATCTAATTGGTCATGGCCACTTGCTGTACCCTAGATCCTTATGACCCAACTGTATTTTCTGTGTTCAACAATCAGGATCTAGATGAAGATAAATGAAAAAGGGCCAAGAAAAAAGTTATGCCAAAGTTATAGCTGTCACAGCTGGCAATAATTTAAGCACACCCCAGACACCTAAAGGAAAACCCAAGACCAATAAGGGAAAAAGATTCAGCTTCAAATGCAAGAAAATTGCACACTAGGCATGTGACCATACCAAGCCACCAGCCAGACCCAGCTCGATGATTCAGACAGCTGTTGTGCCTGACCCATGGCAATAGAGGATTGAATGTCCTTGCTCCCAGAGAGAGCTAGGTCAGCCAAACTTTCCCCTCCCAGCTGGGTGTGGTGGCTCACACCTGTAATCCTAGCACTCGGGAGGCTGAGGCAAGAGGATCATCATGAGTTTGAGACCAGCCTGGGCTACAAAGTGAGGTCAGCCTGAACTGCATAGTGAGACCTTGTTTCAAAAAGACAAACTTTCCTCTCCCACTCTGATGAAGAGGACTGAAGGGGCCCAGGACAATCCACAGTGCCCCTTTCCCAAGACATCTGCATCTTCTGTGAGAAACCTTGAGTGACCCTAGATGTCATGGGTAAGCAATTTTAATTCCTTTGATTTACGGTTTTAACTTCATTCTCTGGAAAATTGTCAGCTAGTCTATAACCATAACTGGAGTGGAGAAGAGGCTATCAAAGATTTTTTACTCCTGCTTTGACATGTCAATTTGAAGGTCAAATGTTCAACCATGAGTCTTTAATTTTCACAGAGTGTCATACTCCTTTACTGGGAAGAGATTTACTAGTAAAACAGGAGACTACCTTCCCATGCCGGCTGCTGTCATTCATTGCAAGAGACACCAATGGGTCAGGTCTAAAGTCTCTTTGAAAAATCAAAAGGCTGACAGAGAGGAAAAAAGAGTAGTCAAGGTGCTCTTCATAGAAATCATCCCCCAGATTAGACTGTCTCATTCTCTTTAGAATGGCTTCTCGGATAACTGAAAAGATAGCAAAGGCTTAGGAATAAAGTACCACCATCTCCATTCTACATGGGGATCTCAGTCCTCGAGAAAGGTTGAAAGACCCAACCAGACCCTAAAGTGACCTCTGACAAAACATTGCCAGGATATTTCTGAGTCTTGGCTCCAATTCAAAATGGAGTTAATACCCCTCAGAAGGAGTCAAAACACACCCGAAATTGGCTGAAGTACATCTCCATTTGAGATGCTATATGGGCTGCCTTTACCTTCTAATATGGTAATAGATCCAGGGACCACAGGATTCTTCCTAAAGCTTAATGATCTTGGCTGAGTACAAAGCCTATCCAACTGTATGGGAACAGAATGCTGCCAGCTCCCAGCCCAGGGGGAACCACCTGGAGGCAGGGTAATCATTAAAATTTGGAAAGAAGGTAATCCCACAGACTCATTAAAACCAAAATTGAAGGGCTCTTTTTAAGTGATCCTTTTCACTCCCATTGCAGTAAAGATTGCATAGATAATAGATAGATAGATAGATAGATAGATGATAGACATACAGATAAGTAGATAAATAGATAGATAGATAGATAGATAGATAGATAGATAGATAGATAGAGTCATTTTGTAGGCCATATCTAGTCCCACTGGAACTGTCTGAGGAAAAAGAACACCCAGTAGAAGAAAGCTACTCCTGTTAATGTCTGGATGAACTGATGCTTCTCTTCTAAAATCAAGACTCTAGTACTATTTTGGCTCCAGATAAGTGGAGCCACTAAGGATGTCTACTTGACCACAGTTTAAATGGACAGTGCATTGGGACTCCTATTTTTAATTAGATCTATAATATGGGTAATCTTGCTAGGACTATAGCTCTCAGGCTCTTGGTAATCTCTCTAATATCCCTCTTCACCCTGCTTTCTCCTTCACAGGAAGTATGGAAGTCAGAGTCCGCCTTTTAGGACAGACAAGGAAATAGTCTGACTTGCTTCTTTTTGTATTTGGGTTCTACATCCCCAAGCTAATAGTAAAACTTATCCTTTCAAGGCTTCATATGGTAATCCTGACTAAAGCCCATGACTCTTCTGACAAATAAACCAAGCTTTCTTCCTTTGAACAGACAGACCAGCAGCTCTTCACAGCACCAGCACTCTTCTCATGGTCTTCTGACTTGTTTTTCCCAGTTTAGCCAATGAGTTACAACATCCCAAGGTAGTTAGAAGGCACAAATCTCCAGGAGATAAGTCCTACATCCCTTTCAGTTGGAAGCAGTTATTTGAAGAGAGAGACCTCTGCAACCTATAAAGAAGTATGGGGATTTATAACTTTCAAGAGAAAATGAGGGAGAAGATTGGGGTGTTCCAGTTGGCTGGGCAAATAGGTGTGACCTGTCGATCATGGAGTTCCAGGAAGAAAAGAAAACAACAGATCCAGGAGACACTCAGAAAACCTGCAATGGGCACCAGTTAGAGAATGCTGCCTTCAATTCACCTGGCATGAATTTAAGCAGGATTTTAATAAGATAGCTTAGCTGGGATGTCATAATGGGGGATAACAAAGATGGCCACCATTAACCTTGTGGCCATTTGTTCATTGGCCTACTCTGCAGAATGCACTTCTTTACTTCTTTTCTTGCCTTTAATTTGCTCACACTCACTTTGCAAAGCACACTTCTTTTCCTATCTCTAATACCTTTAACAAATGTAAAACCTTGCAAAAAAATAACACAAAGACCCATGAGAACAAGCTTAGTCACTTCCAAAAGTAGGACTTTTAATGACCTCAGAATCTTGCATGAGGCTCCATCTCTTAAAAGCCACACTACTTCTCATATTGCCACAGTGAGGAAAAAGTCTGCAACACATGAACCCTTAGCAGGCAAATCATGTCCAAAGGATAACAACCAACTAATCTTTCAAACGTACTGTTCATCCTGTTAGAATCAACTGAAGAGTCATTAAAAAACACTATGCCTCATCCTTAGAGATATCAGTTAATTGGTCTTGTAGGGATTTAGGATCAAACTACTCCATTAGGAATTTATGAATGTTGTCAGAACTCCTCATTGTAATAGGTACACACAGAGTAAAAGCTGACAGTAGATTCTTGAATATAATGGAGTTAGGCAGATTTAGGCAATATAATGGAGTTAGGCAGATTTTGTCAACCAAAACAGGTCTTCCAAAGAAGGCTTCCCAATTAAAATATTTCTGAAGATTATTTCCTGTTCACAAATTATTGTTTCTTTTTCACTGATGGCATAGCACCTTCAAAGTCTGATATCATAATACTTAAAAATGCTATTTTAAAATTATTAATATGCAGAAAGTTACAGAAATATAGAAAGTTTTTATTAAATGTGAATGTGGAGAAAAGTTTAAGGAAATATGAGGGAAAGTAAAAGTTCCAGAGGAAATTTGTAAAGGAAAATGCAAATTTGAATGAACAGTAATTGTTACAAAGCAGTGTTCCTACATTGTTTAAATTGTCTGCTAAGCCACGCTGTGGATCAAAGTATTTAATATTTGCAACAATACTATGATAAACACACCAAGAGTACATTTTACAGCTAAGAAAACTGGACCAAAGTTATAGAGTATAAGAAGTGATCCATTAGGACTAGAACTCACAGTTCATGACATCAGTCCAATGGTCATAATATATGGTATTATTATTTTAATGTATGGTATTATTACTGAACAATATTCTTAAGTAAACATGGGGCTTTTCCATGGAAGGAACTGAATTGGGATCCCAAGTAAGAAGAAGAACTTTATAGAGCTCTAAGTGGCAGAGAAGAACTAACCATGGAGATTTGAAGATCCTGAAGTAAGATGATAGCACCCCAGATGGGAAGCCTACCTGCCTTCTTTCCCCTCCATCTCATCCTGGGAAGAACCATTCCCGTTGAAATCCAGATTCCAGAAGGGCAGGTACCGTTTATGTGGGGCTACATCTTCTTGCCTATTGTTGTTCTAGAATCAACACCTTAACAGAGCTTAACAATGCACACGCCAAGTACTATCCTGGGTACTAAGGACACATGCCACCTTTACAAAGCTACCTATGTAACCAACAGGAAGAAATAAATATGTCAAAGTAATAGGGTGTTCAGAAGAATGAGTGAAATAATTGTTCTGGGGGAGGAGATGACAAACACAAGGAAGAGAAAAAGTAGGAAAGATAAAACAAAGAAAGGAAAGGAAAAAGGATTGATTTCAGAAACATAAAGTAACAACACAGAGGGTGGAGGTCCTTAATGCCGGAAATAATCTCCCAATAGACAGTGCTGTCCACAGAGAACCCACCTTCCCGAATTCCTCTTGACCTCTTGTCTTATAAGGATAAGGCCTCAGTAGCTTGTAAAACCTTATTGATGAAGATATAGTGAACCTTCACCTCTCCACACACCCACTTAATCTTTCACAAAATTCCCAGTGGAAGAGACGTGCTTTGTAAACCACCCAATTTCCTCTGAGTGCTGTCATTATGGGCCAATTTATTTGAAAGTATTTCCTAAAATGAATGAGCTACTGACTAATATGGATCTGCCCATCAATTGTAGAAATCCTATGGTAACTATTCAGAAGTGCTGCAAAAAACAGTGCATGTATACTTGTTCTCTTATAGTCTGAATGTTATTTTTTTTAAAAAATAACAAAATGTATTTATGTGAACTCATATCTTTTAGACAAATTGAATAGTTCTATTCTTCCATTCCAGGAAAATCTTGTACTGGTTATTCCTATAGTTGAGGCTGTTAAAAGTGAGGAAAAGTAGAAATTCTATCCTTCTTTAATTCATCCCAAGCTTCTGCCGTGGGGTACAAAGCCTTCAAGTGTTTGCTATCTACTCATGCATGGTTCAAGGAATCTACTCAAAAATCATAGAGCTGTTTATACATCTTCCATTTCACTATATTTTCATTTTGATTGATTTTTACAGTTCTCTTCTGAACTTTATGACTTGGAGATAAAATGAGGTTGGCACTGTCCACTTGATATTAAAGAATGTGCTGAATACTTGCTCTTAAGAGAAAATTGGATCCGTGATGTGACTATTTTTATTTAATGTCAGATAGTCACAACTTGTTAAGACCTGCTTTCCTTAAAGTTCTGCAATTGCACTTGTAATGAAAATTCATTTTCAGTATTTGGTGTATTCTTATGGCAGGACTTCATCTGTAAATTATAATTTTCCTTTTATACTAGGCTGATTCTATTACTAAGTTCTAATGTAGTAATAGAGTTTGTGATTATATCAATATGAATGAATAAAAAATTAACAGCAACTGAATGATGTCTGGTTAGTAGTACAGCACCAATGTCAATGTCCCGGTTTGTATATTATATTAAACTTAAATAAAATGTTACCACTTGAGAGTGTTAGGGGATGAGCCCATGGGAGTTTCTGTTAGTTAGCTTTGACTACTACATCAAAATGCCTGAGGAAATTACTTACACAGAGAGAAGTTTTACTCAGGTTAGAGTTTTGGAGGCTCAGAGTCATAGTGCAAGCATCAGCTCAGCTCTGGTGAGAGGAGCAGCTGGGTGGTGCATCATGACGGGAGTGCTCACATTTTGAACCAGGAAACGGAGACAGGCAGAGATAAGCCTCATGATCCCCTTTGAAAGCACACTCCACTAGGCCCTGCGGACTGCATACTGGCTCCACATCTCAAAATGTCCATTGCACCACCTGATACCACCATCTTGGGAACCAAATCTATACATACGAACTTTGAATGACATGTATCCCAGAGTTAGAAGCCTCTACATACTATTTGGGCAACTTCCATGAGTCTATCATTATTTCAAAATAAAAAGTTTTTTAAAAAGCAGTAAAAATAAAAGATATTTTCATGTAAGAAACATACTTTGAAATAATCAGTTTTCATTGCTGGATCCACCCCTGGATACTTGGGAGACTTCGGGATAATTATTTGACTTTCCAAAGACTCATTTTCTTTTTTTAAATCACTAGACAGTGTTTAGAAAATAAATAGGAAGATGTAAGCAATGAAGCCTGCCTGGAAAGGCTCTTAAAATATGATATGCCATTAGTAACATAAAATAAAACGAACAGCAACAAGGAAAAGATGTGTTAAATTTATTAAGTTTAAGTGTTTTTTTTTACCACATTTATGCAAAATGCGTGTTTTAAGGTATGACTGTATAGGCCTCCTAGTTTCTCATACATATGTGTCCCAGTCTCATGGTTGTGAGGAAAGTGAAAGTTACTGATAGCAGCAAGATGAATTTCATTGTTCTTATCGCCTTCCTGCCTATCACAATGCCTCCCTAGGAGGATGCTCACCCCGCTGATCAGAGGATCAACACCTAGACATGTTGGCTAAACAGATTGTCTGTCCCAAGCCCTTTGATATTGTACAGGATGATCCTTCTTGTACCCCCTTTCATAATTAAAGCAGATAATCCACGGTAATTATAGTAAATAACCCATTGGCTATCAGCTTTTGCATGGAAAGCAAGCACTGTAATTTCATAACCCTGATCAGCCACACAGTAACATTCTTTCCCTGTGATATTCACCCAGTATAGTCTCATTTTGAAAGAGGACATTAAAGCTTCCCAGTTTTTTTTTTTTTTTTCATTTGTTTCTTAGCCAATATTGAGTGTGCCAGAGCATTCCAAGTGAGTAGCATCATTATAGACAGATTCCTTGAAAAGTACTTCTGAAGCTGTATCTCGTGCTACCAAGGAATACCAACTACCATTGTCTAACACATACCCTGAGCATTTTGTTTTAAAAGTTGATGTACAAATGCAAATAGGTATAAGCTTACTAATTTTCCTTTTTAAAAAACTCATCCCTCTCAAAAAGACAGTTGTTTTCTCATCATAGTCATACTGGAATTATCTCTCTGTATAGAATTATCACGTCATTGTTTTGTCATCAGATTCCATCAAAGTGCTCACAGTAGACCCTGGACTAGTGATGGAAGGTTGAAACTGATAGAGTTGCAAGATGTATGTCTTTGTCAGATACATAGAAATAAATATTAAATGCATATTTTGGCCTTGATTCCCTTCAGTGCTCTGTATACTTTGATAACTGCCTTCCAGAACTTTAACTGCATGGGCTGATGATCAATAAAACATAGTTTCCAGGTGAACAAAAGAATTCTGATAGCATGTTATATATAACCTGATGAACATTTATGATATTATCAAAGAACTACAGAGAAGCAGAGACTTCTGGAAATAAAATGATCAAGCACAAAAGACTTGTACAAACATCTTATACAATAACAAAGGAAAAAATTTCTTCTCTGATAAGTAATACCTTTGACAATAACAAAATCATCTTCAAAATTGTTCACAGCTTTAGCTTACTCTCAGTGAAGCCAGTCAAGTTGCTTAGATGTTGAAACCTATGCAAAATCCAAGCCTATACTTTTGCACTTATTTCCCAAGAGAGCTCTGTAAATTATTTAACATTCAAGTTTACAGTTTCATTTGTAAAATTAGGGAGATTTTAAAATCCTGCCAATTATTATGTAAATAAAATGATGCTGTGTAACAGAACTGTCTTATCATATCACTTTCAATGTAATTTGAAGCTACAACTTTTTGGCCCCCCAAAATCATATTAAAACAGGCTGTCTGTCCAAGTGATACTGTATAGTCTCAGTATATCACTTCTAACATGCCATCTCTTCTTCTTTAGAACTTAAGGAGTGTATAAAATCTCTAAAGGGTGTAAAGTATTCCATCTTCAGAGAGATTCCTATCTTAAGCTGTGCCGGAGGAGGGGAGGAATCTGCTTCTATTAGCAAGTTTTCACAGATGTCTTTGTCCTTCTGGGGCACTCGGTGTCCTCCTTATGGCCTTCCAGAGTTCAACTGCTTGCATTACTGAGGTTCCATGGAGACCTTCTAACCCAAACAAAAAGTCTCGACATAGGAACTGCAGGGGGAACACTGTGTTCAGTTAGATCCTCTGTGTAAGGAAAATCAACATCAAATTCATCTACTTCCTTTCTTTAGTAAAAACTAAAGAAATGAATAATTTATTGTACCATGTGTATTTTGTGGCGTTTGTCTTTATCATTTATTTGCAAAAAGAACCACAGGGATGTATTATACTCTATAGAGTAGTCTCCATTGAGAATTTCATATGTAAAGGAAAAATAAAAACTATTGCCAATTATTGTGTTGATAAAACAATGTCATGCATTGAAACTACTTCATGTCACTTATAGTGTAAGTTATAACACTTTCATATGTTGAAGTCTTTAGGGGACATTGCATATCCAATCCAAAAAAGTGAGCAGTCACTGAGATAATGTATTGGTCCTTGAATAACTATTCTTACCTTAGAAATACTTCCATTGATTTATTAAAAATACTAGCATGTATGCAGTCATATACCACTTTAGAAATGAGTAAGGCAAGGATTAGAGAAGTTAACAAAGCATATTTATTCACTTTGTCACTTAAAAGTATTACATATATGTAAACATTCCCCCTTCTTTATTTTCTCCTTTCCCTCATCCAGGTTGTTCTTTCCTTTTGAGTAGTGTCTTTCTCTTTCACGATATCTACTGTACCTTTGAATTTTATTGACTCTTTCAGGTTCTTACAGTAGGGAGACAATACAATGTTTACACATGTGAGTCTGATTTATTTTACTCGTGAATATGGTGTATAGTTGCATCCATTTGCCTATAGAAACCTCAAGTTTACCTTTCTTTATAAATGAGTAATAATTTGCATGCTGATATCTGGTAATTTGAACAACTACTTTGTAGATAACAATGTGCTGTTTAACAACCATTGTTGATTTTCTATCTTGTTATGAAATTGTGTACCATTTTTAAAATTTGTTTCTCTTTAAAATAGAAAAATTCAAAAAATATTACTGAGAATCTCATTGTCATTTTGTAGTTCAAGTCACTATGTTACAGAAATGAACAGAAAGATAATCTCCAGATTTTCTGACATTTAGAATCAAGTGAGGGAAGCAAGTACTGATCAAGTAACCCCAAAATAAATGAATAATGAAAAGTTGGTAAAAGTGCTGTGAAGGAGAATAATGCCATTCTATGAAACCAGATAATAATGAAACTTGACTGAGCCTAACAGCCCATGGAAAAGCTTTCTCCAAGAGAATTATCATTAAGATGAGGTGTGAAAAAGCGTGATTTCTAGGATGGGAGCCAGGAAAATCCAGACTGGTTCAAGCCAGGCCAGAAGTCTGTGATATATTATTAGATAATAACTTAATGGTTTTGGAAAACAAAATAAAACAAACCTTAGCAGAACTCTAAGGCCCCCTTAGTTCTAATAAAGACCCAAACTTTTCTGGGTAATAACTAAAGCTCCTACAAATATAAATATAAAGACACTAAAATTCACATTAAAGGCAAAGGTATGTTTTTCTTCCTACTATAGAATAGAAGAGCAAGTGACCTTCCCTACACTCCCAGTTATGACCTCTGGACAGATATAAACCGTGGATTTCAACTTAACAGTTCTTAAAATTTGTATTAATCTATTCTTCTTTGTGACCACTGGGAATTTATAGCCCATTTCATTTTTAGTGGGTAAATAATCCAATATTCTTTTATGGCTTATATTTAGATATCCCCGCAAAGGCTCTTGTTCTCATAGGTGGTGCTTTTGGGAGTATCTGGAAGTCTTACTTACTTTTTTCATTGCTGAGACCAAACACCTGATGCCCAGACTAAAGGGAGGAAAAGTTTATTGGCTTACAGTTTGTAGAGGTTTCAGTCCATAGTCAGCTGTCCAACCATGGCAGGACAGCATGGCAGACAGACATCACAGAGGAGAAACAGTTCATGGCAGGCAGAAGGTAGCAAAGCAAGCAAGGGACTTTAACAGCATCTTTCGGCCCCTTTTATATTGTATCTAGACTACTTAGATTTTGGTGGTGCCAAATTAGTCAGTGGATTGATTTAGTAATCACACACCCTTAATCCCAGCATCACACACTCTAGATCGAGCCACCTCTGAAAAAGCTGCACCTATGACTATATAAGGCTTTGGGAGACATCTAGATACAAGCTTGAACACTCGATCATGGGTATGCAATACTGGATTGGCCTGCTGATCGGCTTAGCACAGTTGTAGGTATGGGTCATGGACTTACTAAAGGGGAAGATTCACCCTGGGTGTGGATGGCACCAACCAGTATGCTTGCAGCCTGAGTAGAATAAATAAGGAAAAGAACAAAGCCACTCTGACTCCTGCCTGCCCTGCTCTGAATTGTTTCTCCTCTGTCATGTTGCTCTGCCATGCCACTCTGCCTGGAAACCAATTGATGATGGACTGAAACCTTTATAAAATGTGAGCCAAAATAAAGCTTTTCTTTAAATTGTGAGTACCAGATATTTTGTACCAGCAATAAGAAAGTAACTAAGACATACTCCAATCTTAAATCTTAAACAATAGATGCATGTTGACATTTTAATATAGGTTGATACTTACAATACAACTAAAAGTATCTCTTCAAAACACCTTAACTCCCTAAGCACACCTTAGATGAAATGCCAGCTGAAGTGTTTTATTCTTTTCAAGCAAAACTATTCAAGAAGCATATGACGTCAGAGTAGACTGTGTGAAAATAGCTATATAAAGATAGCAGGAAATGCAGGAAGGGAAATATTAAGGAACTTACCACTGCCACAACCATCAGCATCCTACCGTGCACTAAACTCTCCTGAGGCTCTGACCCTACTCCACTTTGAGAAAGTTCCTGTGGAAAAGAAAGACATTTCTGATCCTGGTATAGCACTAGAGATATGTTTTTGGGTAAGATCCAACAAGTAGTGAAATAAGGAATCATAAATTCCGTGGGTGCTTATGCCTGCTAGCAGAGAAAAATACGGGAGCCTCTGAGTGTTGCAACTGTTTCCATCTGTTCTTTTTATGTGTAACTGATGTAAGAAATTAGTGACTGCCAGAAGTCACTTGGTTTGCAATTACAGTGTTTAATGATATTAGTATAAACTAGGGAAATGAGCTAGTCTATTCTAGGATGGAAAGCACAAATGAAGGTGAAAGCAACTTCAGAGACATTATATAATTTATGATACCCTTTCCATTTATATAAAGCAAAAGAATGTTCACACTGTACTTATACAGCAGATGGACAGTCCCTAAGACCTGTAGATGCAAGAGAAAGTACATTTTAACCAGAGCTTCTAAATTCTCTTGATGGACAACTACAGTGGCTTTATTTGTCTTGTACAAGTAAAACGGGTAGATAGAGTTCAAAAATTACAAAGCCAGTCTTATTGCAAATTAAACTTTCACCCTGACTGTGTGTTTCATGTCAAAATGAGAGGCTGTAATATCTATCCTTGTTTTTAGTCTGAATTTAGCAGGCCACACATCCTATATATCTGAATTTCTCTAGGCCTCATAACCAGCAAAAGAACCTTCCCATTAACTCAGTACAATCTCTATTAGCCATGTCTGAAGAAATAATGACAGATAGAAAAGTCATCTGTGGAATGAGATTATTAATCTTTTCCCTGAATAACACAGAGGGTGATGGTTTGATCATCAGACACAGATGCAAGGAATGGTCCTAGTAAACTAAGCACTACATAAATATAAATGACCAAAAATAGTGGTCCTCCTAAAGCACAAATAAAATACACAGGTCTCTTTATAGAATGTGTTTTAGCCAGCAGTGAAAGAAAAAATAAAAATCCATGAGACAAGCAATTGTTTGAATAAATATTATGTTTGTGGGAGGCAGTAGGTTTTAGCAGAAAATGTATGCATTTTGGAGAAAAATGGATATGAGTTTGAATGCCCAATTTGTCACTTTCTAGCTGCATGACTTAATTAAACCCTCTCGAGAAGTCTACTTCTCAATGTCTAAAATTTCTAATGGTAAGACAGAAATAATTGCAACTATCTCAGTATAAGACAGTGGAAATCACATGTACTAAGAAATGTGAAGTTTCTGACATGCAATGGGTGATTAATGTAGCCTAGTCTGTCTCTCTAAACTTCTCAAATCCTGTATTCTTAGACTGATGTACTATTTGGAAGGTTACTGAAAATCTTATGAAAGCACTCATGTCATAATTGTAGACAAATGTAACTTACCACACCTTTTGAGAGCTTGATGTCTCTTAAGGGATCCACTCTTTGTCCCTGGACCCTTGCCTTTGACAGGTGACCAACATGAAGAATGTGAAACAGAGGGAGAGTTAATAGCTTGTATCAAGATATCCCGGCAGAGCCTCCTCTACTCACAGGTGGAGCTTCTGGAAAGCGATTAAGTTATAGGGTTTATAGCTGGCTCATGGTTGAGAGCTGTGGCATGTCACTGGGGCACAGCCAGAAGGATTTTTCTGCCTCTCAGGCTCCTCCCTGATCTCTCTGCTTCCTGTAGTCATTCCAGGAGCAGCTTTTTCTCCAAGATGCCCCTGTGCCATGCAGTCCTGTCCCCGCCAGCTTACTATGGACTGAAACCTTTAGAAACTGAGGACCAAAGTAAACCTCTCCTCCACTAGGTTGTAGGTGTGAGTTATTGTGTTGCAGTGTCAAGGCAAGTAACACAGACGGGGAGAGTTAAGGGTGCTCTGAAAATTCTTCAGCAAAATCACCAATACACAGACTCCCTCTTATGAAAACGGGCATTAAAGCATGTTTCCTGGAGTACAATTGCATAGAAACTAATAATTCCTTTCCGAAATAAACCGCTGGGATGGATGATCATAATAGTAAAACCAGATGTGTGCATTCGAAACAAAACAATTGATTCTGTTGCACTTACATGGGTGTTATCAAAGCTATGGGTTATTAGCTCACATTTTCAAATTTAACAACTCCCCTGCCTCTGAACGCACAGAGCATCTGCAAGTGGTGGGGAAGTTTGGGACCACAAAATCAGGCACTTGGGAAATTTCTGATTCTCAACTCCTAAATTAATATGTGATGTTTCGTAGATTTCTTTAGGGACACTAATCTCTGAAACCTCTAGACATTAAAAATATAGCTTATTGTACATCTCCCTCATGCCATTTAATTATTAATGTTTTCTTTTGAGTTATTATGGGAACAAATATTTATATACAACCTCATTTCACATTTATTGCAATGACTAATTATATTATTAACATGCATAGATTCCACAGTTTTGCTAAAATTACTAACCTAGGAATTAAAGTGCCATTTTTAGTTATACTTTTGACCAAAATATGTATAACTAAATATTAATTGTGGAGCATAAAAATGAGTTTTACAGATTCTACTTTTAAGAGAGCCTTCTACTCCTGATAATCTGCAAAGCTTATGGGTATATTGTTACATAATTTTAGTCAAATGATGCAAAAAAAAAACCTATAACAAAGTCCTTGGAGAAAGAAAAGTTTGAGTGAGTTTTAGACTAGTTAAAGTAGAATCATGTCTACTTAAATGCAATGCAAATCAATGACATGTGATGATAAACCTTAGGTATTAAGAAACAAAATGATTGCACCATCTAAAATCCAGTTTTTTGTTTAGGGTGATTTATAGAAGATAAGGTGTGCGTATATCTTAGTTGTATATAAAATTGCATTCAGAGCCACAGAGGTGTCTTCTGAACAGTCATTATTAACTTGTTTACCTCACATTCAGGACATAGTGCTACAAAGGGGCATGAAAGGAAAAAAAAACAGGCTTCAGGGAAATGCTCAGTATTCTCTGGAGAAATAAAATTGTCTGCTACATGTTATGTCTCCGATATTGTGTAAGGCAGACTTTGTTCTGCATAAATCTTTTAAATTGCCTATGGCATCAATCTGTATGAGGTTGAAGAACCAATTGTGGATGAGAGCTGGGTATTCATGTCAGGACATACGTAACTATTCCAGCCATCATGGTCATGTCAGGCCCTCTGCTATGAATCATGGATTCAGAGATTAAAACAGAAGTGCTTTTCACAGGCATTTACAGACTTGGGCTGAGAGATCTGCAAATAGATTGGAAGAGAACAGGATGGTGATAGCTCTGATAGAGGTGGGAAAATTCCACAGTGAATTCCAGAAAGGAATGGGCTAACTCAAGTAGGGAGAGATTAGAATTTGGAAAGGTTTCTCACTGGAGGTGAATTATTGAATGGCAGGCTTTCTCTGAAGATTCCCCCCAGAAGTGTCAACATCAGTCTTCTAGTTAGGATTTGCAAGGGAAATCACTTAACACAAGATAGATAATTTATAGGATTATTTTATATAGTCACCCAAAGGGTCAAGTAGAAAAGAGTGCAGGAAATCTGTCCATACACTGAAGACCCAAAGAATCCAGCTGAGAGCCTCGATCCCACGGCAATGTCCTGCATGGATCCATCTGAAGACTTAGAGCCCATAATGATGCCTCCTGTGAAACCAACAGGAGATCTAGAGCCCACAGCAGTGTTTTATGCAAGTCTGTAACACAGAGCTGCACTGCATAGACCCAAAGGTCAGTGGTGGAAACCAGAAAGTTTGTGCCAGTGGGATGGAGAATCTGTGCCAGTAGGCTGAGGATCTGCACTGGAGCCAGTGCTCCTCAAAAGGTACCACAGCCATCCTCAGTGACAAGTTTATATCCAAAGTTCTATCCAAAGTTCTATTTCTCTTAGGGAAGGGAAATAACTGTGGCAATTCATTAGGGTTTGCTGAGGGTCAAGACTGGGAAATGTCTAAAAAAAAAAAAAAACAGCATGTGGCTGTAAAAAGACAAAGGGCTATTTATGTTTTAGCATTCTTTTTTCATGAGCAGAGACTAAATACTTCATTTATATGTCTATAAACATCCTGAGAAAATGTAACACCTTTGCCAGAAAAAAAAAAGTTATTGAACACAAAAGAAAGATGTTTGGTGTCATACATTAGTTTCATGTTACTCAGAGCCTTAAAATCTGACTCATAACAGGCGAGCAGACAAATGGATTTTTTCCCTCTTGCCTAACTTTCATGTACATGACACATAAATAATGTAAAAGGGCGACTTCTGGCTGCCTGGCTTCTTTTTCACTCACTTCCTAGTACCTGTACTGAAATCTATGAGCATTATCACTGTGGGAAAAAAAAACAAAAAACTTTTAATTGCATTTTCAAGACAGGTGAATGTTTATCTGTACTTGAACTTTCAAGAGAGGTAAAATCCTATCTTTTCTAAAAGTGAGGACCCCTATATTAATGAACACCATTCTAATGCATTAATTTAATACCTATTACAAGTCTATGAGTTAAACTCTGTTATCAGCCCCATTTTAAAAGGAAGTCAAGACATATGAGCTATGTGAGGTCATCCAGCAGGGCACCCTGGACTTGAACACAGTTAGGGATACTTGAGCAGATAAGTTTCTAACCATTACTCTAAAAATAAAGTACATGGTAGAAGAATCAAGAGTCGACTTCCTAAATGCCCATCTTTGTACCTACACATTAAAATGACCTGGGTTGGGTACTGAAAACCTGGCTAGCTCTTTCCCTCCTTGGCTGCCAAGGATCAGCTATGACCATAAACAGCACAGTATCAGTGTTTGGACCAGTAAGTTCAAGACCAACAGACTTCAAGGGAAACAAATTGTCAGTTATGTCCTTCTTTCCGGAAAGGCAACAGTATGCAAGGAAGAATCTGAGGAAAAAGCTACCAAGCATGTGTAAGAGAACATGGGATATCATCTTTCTATTTACATTCTGAACTCATTTTGATGGTGGCAAGACAATTGGCTTTGGCATGATTTATAATTCCTTGCATTATGCAAAGGAAGTGAACCCAAACATAGATTTATAAAACACTTGGCCTGTACAAGAATCAAAAGACCTCAAGAAGGCATGCAAGCACAGAATGAAGAGAGAACCTGCAAAGGCCAATGTTGCTACTAGCAAAAACGTGAGTTGGAGACTGGATAACAGCAGAAAGATTGAAGATTCTGTACTGACACTATACACAGTGACTGTGTGAATAGTTTTATAAGAATATTAATAAGCAAAAAATTAAAAGATGTCTAACACTTCCTAGCCATACCCTCTGGAAAAGTAAAAGGTGTGGTGTGGTGTGTTTGTGTGTGTAAAACACTGATTTCTGAAATGGACATGAGGATTCACTGGAGCTAAAAACAAAGCAAACAGGCCCCTTGATGCTACCTCTATTATTGCACTTGATTCCCACAACACATCTGCAATTTCACCATCATCATTTCCAGTCTTGCAGTGAAGAATTGTACTCAGTGTGCAAAGGTAACTTTTCCACCTTGAAAAAGCCAGGATTTCAATGCAGCTGTGTCTACACAGAAGAAGAGATGATACCATAAGGGCATTTATCAGAGAGTGATACACTGAAAATATGGAAAGAATCGAGATGGCTTGCCTGAGGGAAGAGTGATTGCACCAAAAACTGAAAAATGAGGAAAATTAACTCTGAGTAGATGTATCAGTGCTCAGGCAGAAAGAAGAGTGTAAGCAAAGAGTTGGGACTGCCCATGGGAGAGAGAAAAGTTCAGAGAGTGTCCCAATACAGCAAAGAAGGAGGGTTTTGGCACAGGATGAGAAGTACTCCAGAAATTCAGAGTTTTGTACTCTAGACAAAAAGAGGGTAGAGAGGTGTTACCACTACTATCAGATATCATACCATCATTTTTACAGATGAGAAAACCACGGCTTGGGAGCAGGTTAACACAAGCACAAGGCCATGAGGTATTATTCTAATTTCTTCAATGGGCAGGGATCACACAACTGAATGACAGGATGAGAGAAGAATGTTCTTTGTTCTTTACTCATTTTCCCCCAGGGCCAACAAATCCAAAGGGACAAAACACAAACTACTTACACATTGATATTCACATGAGACGCTTTTCTAAATGGCCTTCGGGGGGTCAAGAAATACTGTAGGACTTCATTTCTGTTTTCCCAAGAAGATCTCATTGTAAGAAACATATATTACTTTCCTTCTTGAATTTAGTAGGTTTAGTTATTGCACAGATATAAGGCAATGTCAAGTACAGAATCTCATACTTTTACTTTTCCAAAATTAGCATCTTCTGTTCCTTAAACCATCTTTAGATTTTTTCTTGTTCTTTCATCTGTACTATCAATAACTGCAAAAAGATTTTCTTTAAGGTCAAAATTCATATCAAGAACATTTATTTGTTTATTCATCCATGTGTGTGTAAATTTCACCCTGGGAAATTTAAATATACATGATAAAAATAGAAACTGGAAAAGGATGTGGATGTCAAGACATAGTACTATATTGGACTCATAAAGAACTTGACATGATTCTCTCTCTCTCTCTCTCTCTCTCTCTTTTTTTTTGCTTGTACACAAACCTTGAAGAATCTGCAAAATTAAAAACTAAAAAATATGCATCAAAAATTACACCCTGTTCTGCCATATAACTTCAGGACTTCTCTTGTGAAACTGGAAGAATAAAGATCAGATACTGGGATAGCTAGCATTAGCATCTCCACTTGGAGAGAAAGACTGCTACTCAACTTGGGTGTCACCCATGTTTAGGACGACAGTCTTTCTGGATTAAAACACTTACGATTTAGGTTCAAGTTGCATAGTTTAGGGAAAAATGCTTGAAGTTTCTGATCTTGAGTTTCTTCATCCATATAAAAATAATAATTGTACCTACTTTGTGCTGGTGTTATGAGGATTAAAAGATTAAATGTACAATTTTAGTATAGCTCTTGGCATAGAGAATAACAACATAAGTTGATTATGCTGAGAATGATTATGGATATATAGAAATAAAAGTTGGTAAATACTGGAAAACCTAGCTAATGCCCCACAAATACAGAAAATTTGTGGCTATACTATTAGAAAATGTGATTTCATATGTCTGAGTCAAGACAAGCCAGGTTTGTAATGGTGTTCCAAATAATATTTTGACAACTTCTGCAAAGAATGTGCAATTTCTGTTTAGGCAGAGAGTCTTTCTCCTTTTATTTGTACATAACTAGTCAGTTGAATAGCTTCAGAAAAGTAGGTTATTAGTTAGGCATTATCTGGGACCTGGCCAAGATCCCCAACTGCCTCTATGAGGGTTATGGCAAAGGACGACGTAAAAGACAGAGGCAAATTTAGTAATGAATAGGGGGCTGGGAAGTCAATGTCTCAGGACAGGCAAAGACCAAGACTCTCCAGCTTCCCACTGTTTCTATTAGCCAGTGCATGGGAAGGGGTAGCGAGTGGTTCTAGGAGCAGTAATAGCAGTTATAGTGGGCTAGTAAAAGAACAAAGCATTCTTGCAAGGATGAGACAAGGGCCAGTATGGAAACTGTAGTTTGCCCAGGTGAAACTTTACTATTGCTACTACATTGCTTTAAAGATCCTTGTCATCCTCAGCAGTTCTTATCTTGCCACGAGAGCCCCACAGCATCACTAGCCAGAGGCTTCAGCTGTGACCCCAAGAAAGCAGAGAGTTCCTTCATTCCAATTCACCTTACAGGGCAGGGCAACGACTGCCTCAGACATCCTCTAGACTAAATTTGTAATTTGTGGTCCTTAACAAGGCATATCATTCAATTGAATATATATTATATACATTCATACACTTAAACTTTTTAAGTGAAGATTACAAATATCAGATGCTCATTAACACAAATATCATCAGAAGATGATCGGCTATATAGTGGAAATTATAATAACACTATGTAGAAACTTTAGGTGACAGAATTATTTCATGGAAATTATTTGGGCTCTATAACTAAAATCAGGTCAAGTGAAATCTAGGATTCAATCTGCTTTATTGGGAGAGTTACTACATTTCTTTGATAATCTGTTCTTTATCTTTTAGGAAGGGAATCATTTAAGCTACCTTTCAGTTTTTAAAATGATGATAAGGTACGTAATATGGACCAAGTGTGCATAAAGGCTCCAGATTGATATGCAACTCTTTAGAGGAAACATATATCCTAAGTGATACAGAACTACTTTTAAGTTCAGTGAATGAATAAAAAATGTGATTTTAGGACATGAATCACATGCAAGTTCTCTGATCTTGCAATCAGGAGCCTTGGATTTTAGTTTTGGCCCTGAGCTACGATGATTCTTCACTGAGTAAAAAGCATGATATACAAGACTGTTATGCCAAAGCTCAGCTAGAACTGGTGTTTTCAGACTCCATGTGTAATCCTAAGCAAATTGCTTAAACAATACCGATCAGATCTCAGATCATACATCTATAAAATAAATCAGTGACCTAGATTATCTGTATGTGCTCCTCCAGCTCTGAAGTGGCATAATTACTCACATATAATGTTTAAAAATATTTTAAAATGGGGGCTGGGAATTTAGCTCAGTGGCAAAGCGCCTGCCCGGCAAGCGCAAGGTCGTGAGTTCAGTTCCCGGTACCGGAGAAAAACCAAAAAAAAAAAAAAAAATTTTAAAATGGATCTTGCCTCATTTTTTCCATGAAAACTCATTTCAAAATTCTACATAATGCAGGCAGATCAGAGGAAGTATAAGCAAAAATAAGTCTTCTACATTCAACTGGTACGTGAATCCTAAGTCAGAGGCAGATTTTCCATTAGAAAGAATTAAGTTGGAAGAGCTTGCAGTGTGTGTGCATCTTTTAAAAACAGATCTTTTCTGTCCTCAGAGAAAATAAAAATATGTATGTTCAGTCAGTGGCTGTCAGCTACCATCAGGTGATTTGTTTATAGCTCACTGTCTCTTTTACATTTCCAGCATCACGCATTTTAATTAGGAGTGCTTACAAACCCAGTGCCCTCACTACCTGCCACATAGAAATGAATGTTAGTGTGTTGCAGAAGACAGTTGTCCTAGATGGAAAAAGCAAGCATCTCAGAAAACGGACAGACAATCATGAAATGAGATAAAAACTCGGGAGATTACAATGAAAGATTCAATTTGCATTGAGTTGATACAGACATCGCAGTGTCAGTGGCTCAATTTCCATACGCATACTGATGAAAGTGATCATAGTTACCATTTAACAGTCTTCCTCCGTGACAGTTATATTGTGCAAATGTTATTTTACAGCTGCAGAAATTTAGATTTGAGAAATAAAGATATCATATCTAAAAATGGTGATTAAAGCCCAATCTCCCACTGGAAGTTTATGTGATGAAATTTAGTCTTCAACAAATTGTACAATATGTGCTGTTTTCCTAGCCACGCCAGCTATTTGAGAGGAAATATCTCTCCGAAAATAATGAAAGAATGAATTCAAGGAAAAAGGAACCCAAAGATTGGTGCAAAAAAAGACGCAGAATCCAGATGAAAATAGCCTTTTCAAAATAGATGAAGCAAAATGAAAAAGAAAAGGAAAGAAAGTAAACCAGAAAGCATATAAAACTACATAAGGAAGTCTGGGAGCCAAAGGAAAGCATGAAAGGCGGGATTTTTTGTGTGACAACACAGAAAGAAAAGAAGGAGCAAAGGGATTTGCTTGTATGCATGTTAAAATCTAAATGTTTCCCTTAAGGAGTGTGTATTAGTGTCTCTTTTGATCAGAAAGTCAATGTTTCAACTCTGTTATCAGTGCCTTCCTTGTGACTTTTAATAATCATTCTTGAAATAGAAGTGTTTCTGCAAATGTATTGGGAGATGCTTTTCTCACTTGACTGATTATTTAATCTACCCCGTAGCTGTCTGTCTGTCTGCAGGACGAGGTGTTCATGCAGAATGAAAGTCAGAGGAAACCAAGGATAGGGTTTAGATGTCTTAGAACAAATTAACTCACTTAATGGCCCTATCAATCTGGTCTCCCTTCAAAATCCATTTTCTTGGTGTGTGCTAAACTCTATCAGGCTCTCTCTTCAGGCTTTCTTTCCTACTAACCAGTCAGATATCTCAGCCACAGTGGTTTTGAGTTTCTACTAACTGTTAGGCATGAACCAGTGCCATAAAGAATGCAAGGAATGTTTCTACCAAAGAGAAGGATACAAGTGATATTAGGCACAAAGGTAATGGTGACTACAAGATCTAGCGTGCCAGGCTAAGGATCAAATGTTAAAAATCTGCTAAGTGTTACAGACCTGTGTTGTATTAGGTGAGAGAAAGGAATTCCTCTTGAGTTGAGGAAACCAAGACAGCTTCAGAGAGGACTTCATACAGCTTGCAGTATTCCTAAAGATGAACTGATGAAGTGGCCATTTCAAGCTGAGGAAAGCAATGTAAACTTAGACGGTGAAGGAACTCAATCTAACTGTCTAATGTTGAATTATTGCAAGTGGTAGTCTTAAGTGCTGCCCTGTGATAAATCCTAAAAATGTGTCCAGGTTCAGCCATGAGCCATTAGATGTGTCTGCCATGGTACTATGTCAGCTACCATATTCAAAGGAGTCAAAGAATGATCTTAGCAAAATACCAAATTTGAAGTTTATGTATAGAAACAGTTTGATTTTGAAGGTATGAGACTGGTTAGCTGTAGGAATTTGGGGGCAAATGTAAAAAGCTGTGGATTTAAGGCTGAGGAAATGCTCTGATAAAATTATACACTCATATATTTGGTACTCTCTATATTATGTATGAAAATCTAGTGGAACAAACATAGTTTTGCTTAAGCCCACACTGATTGTATCCATGCATTTAGTCACTATCAACTTCTACTAGTAAATATCCCAAATGTTGGCAATTCTTCAAGGTATTTTATTTTCTTTACTGCATTTTGCATAGTGTGTAGCCTACACCCAGTTAAAATCACATGTGTTCACTGCTTTTATAGAGCTTTCAGTAGAAATGGCAAGACAAACATCAGATGTCTAGAAGATTTATCAACATCTTCTAACTACAGTAGCCTTGCTGGAGATATGAGAAAGGGCAGAGATAGTGAGGATGTTTTGTGGTAGCTGCAACAGCAGGAAACTGTACCTCGGAGGTTGAATGTGATGTTCTTATGCAGAAACTGCAAGAAATTCTCAGCTAAAATTATAAGCAAATGCAAGAGCAATAGAAAGAGCAATAGATACTATTGCATGCCTCCACGACAATACTTGTGGTCAAATGTTACAACAGAATTGTATGCTTGGAATTGTACTTAGACTTTACTGACCATTCTGACCCTATCACCATTGTGTATTTAGTAAACAACTATGAGCAATTTTCTGAGCACTAAAGTAGGGTCTGTTAAAACATAATAAAGGAAATAATAATTCATAGAATACAGAGTGTTTGTTCTGAATCTAATGATACAATAGGCACAGAGATAACAGGCAGAAAAGTCAAATGAAAATCATGATATCATAATGCTTTAGCTTGGTTCAGGCTCTCCAATTCTTTCTGCTGGACTACTGCAATACAAAATAATAATTGAGCTGGGCATGGTGGCACACGCCTGTAACCTCAGCATTCGAGAGGCTGAGGCAGGAGGATTATTGCAAGTTTGAAGCCAGTTTGGGCTACAAAGTGAGTTCAAGGTCAGCCTGAACTGCGTAGTGAGACCCTGTCTGAAAAGGACAAAAAATAGAACAAAACAAGATAGTAATTGAAGGCAGTATTTCTGAAACCATCCTAGCAGTGTGATCAGGGGCAAGTTACCTAAGTGCTCTGTACCTCATACTTCTGATGTGTAAAATAAGAACAATAAAAATTACCTGTATAATGGGAATTTCATGAATGTAAATGAGTTAAAGCACTTAGAATCGTGCTGTTTTATGTTTGTTGTTGTTTTGTTCATATTGCAGTCTTTTTTTTCCTTTTCTTTTCCTTTCTTTTCATTTCTTTTCTTTCTTTTCTGGTACCTTGACTTCCTTATCCAATCTGTACTTCACCCAACATCCAGAGGTATATTTTTAAACAGCTGTTATGAAGCTGATATACATATACACACTGTATATTTTTCTATAGGTTAGAGGCTTAGGGGATGACTGTTCAAGTTCCTTAGTGGAAGATAAGGCTCCCATGAGCTGGCCTATTTAATTTCCTGGCCCTTGTTTGTTTTTTGTTTTGTTTTGTTTTTTTTTCCGGTACCAGGAATCGAACTCACGACCTCGTTCTTGGCAGGCAGGCGCTGTGCCGCTGAGCTAAATCCCCAGCCCCTTCCTGGCCCTTGTTACCCCATTTGTCTTATACTCTTTCGCTATCCTTCTCTCCAGCCACCTCTGACTATCTGTCAGAGAAGAGACTCCCCAGGTCCAAGGATATAAAGACATTCAGAGAAGCTCAGTGACATTCTGCGGATACCCTCTGACTCCTAAGACTTCACTGTCTCATTCATTCATTCTACTGCAGCACTGCAGAGCTGTTGTGGTGCCAAGATCCTGTGTTTACATTGTCTGTCTCTGCCACTTGACTGAGCCTTTGAGAGCATCTTGTCTCATCTATCTCTGAATTAGCTGCACCTGGTACCTAGTGTGGAACAACGTGAGATTTAATAGGTGCTTGTTGAAACTGTGTAGTACTGTAAATGTATTTAAATATGCACTTACTTGTGCATTAAGAAAACCCTGCCTTCTCATGGATTAATCAAACTAAATACTGCTACTGTGAAGCACTTACATAATTCCTTAGCTCTTAATAAGAAATACTCATGTTAGAACCTTCAAAGATAATGGCAAACCAGACAAGGATGTCTGGGAATGAAGGAAATACAGAAATTGACAGATAACCATTTGGTTAAACATTTCAGAAAAATATCAGAGCTCTTGTTTCTTGTCTCTCATGTCAAACATTAACACAAATGACCATAACATTGCAGATGGATAGATAGACAGATAGATAGAGATAACAAAGTTTCATTCCATATATTTCATATTAGAAGTTTATCGCAACCACATGAGAAGTAGTGTAAAAGCTATTTTTCCAAAATTTCTGATGAAGAACCCAAGTGTCAAGTAGGTAAAAGTCTTTTACCAAGAGATAGTGCTGTGGAGGTGCTGGGTATGGAAAAGGGGGAAAAAGAGATGAAAGCTCTGTATAGCTGTCAAAGTGACATTGAAAACAGACTGCTATAATAAATTAGCATTCCCACCTTGACTGATTCAATCAGCAGGAACAAATTCACAGGGTAGATAGAAAAGAGAATGGGAAGGGCCCTTGTTAATCTTCTTTAAAGTACTGACTACCAGAATCTCATTTATTAAACAACAACAATGAAAACAACAACAACAACGACAACAAAGGAACAGCAGCTGTTGTAATTTTTAGGGGTCCTATATTAAGGCTCAGAATGTATCAGATTTTCTGTTTACAACTTGTACATTCACATGTTTCCCTATACTGCGTACTTGATGCCTATGATTGAGAAGAAACATGTGTGCTTTTTAATTTTGGATATCCTTCCATAACTGCTCCATACTCCAAGGCCCTGGACACCTAGTGCCAGAGCAAGAATGCAAAACAGGACCAGACAGGCTGGGCAGGCATCACAGCACACACCTGTAGCACCAGCCACTCAGGAGGCTGAAGTCGCAGGGACGCTTGATTCTAGGAATTAAAAGCCAAAAACAAAACAAAACAATAAAATGGGAGCAAGGACAATGCACAGTGTTAAGTATTGCTCACTCAATCTCTCAGTCTCTCTCTCCTCTCTCCACTTTTCTTTGTAAAATATTTTCCCTTATTCGATAGAGTGTTAGTAATTCAAACAAAAGGAAAACATAAATGGTCCTTTACTATTAAGTCCTTATGGGTTTCAGTGATTTATATTCTCTTTCTTCAACAATATTTGCTGTACAGCCACTGAAGGTAATATTTAGAGGAAGTGGATATTTGGCCACAATATCACCTCCTAATCCTTAGAGCATTTCCTTGATATCTTTCATCAGTTCATAAAGACTTTAACACTTTATGAGCAATATGTTGACTTCCCTTTGCAATGGCAAGGAAAGAAATAAAACTAAACTTTCATTGAAGAGGACCACAACGTCTCCCCAAATGAAACTGGGTGATAAACCAAATAAAGTAGAAGCAAAAAACACAAGTAGGTTTTAGTTTGTTTTCACATACTCTGCTCCAAACTTGTACACTACAAAGATTTATTTGATTTATTTAGTTCTGTCTTTTATAAGTAAAAGAAACTACAGTGGGATTTTCATCAGCATATGTCCAGGATGTTAATGGAAGATGATGATTATCTTGAAATATTAGTAGGAGGAGGCAGGGAGAGATACAACAGTATAAACATATGATACTTCAAGGTTGTACTTGAAAACTAAAAGCATTTTTTCATTGTCCACTGAACTAGGTTATACTGTTCCAATTCTTTATAACTCCCAGACCTGACATTTATAATATTCAGAGTTGATTTTATAGGAAAGCAAAGTAGAGCTATCTGGAACATTAAAATTGAATAAAATCCTCAAATTCAAGAATACTATTTTAATTGTGTAAACCTCCACATTTACGAGGACAATTTACTTGGTAATGATACTTTGAAAAGATGTTGATTTAATATAGTTTTTTCTCTCCTCAAGCTGTAGTCATTTATATAGTTATGTTGCTTTTCTTTTCGTCTGTACACCATCTGCGTCATGTAATATTTTAATCAACTCACTTCTTTAAAAACATAAAATAAACAGTTGCTTGAAAAGGGAAACTTATATCCATACCTAAAAATAAGGATGCTATTTTCACTTGCCATAAATGCAAGGTAAACTTGGAAATAAATTGAATGAACGCAAAACAGTGTTCTTACATTCTAACAAGGCACTCGGAGTCTGCTTAAGGCTGTCAGCCTGAGGCCAGCATTCTGCTTGTTAGAGGGATCAGCACTGGCAGGAAACTGAAATGTTCTCCCTTGACAAAATCAGAAGGTTGAAAGAGAATTGGAAAGTGACTAATGTTCTTACTTACTTGTTTTCCATATTTGTGACCCATGTCCCACCAGAAATCACCATAGGGGAGGGGTTTCTTGCAGCATGACAAATGTTAGAGTCTCCTCACAAGTTTGAGCTACACCCAAATCACACATGTTAACCTTATAATCACCCCTGACCAGATGAAGATTTGGGAACGTCAGTATTTCTTGTGTCTCACTTTCTTCATCTAAAAAAGGAAGGTAATAACATTCGCAGTTTCCAATGGTTGTGCTGAAGAAGAATCTGAAAAGCACCAGCACAGGGTGGGTGATTGCTCCATTAGTTCTGCTTACCATTAACTCTCAGTGAATCCTAACATCCAATCCGCTCTACAGACATGAGTTCTCCATCCAACCCACCTTTATCTTTGCCCTTTACATCCCTCTCCTGCACACAGAAAACTTAGCTTGTGTGATTCATCTCTCAATTGTGATAGAATCCAGGAGTCTCTTGTTATTCTAAGGAAATCACACATAACATTCTGATAAACTCCATAAATACTTGGTTTTTGTAGTGAGAACTCTACTGGAAAAATAGGTAATAGAGATGAATAGTAGATAGATAGGTAGATGATAGATAGATAAATAGATAGATACTATTAACAACATAATACTTTATAGGTTAACTGCCTCTGAGTAAGGATAATTGGAAAGATTTTGAAAGCAATAAGATTCTGGTGAGAAATAAGATCTTAAAGGCATAACATTTGGATATAAGATCATGGGGAAAAATAAGTTTCTCTTCTTAAGACATAAACAGCTTTAAAGTCCCATCAGGCTCTCTTAAAAAGGCTTCTTGAATATCAAATATTGCCTGCAAAACACTTCATTGATTTAAGTGTAAGTTAATCAGGAATGCATGGATTCTGCCTTCCTTCAAATACCCACGGAATTTTGCATCCAGATGCAAAATGCCTTTCCTGTTTCTCAGTGCTTTAAATTTTGAAAGAGTGCTTTAGGTGCTCAAAACGGACTTGAAAGTGCTCAGCCTTGCCCTTGATGCTCACAAAGCTTGAGAAGTGGGAACTTTGGCATGTGACTTTGCTGGTCCTCTATATGAATACCAAAGGAATGTGCTTTCTTAGAATTACTCCCAGAAAAGGAGTAATTAATAAGCAATGTGACCTTGGTGATCTTTGTACATTGTAGCATAGCACTGTGGAAAAGGCCAAAGTGTTGAAATATTAAGGGCTGCTTTCCATTTTCAGTCCTCACTAGATGTCTCCAGTTTCCTCATCTAAAACATGGGGGCACAGAACAAGATCTATTTATCCTCAAGCTTGCTGTGGGATAAACCTGAGGTAACAAATTTATAAATATATTTTGAGCATCACTTCTGTACTACTGGGGACTCAAAGATAATGTACAAAAGTATTTCTCTCTTTTTTTTAAAAAAGTAAACTCCTAGCTCTGAAGATCGATAATACTTTTGGAATCTACTCTGCCTGTGTGTACCCTACTTCCTGAATAGGAAATTGCTTTCTTAAATATTCAGGTTCTAAATTATGAGGTTCTCAGGAGTAGATGGACAGTCATTAAGACCTGGTGTCATTATAATTATTAATACTGCTAGTATTATCATTAGTATAATGTAAATCACATTTTGGGATCTGAATTGTTCCCTATATTCAGTCTTAATTGTGTTAGTTGGAGGTAGTTTTGAGTTCTTTGAATTGTTCAGTTTTTAACCTGGTATTTTCACTGTTCTATTTCTGGGCTAAGAGATTGAGTTTCCTGGTTTTCTTTGTTTTCACTTTGTTTTGCCATCCTCTTTTCTCCCTCTTCCTTTTCCAGTGAAATCTGTTATCTTTTTGAGCTAGCTCCACACACCAATCTGCTTGGCCATCTGATTTTTCTTACTCTAAAACTGGGTCTATTTCTAGCTGTTAACAATAATACCCTAGTTATCTTTGCAGTCATATTCAGTAGTTGATTGTTTTGAATAGTACACTTTCTGAACATCGGCTACAAGGCTTTCGGCTTAGTTTTGGTTATACAGATATGGATAATAGATTCATTACTTTCTAGGAGCTCAGAGTCAATCTAATGATGATGGTAGACAAGCATAAAATAATGGGACAGTGTATGAAGCCTTATGCTACAAGACAAAAATCAGACAATTAAGAGGGGTAGTCAGTTTATGGAACCAGTCATGTTCTGCCAGGAATTGAAATCAGGTAGAAGTGGTTTAAAATGTCTTGCCTTTACTAGAAGCTTCCATATTCCCATCCCCAATAAAGAAGTTATCACTTTCAAAATACTTAGGAAACTTTTGTTTGGCTGGTACAAGATAGTGTTGTAAAGTGACATTAGGATAATAAGTATGACCTACTTAGAATCTGGAGAAGTAAAGTACACTTCCCTTCAAAGTTTCTTCCTCTGAAAAATTAGGACTTGCTATATATCATAAATAAGACACGTGTAAATCCATCCTTACGGTTCTTGGCAAGACTTAAATCTCAACAGTATGGATGCTGAATACCAGTCCTTATGCCTTTTATTATCACTTTCTATTAAGGAAAAGTGATTAAATCCCTTATGTAATTTAAAAGGAGAAAAACAACCCAGTGAAAAATAAGGTTTATTCGTGTTCAGGAATGATGATGTAATTTGGGATATGAAAGCCAGAAGGCCATTATGCAAAAAGAACGAGAAAATATTCATTAGTATGCTGGTTTTTCTCTGGTTTTGTAGAATCTTGGAGACAGTATCTCCATTTGAGATTAGTTTGCGTTTTCTACCACAAGGTACTAGAAATGTTTCAGGGTACATTACAACATATAGTAGCATAATTATTTGTCTTGCTCTGACTACCCAGTAATCTTCACTCCAAGATCTGCTTTGTAGGAGTGTTGGGATTGCATTTGTGAACCAGATTCCAGGCTACCAAAATAAATGAACCAAAGCACATTATTGGGCTGAAAAGATACATAGGTAAAGGAGTAATTTTAATCTCTCCAAAAAATAGAACTTTTCTAGATGTGTTAGTTTGGATTTGTATTGAATGTGTGTTTTGTATAATTTTCTCTAAACTGACTTGATAGCCTGAAGACTATTCAAATTGTTACCTTAATGATTTTCTCCTGAGATACATTTGTGAGATGAGTGATATATTAAAATCCTTTAAAGACCAATGCCCTGGGATCTAGTCGTCTTCATTTTAAAGACACTTATGTAACCCAGGGCACAGAAGTTAAAAGATTTGTCCAGTTCTTTTCCTAGAAAATGAAGAAGTTGAACTGGATAATTTGTAAGATAATTTCCTTTTGGCTTCCAGATCTTGTTAACGCTATAAAACATAAGTAATTCTAATCCTCCCCCTGCCACAAGATTATTGTAAGTATCATATGAGGGCATCAATGTGCACAGAAATATGTAAAGTATAACATAAAGCTAAATAGCAACAACAAAAGTGTGACAATTCAGATTCCAGTACTGACCAGTTAATCAAGACCGAGGACAACATTTGGTTGCTTTATTAACAAATGGTCTCCAGAGAGATATTTATTATGCTCAATCAGGATTATCCTGCTTGATTTTTTCTTTTTTTAAGATTGCAGATTCTCTTTGGAGAGCTTGCTGAAATTGGTTAGCCAAGTTTTGGGGGCTGCAAATTTTAAATTGAGTCAAGAGGATGTCTGAGGTCATGTTTGTCCTACCCTGTAAGCCGAATTGGAACATGGAAACTCTCTGCTTTCTCTTGGTCACAGCTGAAGTCCTATGGCTGGTGATGCCATGGGGATCACAGGTCAAGATCTGCTGAGGACACTTCCATTACTGCTCCCTGAGTCACTCACTAGCCCTCCTCATGCACTGGCTAATAAAAATAGTGGCAAACTGGATGGTCTTGGTCCGGAGACACTGATCTCCCACCTCATCCCCCTTTTCATGCATTACTAAATTGTCTCTGTCTTTTATTTCATTCTTCACCATGCCCCTCAAACAGGCAGTTGGGGATCTTGGCCAGGGCCCCAATAACCAATGGATTCTGGGTTTTATATTAACAAAACCATGTGCCATTAAGGATTGTGTGTCTACTTGTGAACACATAATGTTAAGTTCCTCTTACATTGCAATTTATGAATCCTTTCTACAATGAAGCAATACATTGATTAAAGGTAAGTTTGAAGGGGCTAAGTGGACAGCTGGAAGGTTGAGAGTAAATGTCCTATGCATGTGGCTCTAGGGTTTGCTCCCTAGCATGATACACAAAAAGTAGTAGTTTCTTAGTTTTTTTTTTTTTTTTTTTGTACCAGGAATTAAACTCAGGACCTCCTGCTTGCCAAGCTGGTCTGTGCCACTGAGATACATCCCGGGTCTTTCATTAGTATTTTAATGTTAAGAAGTAATATTAAATACTATTTAATATTGGAAAACTTTGATTTAAATTCCAGTCTTTAACATCTTAATTTACAACCATGAGCAAATCACTTAACTTCATTGTCGTATTTTAAAGGATGGCAAAAATAATTACCATATATGATATATATACTATATACTGCTTTAAAAATGAGAAATGCCACTTATTAAGAAACCAAGGAAGCATATTATGTCAGCTTGCCTAACTCCTTTTTTAAGGTATTGAGGATTGAATCCATGGCCTTTGCCCTGAGCTACATTGCCTGTTTTCATTTTATTTTATTTTATTTTAATATAGAGACAGGGCCCTAATAAATCATGAAGCCGACCAGCTTGGGCTTGAAATGTAGAGCCTCTAGTTTTAGCCTCCTAGAGAGCTGGGATTACAAGTGTGGCCCACTTCACTAAGCTCTGCCTCACTCTTTACTTCAATTATTCCAGCTCTGAGAGTATTAATAAGACATCACTAGGAGTAATAATCATGATAATAGAAAAACTACTCTTGAGTCGTTTAACAGGTATCCAGTTAATCCTACCCCTGGAATGGATGCTAATTCATGAGCTGGTTTACAAATATGCCTTTGTCTTTCAGAGAATGAAGCACTTCCTGGGTCACATTTGGATGAGTAAAATTTCCTCCTGTTATTATGCCTCTGTTATAAGGTCTAGGGAGACATAACCAAATATATGCCTTGTAAGAATTCTGCTTTACCATTTAGTTATGTTTATTCACACACAGACATGCTTGGAAAAACAACTACGTTTTTCTTCTCAAAATATTTTTCCATGTCCTACCATTCTGAGTCTCTTAAGCAAATCCACTATTTACAATACAGCTGTTTTAATGGCATGTTTATGAAAATACATTTCCTCATCACAATTTCCCCATGGACTACGAAAGAGAATTTGAAACCCTGTTAGTAGATATGAGATGAAAGGCAAGTTCAACTGTATATCAAACTGTATCTGAGGAACTGAAATTGTTTTATAAGCCTCAATTAGGCCTCATACCACACCCGTGAGGCAACAAAGAAGTATTATGCACTTTTATGGAGACACAAACTTAAAACCTATGGAGAGGTTAATCAATTTGCATCTAAAGCCTTATAGTTGGTCTGCAGTGGTGTTAGGAACAACACAGAATTTCTTCCCAGGGAGCAACTTACCTTCTTTTATTTGCCTGATTACAAGAGCATATGAAACTTCTGGAAAAATTATGATGAATGTTCAAAAGAAACCCCTGAGAAAGGATTAGCATTTGTTTCCCAGTTTAGTAAATGAGTGATTTGCTTTTCATGCAAAAGCAACAGCACCTTTCTTTGTTTTGCCGAATACTTATGAAGATATGACCCCTTTGAGGAGGGAGAAAAGAAGAGCAGAGCAATTCAGGAATTAGGAGAGCAATTAGTGGAATATTTCCTTTTCTTCCTTTTCACCTCCTTCTGCATAGCAACCTGCACAGATATTGCACGCTAGAGGGCACTTGAGGTAGAAGAAAAAAGCCTTGATATCCATCTCATAGGACCCAGCGTCCGTGCAGGCAGGAGACAGCAACCTAAAAGTGGTAGCCCGTTTTCCACACTGTAGAGTCTGTAACAAACAGACAAAAAAATCCTTAGACAGCATTCACAGCTTTGACTAATAATGAAATCTAGCTCACAGTCTCTGTAATGTCATTTCCTTTCAGTTTTCTGTGAGCATTTGTCGAATGCATATAGATGTGGGTTTCTCTGTAATAAGAAACTTGACAACAATTAATCTGAGCTATAAACACCATTTTATATATAATTAGAGGAGTGTTGCCCCCTATACACCTTTATTGTCCTATGTATGTGTAATGATGTGTGAGTATATGTATATAAGTTTTAAATAATGGTAACTTTCTGCATAAGAATTAAAATTAAATTTAATTATATGCTAATATTAAATGCAATGTTATCGACTAGTATTAATGTGAGGTCTCATTGTCTCTTTTCTTTTCATATTTCCTTCTTTCATCTTCTTTCTTTCAGAACACAATCCAAAATATTTTTAAATCCTTCCTCCCCTTGCCTACAAAGTTAAACAAGAAAAGTCCAGAATCCCAACCCAGTTACAATTCTCTTTCAGGATAAACAAAACAAAAAACTAAAACCCTCAGTATGCAGTCCGTGAAACCTGGGCTGGCTCATTTGATAGCTTTGTGCCAGTCCCTTTAAAGCTTCCCTCCCACCCCCATTTTCTGTCAGAAGCTGAATTGGAGCTTATCTCTTTCCTGGCACCTGGGAAGATGGCAGATAAGTCCATTTTGAAGACCTTCTCCCAAATGCTCACAGCACAGATGTGGTTTTCAGAAAGTGTTTACATGTTCATTTATAGAAAATACAATGGCAAGCTGAAGATTAGTAATTACAGTCAATATTCAGGGATACGGGCCTAATATCAGAAATAGCTAACACCAGCATCCATGAATGGGATCATATCACAACCCTGAACAACAAGTTTGAAGTGATTTTACTCCAACAATTCTACTTAAAGGATAGTTTTCTTTTATTCCATCATAACCCCTTAAAGGATAGTTTTCTTTTACTCCATCATAAATGATGGTGAAGTAACCACAAGAAAAATTTAGTGTATTCACACTTTTTTCTTTATGTTATTATTCAAGGTAATATTTTCTCTTAAAAAATATTCCAGAACCCAAAAAAGAATGAATATAATGCAGCACTTTATTCTTTCTCATTTTTCAATGTATCACAGGAGAGGGAAATTGCTTCTGGCAAAAGTTCTCAAACTTTAGCAAGCAACAGAATTCCCTGGAGGATCTGTTAAAACCCAGATTTGTGAGCGCCACAAGTTCCTGGATCCAAAATTTGCATTTCTAACAAATCTTCAGAAAAGGCTGAGGCAGAGACTGGTCCGGGGATCACAGGTTGAAAACCACTGGCTTATGAAAGAAATCCCTTATAATTACTCGTTTTCACTTTATTTCAGTACCATCCCATCTTTTAGTGACTACAGTAAGAACCTGGTTTAAAACAAATTTGCAAGCTTTAAGAAAAAGTTACCCTAGATTTGTTTAAATATTTGCATACGGCTCAAAACTACTTTTATAGTTTTACCATTGGTATGAATTATGCTCCAATATTGGAATTCAAAATGCAATTTCAAATGGTTTATGAATAATATCACAGTTGTTATGTATCACTTAACCTCCAACTTCCACTAAAGGACATATTTTCAGATTTCTTCATTCTAATGAAATATGTTAAAAGCACTTCTTTAGTAGAACAGTCTTAAATACCCATTAGTGTTGTATTTATGTTTTCACTTTACACATACTTCAAATTCTTAACTCTTTCATTTTACATCATAATACCCTTGCCAGATATCACATTATGAAAACCTTTATTTCATGGAATTCACACTTCTGGACCCTACTCAATATATTTAGAGAGCTATCCCAATAAATCCATTAGTTTATCTAAACTTAAAAGCAATGCAATCAGGCTGAAAATTCTTAGTAATCATAACATAGTTAAAATATTTTATCTTCTAGTAGTTTCAGTTTTTAAATGAAAGACAACTAAAGGGTGAAAACTGAAAATGCTTGTTTTTAAGGTAGCAAACATCACTTAGGTATTTCAATCTTGCCATTGAGGGCTTCTACTAGAGAATTGAGGGTCTCTAACTCTCTTGCTTGCACTGCTCCATTTCCTACAAGCCAGCTGGCTTATCATGCTCCAACTAACCTCCAACTAACTGGCCAGTTGGCTTGCTGTTCCTCTTAGTCACTATTATAAAAACAGTTCTAGACATAGAAAAGAACACAAACTGTCTTTTACTACATGAAGTGTCTCTCCATCTCATTCACTTTCCACTACAGTAGACATACCTGCAAAATTGTCTGCCTGTCACTGAAACTCAGGCTAGAGGCATCCTGCCTCAGCCCACTTTAGCATTCATGCCAAAGTTATTCTGAAGGCAGCTGTCCGTCTCCCCGGAACTCCTCCTGACTATACGTCTACCCTATTAAATAATCCCTCCCCGCCTTCCTCCCTTGCAATTCTCCAAAACACTTGCGATTTTGCTAGCCATTTCTTAAAGCCTGTGTAGCATTACCCTATTCCTTCTGAAAGGTGAGGATGGTATAAACTCTCACCGTTGTGACATAGCACTGCATCCTATCATGAGTGGGTGGAATTGTTAAAGAGACAAGGGCTTGTCTTATAGCATCCCTGATTATTTTAGAAATGTCCTTATAGGACTTTTTAACATTACCCTAATCCTCTTTTACACTTCTTAATCACCCAGGCCTCTTTCAAGAATTTGCCAGGAAATTCCTCCTGCAATGCTTCAAGCAGAGATTAGCAGATGGAGAAAGCTTACTGTAAATTCTAGAGAGCCCAAAGTGAAATGAAGACGATGTCTTTGAGGAAAAATGAAAATGGAGAGAGCAGGACAAAGCAAATATCCTATCCCAAGGCACCCAAGTGAGCAGGCTCTGTCCACTTTGTCAGCATAGATTTTTTTCTTTTCATTTTTCTAAAGACAATGAGATTCAAGATTACTGTTTAACACTGTTACTTTCTTGCGAGATGAGTTTATTTGTGACAATCCCCAGTCTTCTGTAACATATGACCTTTCCTTTAGCTCTCATAGATGTAAGAAAGTATCCCCAGGAAAGCTTCAGACCACTTGTTCAAAGTGAAAATGAATGGCCGGAAATTAAGCACAATCTAAGAGGTGATCCATTTCTTTGTCCACTTGGGACTGTCTGGTCTTACAGTAGTTATAATTTGATTGGGGCTTGACGGCTGTTCTTTTTATTCCAAGACAGAATTAGCCAATTCCAAAATACCCTGCAAGCAGACACAATCTGAGAAGAGAACAAACAGTTACTTAGTGACTTCCGGGAGGGTGGGGTGTGGGAGGAATACCTCCTGATTCTCTTCATTTCTCCCTCTCTGAAATAATTCACAAAATTCGTTGCCCGTGATGGCTAGAATGTGCAACAGATATTAGACCTGCAGTCAATACTCTTTTCAATATTTTACAAAGGGATGTTACATGCAGTACAAAACAGTCAAATTTGCATAAGTATTATAAGCATATTGTGCCTGCTTTCCCATTCTGTTCACTGTGTCTCATTAATTCGAGTCAGACAGTACAAGCGCCACAGACCATGTGTCGGGTCCCCTGCACCCTTTCCCCTTCTGCTTCGGCTCTGTCCCCAGATGGTAAAAATTCATTCTCAGAACTCACGTAAAGTGTGCCGGGAATGAACTAAATCAGGGTCTCCAGTGAGAGAGAGTTTCTTTTCTAAGGTGAATAGTCATTTGTCGTACATTTCACCAATATCGTTAAAATAGGATCAAAGCTGCTGAGTATTTCCACGTTTTAGCCTGAATGCTGATAAAAGGAAGGCATCTGGACCTCCTGATTCATTCTCCTTCCTGCAGAGGCTGCACATCTACAAGACCATTTCTCAGGTTCTGAGAGAAGCCCATCAGGGGACTGGAAGGGGCCATACACCGGGGACCTTGGTGGAGCGGGTCCAGGATGGTGCCTTAGAGGTCAGGTCAGCTCACAATGGGAAGACTTGGCGACCTCTCCCCCCTACTGCCTGGCAAGTTCCGCTCTATTTTACATGCACTTGTGTCACGCCTCTCCTGAAAGTCTCTCATCCCGTCTTCCCAAATGAGTTAGAAGCCCTCGGGCATCGGGAATGCACTCAGCTGCGTGGCCAGGAAAACGCAACCTCTAAACCTGTACTGTCTGTGTAGCAGGGACTAACCTTACAAACACTCTATGCTACACTCAAGAGGCCCAGGGAACATAGAAGGTGAACGGCCCACACGCCTCCCTTGGCCCTGTCTTGTTCTCTTCCCCTCACGACAAGCAGTTGCGGATCACAAAGACGCTTTTCAAGATCACGCTGGCCCCAGTGCTCAGGTGAGACCCGGAGAGAGCCAGCGCGCAGGTACCTCCTCCGAGTCCGCTTCCCGGCTGACAGCCCGCTCCGCCGGCAGCTGGCCCTCCGCGCGCGGCGCGCACAGCCTGCAAGGGCGCATCTCCCAGCCGCGGCTCCGGCGGCGGACACGCGCGGGGCGTGCTCGCGAGCGAGGAGCGAAAAGTTGTGCGCCCACTTAGAGCGAGGAAAGGGAGCGGGGAGCGGGCGCGCGGGAGCCGGGGGAAGGAGGGGGGGCGGGGAGGGGGGCTGCTTACATGAATTTCCAAGTGGTAGACCTGCCTCTGCGCTCTGCCCAATGAGATCCGTCAGGGGAGGCACCCGGTTCACTTTTCCACATCACTTCACAGTTACATTTGGCAGGCAGGCGGGCTCGCACGCCGGAGCGCTCAGCCCAGAATTAGCGGATTTATTTGGAATCTCCCTTCCTCCTCGAAGCTCCGCCGCCGTCGCCGCGGGTTTGTGCAGAGACGGGAGCGTCAACTCACCCGCTGCACTTTGGGCTGCGGACGCCCAGAGCCCAGCGCGCCAGCCCCACGTCTCCGCACTCAGATCGGCAGTTCCGAGAGGCATGCACGGAATCCGGAGGCGCCTGCCCAGCGCTCAGGGACCGGTCAGCGCCCGGCGCCTGCGGGAGCCGACCCGGAGCCCCTCCAGCCGTTTGTGAACCCGGAGGCTTGAAATTCGCCTACGCGGACCCCCACGAGAGTAAGTACTGCCCCCTACCCAATATTTTTTTCATGCCCCAAGACCCAGCAGGGGCTGTTTCCTTTAGAAATTCCCAGGTCCCTTCAGACACCTTGCGCACCTCCTTCCCCCCAGATGGTGGATGCGCGTTGGTGGGACTGGCCCCGGCTGCCTGCGTCTGCGTTCGCGGTAACCGCGGCTGCTGGGGACGCCTCAGGCTTTTGCCTGACGGTTTTGGCAAACTGCTCTGATAGATCCCGAGGAGCATGAGGCTCCAGGCTGCGCCCCTCCAGGTTCCGGGTTCGTCTCCATCCTTGCAGTCGCGGGCGATTTCGCCGCCTGCGGACCGGGCTGGCGCCGCCGCAGCCGCGCGCCTCCACTGCGGGTCCGTGCGGGGAATGGGAAGCGCCCGCCGCCTGGCGGGAGGAGGCGCGAGCCCGCGGGCGAGCGGAGGCGGAGGGGCGGGAGGTGCCCTCTGGCTGGTGCTTTGCACCTCCTCATCTCCGGAGCGAGGGAGGGCGACCCCAGCGGCGGGGTGGAGGCCGAGGCTCAGCGCCGAAAGCCTTAGCGAAAAAGCTTTCCCACAAGTGGCTGCTCCAGCCTGGGGGGCGCGGTGGCGGCTGCAAACTTGCGGGGCTCCCGAGCCCCCTCGCGGCTGTGCCCTCACCCGGACGCTGCCCCGCGCCAGCGCAGGACCCTCAGGCTGTGGTCCCCGAGCCCGCGCTGCGCTCGCGGAGGCCCCCGAGCGGGGGGCTCCTCCCCGGGAACCCGCAGAGCTTCCGGAAAGCTGCGCTGTCTGAGCCATCAATCAGCTCCCCATCCGGAGGACCCTTGGGGGCAGGTCACGCCCCGCCTGGGCAGAAGGCAAAGAGGGCTGTCGCTGTCCCCGGGTTTTGCCAGCGTGTAACAGGTTTACAGAGGACCTAATCCCGTCCTCTCCGGCGCCGGCCCAGGCTGGGAAAACAGTGAAAACAAGCCGCCGCCAACGCTGATGACAACAGGTATCCACGATTTTCTCTGCTTTCCCCCTCCCCAAGACCAAAGTGTTCCCCCACCTGGTCTGGCAGAAACCTCAAAGTTTCGCGGTCCTCGACCCTTCCCGCAGGCAAGGAGCCTGAGGCACGTCCAGCGCGAGCCCTTTGCCTCCGCCAGCGGAGATAGCAGCTGTTTGCTTGGGTTGCTAAACGTAAGAAATCAAACAACATTAACTGTTTATTGTTGCGAACGCACAACATTAGTCCGTAATGGAAACTCGGGCTGGCAGCTGCTCCCGTCAGCCCCAATTAAAGGATAGCGCTTATAACCTAACAAGCGGGAGGGAGAAAAGGCCCTTTCAACTTTGCCACCGTTTCCTGAAGATTCCACAAGAGTTTCCTCTTTAGGGGGCATGATCCAACCATCCCTCCAGCGCGAAGCCGCTGATCTGAGCAGCCGCTGCTTTCCTGTCACCCGGCTTCGCGGTGTTTGTGGGCTGACAGTGGGGAAGAGGGGGGACGCCAGAGAAGGTACGTGAGAGCAGTGTCCTCTCTTTGGGCTCCAGCGCCAAGCAGAGAGGGGATGTGGGGTTGGTTGGGGGCGTTTTGAAAGCACCAGTCCTGTTTATAACTCTCCTGCCAGCCTTCTCAATGGTTAAAAACCCTCCCTGGGCTGTCACCTCTGGCTTCATTATAGGAGCATTTCAACTGGAAAACTGTATGTGGGAAAAAGATATTTATGTAAGATCTGAGAGTGGGATTTTCCATCCATTCAGCCTGGCTGCTCTACTTCACTGCATGCAAAATGAGCCCTGTCGTTCATGCTAAACACCGCTGAAATTTCTCCCTGGCCATTGCCTTACATCAGTTCCGTCCAGTTTTGCAGGGATTTCCGTGTGTGTGTGTGTGTGTGTGTGTGTGTGTCTGTCTGTCTGTCAGTCTGACAGAGGGGGAGAGAGAAAGAAGGAGAATCTTTGCTGAGAAGACGGATATCTTTGAAAGATATTTTCTGAGCGTTACATTTTTTTCTCAAAGGGAGTTCTCCAAATTCACATTCATACATGTTTTTCCACTTCTTTGAGCCCTATGGTTGAAAGAAATCTAGAGCTACTCATCATATTATTAAATAATAATACTGCTTTTAAAGATCCTGTAATTCTACTTTAGCAATTCAAAGCTGCTTGCCACATAGTTATTTCCTGCAGGAGCAGTCTCAGGATTTTAAAAATCACATTTAATTATTCTATTTTCCTGGACTCTTAAGAGGGTGAGGAGGAGTTGAGGGAAATCTGTCCTGAAAACAGAGAGGAGCCTTCCCTGCTCTTGCAGGGATTACTTCATTTAGGGCTCTTCAGTGGAAGTTCCTGGTCTGCATTCTGCTCCACACACCACCTCAATGAGTGTTGAGGTATCTGCTGATGGTCATGCATAGGGCCAATAATTTAGAGGTACTAGCCAACGATCTCTGAAATCTATGCTGTAATGCTTTCATTCAAACTTTGTAAGCCACCCCCCCACACAAATTAGCTCTTCTAGTCCTAATTATTATCACTATTAAAAAAATCAGTGCATCGGTTGTGGCTCCTAGAACATTCAGGCAGACTTCTGATGGGTAAATCTCTTCACCCAAGACTAACATTTCTTGTCTTCATTTTTGGTGTCTGGGGTGCCTCTCTTGAGTTCTTGAAACTGTATTTGCCTGGCTGAAGAATCAACCAGTCTATAGCAAACCTCACTAGAAAAATCGGGTAGGTTTACCTGCTGCATGCATATTAATTCTAGAGGGATGGAGTCTTCATTTTGTAAAATTACCTTGTTTTACTATTTATTTAAAATGTGGTCAAGACAGCATTCATCTATCACAATCCCTCAATTTAATACTGAACAAAGTTTTAAGTAGTCAGTGATAGCATAGTCCATGTCAAAAAAGTACAAAATCTTCATAAAACCTGCTCAGCAGGATGGAATAACACAAGTTTGAGGGTATTTGTAAAGACTGGTCTATGAATATACTCATCATGTAACATTCCCTGGAAACTATGTTGAAATTTATGATCTGATACTCCCTGTTAGCCTCCAGGATCAAAGCAAGAATTAGGATATCCTAGAGAATTAGGATATAATGATTTTATTCAAGAAATTGTACCTCTGGGATTTGCTTTCCAGATTCTTTTCAGTGTTTACTGGTGGGAAAAGAAAGCAAGCTCATTTTGAAAAATTAATATCCACACTTGAACAACTGTTCAGAAATCCTTATCAATAGAAGTAAACTATTTTAAAGAAAAAAATGACCATTAGTTTGCTCCTCAAAAATGCAGTGCCTCATGACTTTATCAACCAATTTTAACAAATATTCCATGCAAAACCAAAAGCTTACAATGGGTAACAGGACATTTAATTTCTTTTCCTTCCAAGCACTTTTCTGGTCCGTCAGCAAAGTTTTACATTTGACAAATCAGAGAACAAGCATAATCAGAGTAGCCTTTTAATTATAGGTGCAATTTAAGGTCCCAAGTCTTGCTTTTGAAAATATTCTGCTCTGCAGCCCTGCTAATACTGGTTTCAGTAGTATTGTATTTGTTACAGAATTATCCAATGAAGCAGAGACAATAACACAGTTTTCTCTTTATGTTTTGCATTCAACACTGTTAGCATTCATAAATCAAATAGCACTGACTTTGCTTTTCAATTTAGAAAAATTTCCTAACTTTGGTGTATTATACATTTCTTACACAGTGCCCATCTAAACCAAGACAGAATCTTATCGCATCTGTTGTGAGTTACACACACACACACACACATAGGTATGTACCACACACACATGAACACAGAAGGTCACGCAAACACACACCCAGATTACTTCCTGGAAAACTGCCCAGATAACCAACTCCTTTACTCAATCAAGTATGGGAATTTTATCATGTTTCCTTTGCCATTTTATCTGCCTGACATTATTTGATTTGCCTTCTTGGTTATTCAGATTTGTGTATTGATCACTCTTTTAAGAAATGTTGGCCTGTGGTGCTGGGGATTTCTCCCCAGGTCCTCTAAGTGAAGTTATGAAATAACTATAGAAATAATTATTTAAGTAGTAGTACTGACTATTTAAACTATAGAAAATAGAACACTGAAATAAAACAAGTTTGGGTGGACAAAAACTATCACCTGATTTAACAAGAATTTAATAATGCATCAAAGGGCTATCAGTCCTGTCTGCTTTCATTCTCACAGAAAGTTGTAGTGTACAATCTGCTATGCTCCTGCTGGACTGTTGGTTCCTGACTCTGGAACTCACTTCAGATGTAACCACAAGGAGAAAATTAGTTGAACCTGACAATTCAAAAGGTCAGAAAAGAAATAAGTTCAAGGCATTTAGCTTCTTCCATATGTTGCTGCAGCTAAACCTCCATTGCCGCTTCATGACAAAGCACCAGGGCCAATACTGATTCCTTTTTGTATCATATCCCAAGCTTTCATTTCCTGAGTTTTAAATGTCATGTGCTATTCCCTGTCATAAACATCACCCACCTTCGTCTTGCCTGTAAACATCTCTTGTTTAATAGTTCTTTGGGTAGGTGCAAATATGTATTTTTTATTTTCTGTATCTCTTTCAAAGGTATCAGGAAAGAATAACACTTGCATTTATAACCTTAAGCACTTTCCTTTCCTGTTCCCCACAATAAAGACAGTCGCAAGTGCCGGAAGGATGGTTGGCCCAGGACCAAGCGCAGAGTTAGTGCCCAGTAAACATTTATTTAATGCATTATCAAATTAGCAGAGAGTATACCCCCCTAATTTTAGTATGCTATTTTCACTGTAGCAGTGGGAGGGAATACTATCATATCCCAGGTCCAATATTGGGACTTATCTACCACAATGTTCTTTACAGAAATTTCATAAATCCTCCAAAGTTTATTTTTAGATATAGCTTTTCTCATTTTTAAAAATCAATTTTACCCATGTTCTGCAAAGTATGTTTTTCTTCCTTCACAATCTTTTTTAAAATGATATGGGAAAATAAAAAAATGACATAATTCACCTTTGTAAAAATGAGAATGCCTCCAAGACTAGACTTGCATCGCAGAATGCTATTCAACTTTATGTGGCACACAGTTATATTTTATTGGCAAAAGGCTCTAACTATGGAATCTCTGTATGAGTAACACAGTGTTTGTACCTTTCCCTTGGTGGGAAGGTATAAAAACTAATCGAGAAGGAACTTACCTCCTTTCACTTTCCTTGATCCATCCCACTCTGTTTCTCTTTCTTTAATACACCTTTATTTTCATATTTAAATGGAACAGTTCATGCTAACTTTACCTGAGTGGCAGCCTGGGTTTCTATGGAGATAATTCCATACTCCTCTGTATTGTTATTAATCAACAGAATGCCTGGTCCTCTCATATATCTCTAGGGAAAAATATGAGATAAGACAACATGGTTGTGTAGATGTGTTTACTGATATTTTAAGCACGTTGAATTACCTTCATCTTTTAAAGTAATCATCATCTGAAAAGACTGTAGTATTTATATTCTATTGTTATTTAGAATGATATTTTGCATGTCTTATTTCCTTCTAGATAGATTAATGCATGAAATACAATTATTTGATTCCTGACATGACACAAGCACCAGAAAATAAGTAGATAAAATGATATAAATAGCAGAAAGGGATGATTTCTTTTCTTATCATGACAATTTTGCTTCTAAAATTTCATATAAAAATTGCCAGGGCACATTCCATTTTTTTGTTTATTTCTGTTTGAGCTTGACAAATAGAATTTAACTTTATCTCCAGTTATTCCCATCTTCAAAATAGGATGCTCAAAAAATGAAAAAGATACATACTTATTTTGATTACAGTTGTAAAACACAGTTGTCTTTGCCATGCCTTTCAGCTTCACTAACATATAGTAGCTGAATTTAGCATACTTATTTTAGAATGCCTGTAAGCAATTCCCTTAATTTCATGCACTATACATTCTGGGTGATAATCCAATATTATTTTTGTCAAACGATGGCTTGCTATCTATCTGTCTAACTGTCCATCATTTGCATCCGTAATTTATGTTAACAGTGTCAGTGGGTGGGTTTTAAGCTATAAAGTCTTTGAAACATGAAAGAATGACAGTAAGATATGCTCATAACCGTGGTTACTGCATAACGTAATCTAATTGGCAGAATCTTGACTTATCGTACTGAGATACTTGGCTGCATATCAATTTCAGTATAATATACTCTATAATCCTGGGTAAGATATAACTGATTTTAAACACTGCCACACATCCTAAGGGAGAAGGGAATGCTGCCTACTTCTATCATCAGTGGTACTAAAATTCCTTAAAGTAAATAGCAAAAGGTTATTGGATATTTTTGGAAAAAGACACTGCCTGAATCTAGATTTTAATTATTGTTTTCTTTACTGAGCTTTTGTCTCTGTACTGCTTAAGTATCAACTTGGCCTCATCTTGGGTTTAGTGCGATTCTCCACTTGTACCATCCATACAAGATTATAGATGATTTTGAAATGCTATGGGATTTCTCTTTTAGAAGTGAAATGATGGGCCATATTTTTAAATGAGTGGTTCCAATTTGATTGAAAGTAAGTAGCTCTGGCATGTACAGGGATTGATTGCACTTTGCTCTCTCAGCAGAAAATAGTGATGGAAAGAATGCCATGTCTTCTATGGAAAGAAGAAAAAGTATCGGCTCTGGGGAGTAAATGGAGAGCCCAGTAGAGGTTTAAAATAACACTTGAAGACTTTGCTTGAACTGTATGTTAGCTGTGGGTAGGAAGAGCTATTTATAAAATGCTGTTTCATTTATACTCATTTTGGTTTATGCCATTTTTTAAATCAGTAATTGGAAAAACTTATTTATTACATCAAACATTGAAATTTCCCCCATTGATGTACATAACAGGAGATTTAAATAAACTTGTTTTGAAAAGTTACTCAATATTTTATTAAGCCCTTGAAATACTTCATAAGATGGCTAGATTGATAGCAGCTTTACATACTTTATCTAATTTTTCTCAGTCCTTCAATATAGGTAGTATGAAATATATAGCATCCATCTCCTCTTCTAGAAGTCTGATGACTCTGCTCAGGTAACTTACTCTATGAATGACTGAGTTCTGATTGGAACTACAGGTTGATTCCAAACTTGGTGCTTTAAATAGCTACCTCATGGAACTTCTCACACTATTACAAGAATGATAAGACTAAGATCAATTCTGATTGGTTGCTGTGATTTAAAAGGCCAGCACAAATTGTTTTCACTTTTTAGGTCTTTGGAAATTAAATTTTGAACATGTGTTTTACAGGCAACAAAGGAAGGAAAGATTTAGATTAGACTTGAGCAGTGGCTTCCTGTCACCACTCTGTCTGCTGTTGGAAAGGGAGGTGTCAGCCATAAACTTCCCTTCTGAGGGAGAAGATCTCAGGATAGTTTGCCCCAAGAAAGCCCCACAGAACAGATTTGCCCTCAGTGTCTTAACTATGATTCCAAGAAAGTTTTAGAAATAAGCATCTGGTTTGATAACATGAGAAAAGAAGTCTTATTTTGATTTTCTTTTTTTTTTTTTGTCATGGACTTAGTTACAGTCATTCTGAAATATCTAGAATAGAAAAGCTTTTGTTTAAAGAATAAATTTCTGATGTCATCTTGACAGAGGAGGAGGAGAAGGATTTATTTGTTTTGTTCAGGTGACCAGGCATTCTGGGGCTTCGGAAAGAAAAGAAAAACTTCTGGTTAAAAAGAGTAACATGTCAACTACAGGAAAAATAGATGTGGCAAGAACTCTTGTGGATGGGAAAACAAGCATACAGTGTGCTTTTGGGTAGACGGACATCTGGATAAGTCTAGGGCCCAATGACTAAGAAAGACAACCTGATGTATTGTAGCTGAAGATGGAGATAAACAACCAAAGCAAATATGGGTGCATAAAATATCTCATAATCCATCTCTACCAAGGGAATCCCGTCAGAGAATTCTGAAGCCTCCAGGAGAGGTGCTTCTCTTTGTTATTTATAGGTGAATATATTCAAGTGCTATTCCTCTCTAAAATCCAAAAGCTGTCCTGCCCTTCTCTGCTGCAGGCTCCTAGGGCTTGACATGAATTGCACTGGGCTACACACTGAGTCACATCGCCATGTGCTTGAAATACCGCTTTGAATTCAGTGTGCATTTACCTGTTTTGAAGCAGGCTGCTAATGGCTCTAAATTCAAGGTCAGAAACATTTTTAATAGAAACTCTCCGATCCTTTGTGTCATTTTTGGGCCTATGAAATATCGTGGCCACTAAACCCAGTGGATAATAAAAGCATAATTTCCTGTAAACCACAATAATCTGTGGGATTGAATCCTGAAGTGCCTGTAAGAGCCTGGTTTTATTTTAAACTTTACTATCAGAGTGTGTCTTCTCATTTAGAACTACAATCCACATTGTTTACAGAATCAATGCTATAATGCGTTTTTTTACATAATGACTTATCATATCTGAGAACTGACCAAGTCCATCATAAAAAAAATTTCTGGATCAGCAGAGCAAAATGCAAGCTGTAATTAAAACTACCTTTAAAATTTGAGTGTGAATGAAAAGTCAGATTACAAGTATTCAAGAGAATATGTAGTTTTCTGGGGGGAATTCTAAAGATTTTTTTTTTTTATAAGAATTCCAGAGAGACCAAAAACTTTTCATGTCTTTATGTGGGCGTAAGTCGGTGCAGCAGCATTATAATAAAGTGCATTGATTGGTCAGCCATACCTACTGTGGTTGGAAAAATGTAAAATTAAATTGACTTTTTTTAAACCTAGGCTTTACAGCCTTAATTTCTTCCTTGTAGAGTTAAGCAGTGGTGTATGCAGCTACTATCCACAATGTTTCTCAGTTTTGATAAGTAACATCACACTGAGTTTCATCTCAAAATTTTTTCTAAAGTTATACTTTGATCTTCCAAGGGGTAGACAATAGTTCTGCATGTTAGAGATGCAAGCATATAAACAATAACGTTCTAAATATCAGAGCAGAATATCATTTCTTTCCAAGTGGAAGAGAACTTTGAACGCTAAGTCTCAAGATCACCTCATTACATGAATGTGGGTGTGAACTTATCAGTTAACTGGGTAATTTTTCCATTGTTACATATAAAATAAATGTTAAGGTAGGGAATGGGGACAGTACTATGCCATCATATAAAAATACTATATACATTCACCAGAGTTCAGAGTTCAGATAGAATCAGAATCTGTAGTATACTGAAATTTCCAGGTGATTTACGTGCATATTTTTACGCATAGATGACCTCATTAGAGGATGACTAGAATTGAGTGTTTAGGAAACTTAATGGAGCTCAGAGTTAAATTTTCAGTAATTGCCCAAGCTGTTTAGTGGTACTATGGAAGGTTGAAATTGCTCAGAATGGAAGCATCTATACCATGGAAATTAGAAAATGCAACTCAGGGATTTTTGTTTTTTCTTTCATGGCGAGCCACCTGTTAAATTTTTAACAGGCTGTCTCTAACTATTGCTGATCTTTCTTTTTAATAAATAGATGACCTCAGGCATTGAATAGTACCAACTTAAGTGAAAATTAAGCAGTATTTAAGATTACACTCTTCAGTCTGCTTATGCCAGAAAATGGAATGATAACAACAAAGTAGTAATAGTATTTAGATCACAGTGTTATTTTGAAGTGTAGGTGTGTGTGTGTGTGTGTGTATGTGTGTTTGTGTGTGTGCATGCAATCTTGTTTTATGATTTAATAATACCCAGTCCCTTTCTAAATGTTCATTACACTTGTAATTTTACAATGACCTTGCATTGTAGCAAATAATATTGATTTTTCATTTTTTAAATGAACATTTCAAAAACTGAGCCTGTTTCAATAAAATATAAAAACAATACAGGTAATTTACGAACTCGGCATAGTTTAATAAGGTGGCAAGTGTGTGTGTCAGTCCCTTAACTCCATACAGAAGGTGTGATGGGAGAGACCTATGTGCATGAACAAAGATTTCTACTAATTGGGGGAAATTTTTTCTCACACCTTGCCACTCACTGAAGGGCAAACCACACCTCATCCTTTCCTCTGAAAACTGAAAAGTTGCATACTTTCTACAGAATGGGATATCTTTTTATTCTCTGAATCCTTGCACAAAAACAAACCTGATGTGTTCACAAAGAATTGGCCTAGAAGAGAGAAAACCATCTGCCATAAACTCTCGAGACAACATGACCACTATGAGTGTGTTGGGTGGGGAGAAAGACAGGGCGACTATGGACTGGGCTTGGTCTTAAGTAATAATTTGATAATGACTTTAGATTCCAATTCATTGAGGGACGCTGGGTTAGGTTTGGTGATATTGCTTCTGTCTGTAGGAGGGCTGAAATGTCCTTCCACATCAACCTCCTTTGGCTAATTCCTTCTCAGCATTTAATGGCATCTCCTCTATGAAGTGTTGTTTAATTCTGCCAGAAGGAGTGCTGTGATATCACTCAGTATTCCCCTAGTCCTTCTAAGATGATATTTCTCTTAATATGGTAATTATATATTTGTTTTTCTTTCCCAGCTAGAGTCTTTGGTCCCCAAATATAGGTTCTCTGACCTGTTTGCCTTGCTACCTGCAATGCATAACACATATTATGAGTACATCACATATTATGTAATGGGAGGAGAGTTCATGTTAAAAAATAGAATTTTAAACTACCTTACCTAGATTCAAAGAATGGTTCTGTCCTTACTGGTAGGGTTCTTTAGTCAAGTCATTTAAGTTAATGACTTCTCTGCCTCAGTTTTAAACTCAACAATGTGAATAGAGAGCTTTATCCAACTGGAAGGTATTGTGGTAATGGATACTATTTATGGCTTCACACATACCTCTTTACTAATATATTCATTCTAACTAATGAAACCCTGTCATTATGTAACATTGCTTTGGGGCATTATTATCCCTTTTGGCTTATTCTGTGCAAATTTGTTTCAGGATCTGTTATCACTTTTTACCTGATTCTGGTGAGTTCACAAAGGGACACAGGGTGGTTCCATGAAGGAAGTATCTGTTTTGGATTAAATTGGGATCAAACTTTCTTATTCTGGGACTATTAGTAGGTAAATTGTCAGAGTGCACTTGTAGCCTATTTGGCACAGTTTAAAAGAGCTACAAATGTCAGCCTATGTTAATTACTCTTTTTGCCCTCAAAATAAACAGTTGGGTCCATATTGTAACCATTTTCGGGGGTGTTTTGTTTTGGTTGTTGGTATTAATTAACTTCCAGTTGCACAGCTGATGAATATAAAGACTGGAATCCAAACCCCCAAAAGGCTGACACTAGAGGTCACTCACATCCACTGGTTGCATCTGTGCCATAAAGGTCACTGGAGAATGTCACCCACGGCTTTTGTGCATTCAAGTGTGGCCTGTCATGGAGCAGAGTATATTTGGAGAGAAGGAATCCCTTTCTTCCATGAGAAGTTTAGGCGGCAGCTCGGTGACTAGAGGAAGTCATTCAGTGCAATGGTCTCACCCTCCCTTCCCTCCTCTGTATCACCTTCCTCGCGCCACCATCCTGCCACCTTACTGAGGATGTGTGTGTATCTCTGTGTCCAGTATCATGCTTACTTTTATTTTGGAGGTCACACAACTTCACTCTTTCTTTAAGTTTACTACTAATGCCCCTCCAGGGTGAGGACACGATCACCACTACCCTCATAGTCTGACCCAGAATAACTACATGAATTATAATTTAATGAAGACTTCCAGTGTTTTCATTGCTGTTTATGTGCTTTGGTTCCAAACCATAAGCACCACTGCCCCGTAAGACTACTATTATTATTACTCTTTTGCTGACAAAATTAGAGTGTCTTGTCTATCATTACAGAGAATACAAATAGGACAAGCTGGGATTCAAGGGCAGGTCATTGCCTCTAGAACACTCTCCAGCATACTCTAACCCTGCTTCAGTACTCCTGTGTACCCACTGTCAAGGAGAGACCATGGCTGCAAATGCTTTTGGAGTAAATAAGTGGATTGACGATTCAGTAAAATTTAAATATTTGGGAATTTCTTTAATAAAACCACTTGAATATTGTTGTTTCAGTCCAGAAGCTTGTAAAGCTCTTCTTTCACATTGGGACAAAAGTAGATATTTTTTTCCAAAAGTAGACCTTAAGGGAAATATGTCTGAAGAGAAGACTTGATTTCCCAAGTGTGCAACAATTCTGGGAAAGGAGAGGACGTGTTCTTCTGGACTGTTTTCTATGAGCTCCTGCAGCACTGGAAGCTGTTCTCTTCTTCTTCCAAAGCAACTTTTGATTGCAGTGTTGTCCCAGGCATTCATCCGCGTAGGGTGCTTCTTAGGTACACAGTGCTAGTGTTTGAGCTGAGTCCAAGCAAAGAGTGACAAGCAGGGCAATGCTACTGGCCAGCTTGTTGGGTCAGCTTCTCCCTGTATTTGCAGGAGAATCTGTGTCTATCTCTTTCAGCTGGGTTCACTGAGGAAAATCACCAGAGGAACCAATGTTGATGACTTCCTTGGCTGCTCATTCTGAGCCAGAGTAGAAGTAGGGACCCAAGGTGAAATGTCCCCTACCCTATTATGAATTCCCTAAGCCAAACTCTTCCCTATGGTGTTCTGAAGAATTATTTCCCATTTAATCTAATTCAGCAAGTCTTCTCTGTGGGATCTGCAGTGAGCATTATTTCTTTAAAAATATTTTTTTTTTTGGGTGTGGGGAGACACATTTTTTGTCACTGTGGGTGTGCGCAGAGTGTGTTTTTGACCTCTGGTGTTGTGATTTTATATATATATGTGTATATATATATTCCATTCTTTTCTGAATTTCTATTGAAAATTGTATTTTTACCATATTTCATTCCCAAAGGAGCTTTTCCTGATTTAAATGTCCTGTTCAACTGTACATTTAGAATGCGAGCCCTGACACTGTTCTGATTAGAGTATACATGCCGGACATTACAATTTCTCCCCGGGAGCATTCTAGTTTTATTCCCTCATTATTAGCATCTTGGCAGAGGATTGCATTCTGCACCCTCAACAGATCCTTCTGATAAGCACTGTCTGTTAAAACCATAAAAATTGGGAAAATCCCCTTTCCATTTATATAGGTTTTTGTTCTGTTTTTTTTGTTTTTTTTTGTTTTGTTTTGTTTTGTTTTTAACAGAGATCAGCATAACCTGGCTTTACATAGGTTAATTACAAAGATGGAAACAGAGACAATGTGGTATATTTTCCGTTCACTCCACTCGACATTATATACTAAGACATATATCAGAAAGGAGAGCAAGGGATGGACAGATAGAGGGAAGGGAGGATGGAAGTCAAGAAGTAAGAAAGGAAGAGAAAGGGAGAGAAAGGAAAGAAACCAGAATAGGAAAGAGAATTTCTATTACTTAAATTTTTGATAAATGACAGAAGGATGGTAGAAATACTAAAATCTCAGGGATCCTTAAAAATTAAAAAAAAAAAAAAGACTTTCTGGCTTATTCCAGTTCTTCAGATCCACTTTTCTTAGCTCAAGAGTAGGGGAGCAACTACTAGTGTTCACTTGGGTACTTTTGCAAAGCAGTGATTTTGTTTTAAAGTCTGTTTCAGCAGTCTCTTATCTTTCTTCCTCATTTTTGCAGGGAATTCCAATGAAAATGCAAGCCAATGGATTGTGGTCTTAGAAAATTGATTAGATGATGTCTGTTTCCTGTGCTCTAAACACGTGGCAGAGCTGTAAGTAAGTGCTGCACACTGCATGATGACTTGGATGGCTGCAGACCGGAAGCAAAAAAAATAATTGTCTCATTTTCGCGGCGATTTGCTTAACTGGTGGGACCATGCCAGAACGGCTAGCAGAAATGCTCTTGGATCTCTGGACTCCATTAATAATGTTATGGATTACTCTTCCCCCTTGCATTTACATGGCTCCAATGAATCAGTCTCAAGTTTTAATGAGTGGATCCCCTTTGGAACTAAACAGGCTGAATGAAGAACAGCGGATTTTGAACCGCTCCAAAAGAGGCTGGGTTTGGAATCAAATGTTTGTCCTGGAAGAGTTTTCTGGACCTGAACCGATTCTTGTTGGCCGGGTAAGCTTCATTTTTTAAGATCCCAATTTCAGGGTTTGTTCATGGTCTTTAGATGTTTAACATCAGACTCCCCACAGTTGTGGCTACACTTAGCTCTAAATCCTTTAGGCCAGATGGTTAGTTAGTTAACTGGTTGGTTTCCTTAGGAATACGAATAATCCTGTGGTAACAATTTAAAATAGTGCTCTAAGGGAAGCTCTTCCCACCCGCCATCCCACCTCTTTCATCCCCTAGGGACAATATGACAATTGTATAATGCAGAAGCAAATAAGCTTTGTGTCTTACTCACTTGAGAGTTCTTCATGCCAAACCTTGTTTTTCTAGTTTGTAGTACTTGGAAGAGGTGTACGTTTTTGCCCAGTTTGAATTCCTGCTATCTAAATTGTTTAAGCGATTATTTCATTTCACTTTATTTTACTGCCATGTACCTTCAATTTCAGATATATTTTTCTCCCTTCTGTTTCATTGTTTGTTGTTTCAATTCTTAGGACTGAGAGCAAAATTTTATTGCAGATGCTTAGCAGTGCCTTGTGCTACATTTTGATTAACTTTATGGTAGGAAACTAACTAATTCATTGCCTAGTGGAAGCAAATGTATATAATTAAAGCTTTAGCCTGTGTGTATTGGCTCACATGCATACATTACACTGGCTGGCAAATTCTTTGTGTGGATATGGGCTGCCTGCTCTGCAAAATCACACTGGGTTATTAAAAAAATACGTACGTTTTTTCCACTCAGAACTGTTCACAAGCTTCTGTTAATTTTGACTCACACTAGCATCATAGGTAAATTTTCAATTATGAGCCTGCTAATGGCAGATTTTCCTGATAAGTTAGACTCAGAAGTGAATCATGACAATACAATTCATTTCCTAAATACAGTGATTTAAAAAAAAAATAAGTAAAAAGAGAATTAAACATTGCTCTTCAAGACTTGAGTTAACTCTTTGGGTTTCATGAGGAAGTTCTGATTACATTACTGTGTCTGCTCTATTATCTTACATAACCAATTAAGCAAGGATTATTGTTTCTCATTTCATATGGTTCTCCTGGGCTGAAGAAAGCTTGGATGAGGAGATATCTTAAGTCAATGCGTGCATCTTTTCTGAGGCCTTCCTCTGTACCAGGCACTCCATCAGGCACATGGGGAGATGGCAACAAAACAATGACCTTTGCCTTCAAGGAACTCACATTCTGACTAATGTTGAGTGTTCGTTAAGTGTTAAGCACTATTATAAAACTACCTTGTGGGCACAAACCAGTCTGGTCCTAACAATAATCTCATATATGTATATTTATTTGTATATGTTCATATGTATACATATGCATATAGGTGTACGTATACATGCGCGTACACACAGAGAAGAATAAATGGGTATAAAACGAATTCATATTCCTTTTTTCCTAAATCCAAAAAACAAAAGTCTATGAAAGAAAGAACTTTTTATCTTGATACAAATTCAGGTAGCAAAACTGACTTGAAGCTATTCATAGTTATAATGTATCCCATTACTATGACTGAGCCTATATTTCACTGCAGAAATGTCAATGTAGTTGATTACAAGATGCTGCCCCAGACCCTACTGTGGGTGTTACTTACCACATATTTTATGTACCTTGAGATATTTCTAACTGAAAATTTCTGAATTCCAAAACACATCTAGCCCCATGAGTTTTGAATATGGACTTCTCAAACTTCCTTCCTCTTTCTTTCTTTCTTTCTTTCTTAGATGCAGAAACTGAAGTTAAGATGAATTAATAAACCTAACCAAGATCGCAAAGCTAGTAAATGCCTACCTGTATTTAAATCTTGTTGGAAATTCCCAAGACCATAATTTCACCCACTGTACCCTGTTACGTATTAGTAACTAGGTACCTGGAGTTTAAATTATAATTTGCAATTGAGTGATTGAGTATAGAATGCAAAGTTCTTACATTCCTACTTCTAGAGAAACAAAATGTCTTTACCTAGCTCTCAGGCAAGTTATTTTCCTACCATAAGGAATTTTAGAAATATGTGCATATGTACTTAATGGATGGATACTTCCTCCTTACATTTCTTAGTTACCTCAGAATGCAGGTATGTCGCTCTGATCGTGTCTTGCATAATGTAAATAACGGGAGACGCTGAACCCAGGAGAGTATTCCATTTTTATCTGAATAGAGAATGTAATTAAAATAGGATTTGTTTTGGACTAAGAATCCGATGGTTGATTTCACTTCCATTTCTTAAATGAAGTAATAGAGACAGAGGCAAACAGCCAGGCAAAGCACACCCGAATGCAACTTAGTAATCCTTGAGATGTTCGTGCGTCTCTGAATAACAAAAAATGTTACTGGTGAACCCTCAGATCTTGAAACAGCAAGAATGCTCCTGAGTCTTAGCAACACAGATTTTGTACGAATGAGCCCCTTACACCCTCCCTACTATGCCAATTCCCAAACCATTGTTAAGTGAGGATTAAACTTATTTTCTCAAGAGCTTTTCTGTAAATACTTATAATCATCTGTATTCCCCTTTTAAAATATTGTTTCTTGCCTTTGGGGATCTTGGGTTTTAGCAAAGCCAAAAATACATTTGAGGGGGCTGCTTCAGATTAGGAGTCAGGCTGAGTGCAGGGACGATCTGTATCGGAGTGCCCACCAGTGATTTACAGTGTTTTATCTCTGCGCACACTCTTCCACATCCGACTTTTTAAATCACTTTGCCGCAGAGCTTCTCCCCAGGAACCAGCTGAGCAGCATTAGTCACTTATGAGCATACCTGCTCTTTAAAAGGCCCTCCTGCAAATCACTATGGAGGGGGCCTTGGACCTAGCACACGGAGTTCAACCTGAAGGGCAGAGCCAGCATTTGAGTGATTGGCTCTTATGAGCTGCACACACACAGTTTCATCACCTGTCATCTGCGTTTTACATATCCACAGCAGCTGGATGCTGAGAAAGAATCTAAGCATAAGAGATGAACATTCCAGAGCTTTGAACTGACTTTGTCACCTTCTAGGTGCTAGCCAGAAAGTTATTGGGAAAGGTATTAAAGCTTTCAAAGATTATGGAGTAAAATAAATAAGAGAAGGTAGATAATGCTTGGTGCATAATAACTGTAATTATAATTATATTACTAATTATGTGTATGTGTGTTTATCGTGGGAGTGGTGAGCACACACACCAACAACTGCCCCCCCCCCGGCTGAGCACCAGACTCTGGGAGCCTAAGGAGGGGGCCTTCATGAGTTCAGGCTGATGAAGTCAGGGAGGAAGTGACGGTTGGGTGGATCATGAAGTTTGGCCCTGAGTTTGATCAGGTAGGGTAAGGTGGGAAGTGAGGTGGTCCAGTTGATCAGAGGAGTTTATGCAAAGTTGTAGGAATACAGTAAGATGAATGACTATTCCCTTGGTTTAGCAATACAAGCCTCTGTATTTCCTGTTGAATTAGAACAGAATTAAGAGTCACACTCTTAGAGAAGGTTTCTCTGTCCATTTTATCTAAACTAGAGTGATCATTCCTTCTATATCCCATACCCTTTGTCTAATGTTATCATTTTTTATGCTTTCTGATGTTGATTGTTCAGTATGCTTTATATTATGTTTATGATTTTTCTCCTGTCATAATCTAGGTTCCACAAAAAAATTTGTCTGTATGTGTCCATTTTTCTTTACTATAAATCTCCAGAACATAAAGCACTGTCTGCATAGAAGAAGTCCTCAGTAATATTTGGCAAGAATACATGAGTGAATAATCCACCCAAATATCAGAGAGATGCATAAAACCATATAAACTCAATCAGACTTAATATCAGTGGCATTTTTTAATATAGGGAACAATGTGTTGATTTCATATTCTCTTTTTCATATTGCTAGACCAGCTGGGGAATTGAAACAACTGTTTCTGTATATTGATTTTTAAAGTCATTTTTAGAGGTAATGAGAGTAGAAAAGTTCACTTACTAAGGCAACTGTCATTTCAAGAGCTGCAGGATCACCTCTGTGGAGACTGTGTCCCTTACCGATGGCAACAAGCAGCACATTATCTTCCAAACCCTTTTTCAAACTTCTGTTTATGCTTATGGCACAAAATTGACCAGAATTCATCTGTCTAAATTTCTGAAAGACAGATAGCAGCCACGCAGGAGCAACACCTGCTTCCAGTTCTCTGTGGAACAAGGTGGTGTAGAGCCTGTGCAAAACCAGAAAAATACCAAGTGCTCCCCGCCACCACACTCTTCTGGCATTGGCATCCTCTGGAAATTCTCTCAGAGAACAAAGAGACTCATGGGACTCTTAACCCAAATGGCTTATTTGTTCTGGTCTCAGACAAGAGGGAGAATACTCATGGTAATTTTTGGCAAATCTTGTACTCAAGACAAAACAAAACAAAAAAAAAATAGATTGTTCTTGTGGTAAAATGTATACTCACTCTTTCTGGTCCACAGCTTAAGGTCATCATGAGAGCCCTCTGTTCTTAGTAAAGAGGGTGATTAATAAGTACATTCCAAAGCTATTTATTGAGCATTTACTGTCTGCTAAATCTGCTAAGCATCCCATTGCTAGTGGAGTCTCAGCACCAAGCAAATTCAGATGTATGTGCTGTCATGGAGCTAATGGGCTGCTAGCAGATGAATGGTAAAACAGATAATCACATGAACAAATGCCACATTAAAACTGAGACAAGTGTTCTGGAGTGAAGGAATCAGGTTCTGGTGAATCATATACAGAGGAAGCTGACCTGCTCTGAGGGAGAATGGAATCTTCCCTAAGAGACCAGCCTGTGAGCTGAGACACATTAACCAGGGGAGCCAAGATGCAGAGATTAAAAAGAGAAAGCGTTCCTAACATAGCATGTGCAGGGTTATTTATAGAGTGGAGAGAAGGTCAGTGTAACTGAATGTCTTCATTCAGACTGCTGTTAACAAGTTAACATAGACCAGGGAGCTTATATACGGTGAGAATTTCTCAGCGTTAGAGGCTGGAAGGCAGATCCAGTGCCAGCAAGATTCGGTTCTTTTGAGGGTCCAGTTCCAGGTTGCACGCTGCCACCTTCACGGTGCATCCTGACACAGCAGAAAGAGGCAGGAGAATTCTCTGGTGCTTCTTTATAACCATACCAGTCCCATTTCTTAGGGCACGACCCTGGAGATTCAATGACCTCCCAAAGGCTCCGCCTCCTAAATGCATCACACTGGAGGTTAGAATTTCAGTGTATGGATTTTTTGAGGGTGGGCAAATGGAAATGTGCAACCCATTGCGCTGCAGCAAGGAAACGAGGAGTAGAGTTTTCTGAGTTAAGATGAAAAGATAGGCAAGGGTCTTGGAGAGATCTGGCTTCTTTCAAATCAGTGCTAGTTCTAAGCAGCCTGACAAAGCAGTCATTCAGCTCCTCTGGCCTGAAGTTTCCTTCCTTGTAATTGTATTAGGATATTAGGATACTGTATAGTTTTAGATACCCATAACTATGGAATAGGAATATACATACCTGTAACATCTGTCTATCAATTTTTAGCCCACATTGCTTTGGCCCTTGTTCTGTGTTTTCTCTGATCTTCAGTTCCTCGTATTGCTTTATTTTAGGAAAACATAGTTTGTTCTGCAGGTGGTCAGTTATTCTACCTGAGTTCCTCTCTCTTACGTAAATTCCCTTGCTCGCTTTCCTCTGTTTTCCTCCTACCTGGGCCTCTGAGCCCTTCCTTATTTGGATGTAACTCTTGCTGGTGATGCCACATCTATTTATAATCCTCTTCCTCCAAGGCACTGACTCATTTTCTCTCTTTAAATTTGACCTTCCAACCTTCTCCCTTCTGTGTTAGCTTGGAATTCGTTTGGATGGTGTTTAATATGAAGGACACAGGATTCCAAATAATTACACTGTATTACAGTTTATGGTGTCACAGACTGGTGAGAAAATTGCACTTGACATGCCATTATTTTTGCTAGCCTTTTGCATGTTAAGAGCACTGGGCTACGCGGCCACAGCCAAATTGTATCTTCAGCTTTGAGAGAACAATTCACTGTCAGGCCCATGAAGCTTCTGCCTTCTCAAACAGAGCCTTGTGCACCAAGGGGTTGGCAAAAATGCAAATCGGCATCGTGTGTCTCAATCTGGGCAGACAACAAATGTTGTCTGCCTCTTGTTCAAAGTCCTGACTTGGAAATAATACATCTCAGAGCAGCTGAAGATCTTTGAGTGCTAATATCAACAAAGGGAATAATATTATTCACTGACATCAGCAGAGGCCCTAAATATCACTCACACATATGCGTGCACCTACACACATAGCTACACACATGCATGGAATATCTATTAGCTGCGTTTATGAGTGAGTAAATGTCCAAGTCATATTTTAGTCCTTTCTTTCTATAGCCACATACTCACACCCTGAAAAGTAAATCCAACCAGATTTCTTATAGGAAGAGCCTTGCCTGTCTTGTCTGTTCTGTAAGAGTCATCTCATTGATCCAGGTATGTTTTTTCCACTTGAAAGAGACTGATAGCAGTCATGTGCTTGGAGTAAAAGCATCAGATGATATAATCCTGTTTTATAAATGAAGAGAAACAGAGTAGTTAATATGAAAAACATAGCAGAGAATCGATTCTTATCAGAAGAATCAAGCTAAAATTCATTGTGATGAACTGGACAAACAAAAATACTATGCAACTAGAAAGTTATTCATTGCAGACACACACAGAGCATATCATGGTGTCATTAACAAATGAGAACCTGGTTGCAGCATAAATACTGGGAGCAAGGTAGAAAATGTGCATATAATATAATTATAAAACTGCATATGTAATGTGTACATGCAAATATATATTCAAATGTCAGGCACACACGTATTCAAACATAACTAACTACTAGTTCCTGTCACCCAGCCCACCCATATTCAACAGTTTTTACTAGTCTTTGCTGTTTTTACAACTTCTTTCTCCTAGTAAATACACATGTATCACTAATTTCTTGATTTTTAGAAGCGATACATGGAGAATGCTAGATGCTTCTATAATCACTATTACTGTTTTAGTTGTAAATATTTATCCAGTTGAAAGCAACATTAAAAATCACCAATACTGTGCAGAACTAATGAAGAAATGACATGCAAACAACCTCCCTAAAAAAAAAAAATGTGGAATTAATTCCTGGCATTGATTCAGACTAATACTTATACCTAAAAGCAATAAAGGGGAAATTGTAAGGAAATATAGCAAGATAATCAATCATTTTCCCAATCTGTGTGGTTGGATGATCAGTTTTATACAACATATTTTTATTTTCTGTGATAGGTTTTTGTTATCAAACAAGATAGAAATAAATGGTAATATTATATCTCTCAATTTTCTGCAAAATAAATGCCATCCATCCATGGTAAATTCTGGAAAACATTTTTCATGTGAAACTCTTGCGGTAAAGAGAATCTCATTTCTAAGAGCTACACCTGTGTTAAATACTTGGCGGGCCAATCTCATTGATTAATAAATTAAAGTGCAAATATATTTAATGATTTTTATGCAGCTATGAAGAAGGAACAGCCAGTTTTGCTGCACTGCTAATTTCACATTAAGTGACTTCTGCTACCATGAAATAGAGCAACTTTTAACAGACCTGAAGGTTTTTAAATTCAGTCCTGAAATGAGAAACTACCTTTTCAAGTCTTTGGGTAACATAGCTTCCATGCTCTTTGCAACTTTTTTTTATTTTATTTTTTTTGGTTTTTTGGTTTTTTGGTTTTTCTCCGGTACCGGGAACCGAACTCATGACCTTGCGCTTGCCAGGCAGGCGCTTTGCCGCTGAGCTAAATCCCCAGCCCCTCTTTGCAACCTTTTGAAGAACAAGTATACCCAAAGAAGTTATTTATGGAATTATGCTATTTACAAAAGGTAAAAATGCTACAATGTGTGTGTAGCATTTTATTTGCTCAGCTATATATATTTTCCAAGTGGTGGTATTTTAAATATATTGCAGAGTAATTCATCTATGCATATCAATTCTATTATTTTTATCTTAAATACACACACACACACACACACACACACACACACACCTTGGCATAATTTGATCATGCATGTTCCTGTCCCTAAATATTTCAAAATAGAGTAGAGACAGCCTTTCCAACATTAAAAGATCTGAATATTCACTTAAGATGTGGGCATGCTTGCTGTTAAGTGCTGGCCATCTCACTTCAGAATTCAGTATATTTGGATGTTATAATTTGGAGTATAAATCTGATGTGCTACATTCTCATCCTTCAAAATGAGGTCTGTAGACCAGCAGCAACGACAACACGTAGGACCCAGTTAGAAATACAGGATATCATTCAACTCCCCCATTTCCAGACTTCCTGAATCAGAATCTGCATTTTAATACTATCCCCAGGTAATTCCTGTGCACCTAAAAGCATTAAAATTATGCATTTGCATATTTTATATATTTGAATTTTTTAAAACAACATCTATAGATTATGTACTTAAGTATACAGTTTATTATCTATTTAATTTTTATAATAAAATTATTTAAATATCTGAAAACATCAAATAGAAATATGTCAATCAGTCAGTCAATCAATCAATCATTGATCAACCCTAGAATGGCTTGAATCATACTTTTTCTCTCCGTTTTGGCTTCTGCATCCAGCTTGAGTCTACTCCCTTAAAGAAAAGGGGCAGATGAGGCTCATAGCTGAAAAAGCCCCCGGAGAGGTTTGAGGAGCAGGCAGCTGCTTATCTTATCTGCCCCCCATGTAGTAGGTGTCACAGGCAGCCGGCTGTGACATCCATCCACAGAGAGGATGACTTCCTTCTGCCCCTGCGCTGCAGGTGCTGGCGAAGGCAATGGCCCGGACCCCCCACCCTGCCCGGCTCCATTCATCAGTGCTAACTGTTCACTGCTCAGTTCCCCAGACGTCTTCCTTTTCTGTGTGTGTGTTTACCACAGCCCTGCAGATGCACTCTGAAATCTGCAGAGTATTGACTGTCACTGGACTTCAGTGGGAGACAATAGCGGAATCGAAATGAGTCAGAGGGCTGGGAATATCGGGGAACAGCAGGGAGTAAAACACTGTGTGTGTATTTCTATTTCTCCCTAATCCTTAAAAAAAAATGCCTGGCTGTGCTGTAGAGACGTTTTTGCTGTTAGTGTTATGGTGGAGAGTATGAAGTGGATGACATTGTCCAGCACATTAAAGTAGACAAGATGGTTTTCAAGTGCTCCAAATATACTAATAGTATCTATTAAGTGCTCACTATAGAGAGATTGCTTATTAAACCTTCATTGAAATGTCCAGTACAGGTGTCATTGCCAGACTGAGAATTACAGAGTGGGAAGTTATTTCCATTACAAGGTAGAAGTTAGGTAAGTAGTAAATGAGAAACCAGGAGTCAGATGTGGGCAAGGTGATTGCAGATCTTGCTTTTGCAGCCATGACAACATTAGCTCATTTGGACCCTGGGGACAGGTGCTCAAAGTGCTAGGCTGCTATCCCAATTTGCAGATGAGAAAAGTGAGGCCACTGAGGCAAGCCAAGGCATAATCTCTTAACCAGCATGTAAAATGTTTAGTATGATGCAAGCAGACAATGAGTTGCTTATCAAATTGCAAAACTTCTATGAGTGTTTTCTTTTTCTTGCGCACATTTCTATTGGCTTTGCTTTAAGAGATAGTGGGATATCTAAAACCCTTGAGACACATAACATGTCCCTGAGGATTTTGCATGGAGCTGCTGTTTTATTTTCATTATGAGAAAATGACACTGCCATAATCTGAGCCCAGGACGGACTCATCTCAACAGAGTAATCTGTGGGCTGTTCTGCAAATATAAGAGTGCAGGATGTCACTGATTTCTGATTTCAAAATAGGTATTAAAGTGATTATGAAGTAAGAGAAAATGATATACAAGAAGGATTAGCAGGAGGAGAATATTTTTATTGAACACTTCAGGCATCTTGGTAGTTGCTCTAAGTATATTTTCATGCAGTTTTATTATTTTACTGATAAAAACATGAAGAACTTTAGGCTGGTGTCAGTTCTCATTTGTTAGGTGAGGAAAGTGAAGTGATTTGTCTGAGCCCAGCAGAGTTTTTAGCTACTGCAGAAATGCAGCATTAAATTATCTCACCAAAGTCTTCAGTTGGAAGTGGCCAGTTTTCTGGGTTTGTCTTTTGAGTGAAAATCACCAGAACAGCATAGCGAAAAAGTAGAATGTTTGTGTGGAAAGAAAAACAAAAACCTGTACACATAGACAAGATCTAAAAGAAGACAAAATGCTTGTACTCTCCAGTTGCTTGAACTAATTGTGTTAATGCTGAATAATTTAGTAACAATTCCCTGTACTTTTGAAACTGAGCTGGTGAACAATATTGCCAAGCCTCCAGAGGTGGGATCTATAATTTACTGAGCTTGCTGCTGTGACTTCCCCATGGTCCCCTGCATCTCCATGCTTCTTTTCCCAAATGGATGTGTGTTTCTCTGGTTCACCTCTTCCATCCCTCTTTGTACTTGTCAGCCCTCATAATGGTGACTTTTCCCTGGGCAATCCTGGCCACGTCCTTTGCTATTGTTGCACCTTCGCCACTAAGAATAACCTCTTCATGTCTCCAGTAAATTCTCTGAGGAAGAGTAATTTGGTGAAAGAACCAACATGGCTATTAAAAATGACCAAATCCCGTTACTCCTGGAAGCAAGTCAGACTCCCTAGCCACCCGAAGGCTTTACTTAGAACGTGGCAGGGTTATTTATAGTGAACTCTTTCTTTGCTTTTCTTTTTTATGTTCTTGCGCACAACTAAAAGTATGGATGAATTTCCCGTGGCAGTTTGCCTTTTGACTTGTGTGTGTGTGTGAGAGAGAGTGTGTGTTCATGTGTGTGTCCCACTATTTTTGCTCACAGAGCAGCATTCATTGCTGTGGCAGATCTCCTCCGCTGATCGCATCCCTGCCTTTGCAGCAACGTATACAATCAGCTTTGTGAGATGTTTTCAGAAATCATTAGCCACTTGCAGTGGCTGGTCCTATTGATCACAGGCACTGCTTCTTGCATCTTCCCTCAGCTTTCCCTATGATTAGAGTTATGTAGAAGCCTGAGTTCTATTACAGCTAAACCCAAATTCCATACTCCAATTAGGTAATTTCCAGTGTGTTTATTCTCCCTTCTTTTTCCATTTCATCGGTTGGAGGAAACACAGAAGCAGAAAGAAGTTGAAAGACTAAACGATAAAAATAGAGACATACAAATTTCAGTGCCCTCTGTGACCATAAGCAAAAGAAGGTGGTGAGATAGGATCGAAGAGATACAAAGCATGGAGCCAAGCAGCAAGAAGCAAATGAGACAGAAATCCTGAAATACACAGAGAAATGGGGCCTTGCAGGTGATATAACATAGGACAGGAGTCTAGCTTTAGAAAACATACAGAAAAAGAGACTTTCACTAGAGCGCAGAATTTAAGAAACATGGAAGGTCAGAAACATTAAGTGGAGAAATGACCTAGAGCAAAGATCGAGATCGAGAGAGTAGATTGGATATTAGAGATAGAGTGAGAGAGAGACAGAGACAGAGAGAAGGAGACAGGAGGAATGGGAAGGAAGGAAGGAGGGGAGGAGCAAGCACAGAAAAGCCGTGTGGAGTAGATTTTGGATCTACCCAGTGATTCTCACCGGGCTCAAACTAATCTCTTTCAGCCCCTGGACAGATGGGCTTATGCATACTTTTATGACATTTCCTATCATACAGGTCTGCCGCTTTGAACAGGAGTGCATTTCGATTCTGACACATGGCATTTGCTGAATAACTGTGGCTGGCAAGGCTCGGCAGGAAGTCAGAACAATTTGAGTGAACCAACAAACATGATCTTTCCTTCTGCTTAAAATTTTAGAGACACAGTTTGGCTTTTAACGCTACACACCTTGCAGCAACTGGTACTTAAGAACAAAATATGGCTGTTGTACCTCAAATCAGATAAGTCACATCATGATTTAATAATAAGTGTTGAAATGAAATTATCATCTAGTTCTTGCCTGTAAACTGTGGTGATAGTTTATAAGACAAGTGGGAACATAGAAAAAGATTATGGATTAAATCCTTAGAAAACTAGTAATCTTCTAAAACTATAAAATTACAAATTGGGCTTTGAATTATTATAAGAAAATATTTTAATTAGTATTCACTTTTTTGTTATCTTTGATATATCAACCAATTTATGTGATTAATATTAAAGAATTTAAAATGGCCTCAGAGATAATGGGGGCTAATTTTTTATTTCTTTTACTTTTTACATGTATTTAAGCAAATGCATATTTTAGTGGTCTAATAAACAGCAGGCAAGGTGAAAGTTGAAGTCTGTATTAGATAGAACCAAATGAAAATAACATTTTCAGAGTAGTTAGTCCCTCTACACTTTTTGTTTGTTTATTTGTTTGTTTGTTTTTTTCTGGTACCGGGAATTGAACTCACAACCTTGTGCTTGCCAGGCAGGCGCTGTGCCGCTGAGCTAAATCCCCAGCCCCCTAGTCCCTTCTAGAACATAGGAAATCTTTCATCCTCACTTGAATTCTATGAGGTAGGGCTGTTAACAACACCCCCTCTTAACAAAGAATGAAATAGGGTCAAGAGATTTAGTCACTGTTCCAGGGTAGTTGATAAGATAGGGAATTAGGATTGGGATGCAAAACCGTCTGCATTCAAAAACTATCCATTTTTCTAGCTGCACTGTGCCATCCCCTTCTTCACTTTATTTGCTGTTCCTTATGGGCTCTTTGTTTGTTTTATTTTTTGGCTGTGGTTCAAGGAGGAGGGGAAAGTGGAGAAGTCTTGGGTTAGACTTACACTACAAACCAAGCCTGTGATGTGTTGTTTTTCCAGTGACCATACTACCCTCCCATATCTTTTATGAATCACTCAGCATAATAGATGGCATTTCCCCTGTGGGAACTCATTTCCATTAGGAAGTGTGTTGAGATTTTTACTGCAATTTCAGGGTGTACTCTAGGGCAGACCTCTTACAATATCCATTCCAAAACTGTGTACCCTGCGAGTGCTGGGAGGTAAGAAAGCCCTGAGTGAGATTACCTTTAAATGCGCCATCCAATCCATGGTTTATGGGTCTCTTTCAAGTCCAGAGAAGGTGCACCTTCCATACTTTCACTGGCAAATGATGGCAGTGAGCTTGGGTTAATAATAGACATTCTCCTAGGGAATAATTCTGAATGAGGTTTTCAAAAGCCTACACTGCCCATTATCCAACATTAGTTTCTTTAATATAACCCAGCACCCCATATTCTAAATGATGCATAATGCAGTGTAAGAAACCATAAATGCAAGAATGGAGAATTCTTTTGCTAATATTTGAGGGAGACCTTTTGCAGCTAAATCTTTTTTATAGGCGTATTCACACTACTGGCACGTAGGTGGGAATGGCGGCGCATTTCTGTACAAGTGTTGGTATATGTTGCGTACTATGACCTGGCAAAAAAAAAGTGTCACATTTACAAAGGAAATCAACATGCGAGGGAACTGTTCCTGGAGATGTGACAGGAAATGAAAAGTCTGTGTCTGCATGCTCTTCTCCCCTGAGAGAACTTTTGAGGTAGGTGAAGAAAGGATTCCTACTTTGGAATTGGAGGCTTCCAAGAGTCTTTGCAAATGCAAAAATCCTCTCCTTCTACAACTCTGAAAGCTCCACAAGGTCCTGGCTTTTTCTTTTAAAAAATTTTTTTTGAAAGTGTCAGCCAAAGGAAAATTTTTCTAGCCTATCTAGTAAGGGCTTGAGTGAAGTTTTCATTTTCTCTTCCCTGGAAATTCTGTGCAAAAAGACTGAGCAGCTGAATGCTAAAACTTCAGTTTGGACATCTTTTCTTTTAAAAGAATAGTATCCTCCATCTTCCTGTTTGTTATTGTTGTATATATTGTTTCACCCAAGCCAAATCCTTTATGAACATGAGACTTGGGTTTGCACCATTAGGGGATAGAAATATTCACAGGTAGACAGACACACACTTATACAAAGTTAGGAAATATTGTTTAGTATGAAGTTTGGAGCCAATAGAAATTTTTCAACAGAATTTCTGTACCTTTTTTTACAGTACTGGGGATTGAACCCAGGTCTGCAAACATGCTAATCATGCAAAGTACCACTAAGCTACATCTCAGCCCAACAGCTCTAGTTTGCTGTTATAACCACAGTGCTTGCCAAGTTTTTGTCATATTTATCCTCGAAAATGAATGGCTTTTGGAGGACACTGTGTCCTGTGCTTGGTGGCATGGGTCTCCTGTGCAATTAGTCAGAATTGGTTTCAAATGCTGCCACAGTAGCCTCAAACTACACTATGTGGCCCTGCATGTCATTTTGACTTAAAGCACATTTTCCTTATCTAGAAAGCTCACTTAGAAAATGTGTCCTTTAAGGATTTCTCTAAGCCGTAGATGTGATATCTTGGTTCATTCCAGAGAGGTTAAATTTAACGGTGTTTCTTAATATTCTAATATAGAGTCACCACCTTCAAAATAATATAATTAACAATGAAATATTAAATCTATAACCTCTTTTAAACATATTATATAAAAAGCTCTATTAAAACACACTTTGTACAATTTATTATAGTCAGACAACTTTGTGCTATTCAATTACTGTTTTCTTTCATGCAAAATTTAAAGTGTGCCTTGATCTTTAAACTTTTGAATTCATTAAAAATATATTACAATTGAAGTATCTGAAATTTGTTGAAATGAAATCTAAACTTAATGGCATATTTTATAAATGTTAGAATCAAAGAATCTTAGGTTCATAGTTATTTAAGGAAAACACATCACCCCACACGTACACATGTACACCATTGAAACCTGATAGCTAATCAGATAATTCACTAATTTACCTACTAATGAAGAATTATTGTTCTGATGAATTTATTTTTAAATGCAGTCATGATTAAATCATCATAAAAAATAAGTTTAACACATAATTTCCTCTAAGATTTTTATTGATATATTTAATGAAAATGAAATGATTTACAAAAAGAAGTTGATCTCTAGATAATACTGTTGCACAACTTCTGTGGACTTTTCCTAAGGAAAATATGAAATCTGACCACTACTAACAATGCTAATGATTTACATTTCTAGCAGTTTTATGGTTAGAAATAAAATGATACTTTGGGGCCTATTTCATTGAATGCTTACAAAACCTATGTAGACAAATATGTTTAATGAAGTTCTAGCTAAAATTAGGCAGCTGAAAGTTACTGAATCAGACATCAAGCATAAATATTTTTGCTGTCTGTTTTGCTGCTAAATTTTCCTGATATATAGTTTCTCATAAAAATTGAAGTTTCTTATGTAAAGATTTTAAACTTTGTCTTTTCACCAAACAAGCATGAAACAACAGTTTCAAAATTAATATGGCTTTGTAGATTTGGTTTCTATTTTTCCAAACTCAATACAATTGATTAATGCAATTGATTACCTTGTTATTCTGAAGTCCTGACAAATTATTGGGTAAAAGTAAATTAACATATTTCTTCAACATTACTGGGGATGTATAATATACCAGAAGCTTTGCTGAAACACAAAAAAGGATTTTTGGATGACCTAAACATTTACTTTGAATACATGGTAGCGATATTCAGTTGCAGCTAATTCCTCTTTAAATAATTTTGTTTTAAAATAATACCTACTTGCTTACTACTGCCAGTTTATCTATTTTATCCAGATTTCACTTCACTCTGGAAAAGAATTAATAATAAAAAATCAGCTTGAAATGGGAAGGATTTCTCTCCCCTGGCCTGTTTAGCAGAGCATATAGCTTGAAGCTAAGGCAACTTTCCAGGCAGGAAGGAGATCACTATGTAAATCATTATCACTGACAAGTTAAGCCTCCAGTCAAAAGCAAAATGTATAGTTTGTGTGTTTACCTGGGGCTGTTTGTCTCCATGGGGTAGCTGTTTTGAAAAGAAATGCATACAGCAGGTTGATATCTATCCATACCCACAAACATACAAAACATGGTATTGTAGTAAAGGCCAGGTCTCATCTCCTGTTGGATTATCTGAAATTCAAAGCTTAAATTATCCTCAGGACTTCTATTTTCCACCTCTCCATCCAAACCCAGAAATCTCAAGGCAATATTGTAAACATTTCATCTGGAAAGCATTGCTATTCATTCAACTCTACGGCAAATAGAGAATTTTACATGGAGAGTCTTCTCCATGCAAATTGTGATGTTTTGTCTTTCAGTGTAACTTTTTCTAACTTTTTTTTTGTAACATCAGAACAATTTTTTTCTGGATTAAAAACTGAATGTGTCATTCCCCTGTATGTAAAGTATCTGCTTTTTTTGTTGTTGTTTTTCTGTGCATGTGGATGAGCCCAAAATGCTTTCCCTGTGTCAGTGAGCAGCAGTTATCCTTATGTGACCCTGGAAAGTTGCCCTTTAAGATTACTGAAAACATTTAGTGAGTTGACAAAGTGATAGATAGCACTGAGAATATTGCATAACAATGCTATATCATTGTTACCCATAGTGGTAATAAAATATTATTCACTAATGAGTATATTTCGGTATAGTTACTGCTAGTTATAGTACTATAACTCTGCCTACTACTTTTTGGTACTTCCTAAAAAGCTGAATTTGTGTCTACAGATATAAGTGAATATTCCATAACAGTTTCTTAGCTGCCACAGCAAGAACCTGAGCTTAGAGAAGTGAAAAAGGGATCAACTAAAATTTCTGCCCAAGCCTTTGTATTTTCTTTGTACCATGATGTCAACTTCCTTCTGCTTTTGGCAGAATGTGAACACATAGTAAATGTTTATTAGCTGAGATATCTATGTAGCATTTTTGTTCAAATTTATAAAACTACTTCACACTAGTAAGTGTTAAATAAATGTGTGCTCGTTCTCCTAGCTACCTTACAGCATTTTGTAAAAGTCTACTCAAAAAAACAAATGCAGCCTGAGCTATTTTAAGCCATGTGTTTCCAAGATAGCAGGGGATTCATGATGCCTTTTTTTTTCATCTGAAGTAATGTTAAACTCATGTCTGCACATGACCCCATGAACACAACACAACCACACTTGGAAAGTTATATGAATGAGATGGCCATTTCAAAGCCCTTGAAAATTACAATCACCAACTCTCACATTATGCCCATTATATAGTTTAGTTTTCATAATAAGCAGAGAAGTTAAAGTTCATATCTCAATTATACCAATGAGAAACAAATATTTTGCAAACATTAGAGGAATTTTCTACATAGTACAAATAAACCTTTAACTTGATCTCTGATGTTCACTTATCTGGCTCTAAATCCTGTTTCACTCATTATGCCGACTATATACGCAACGTATAACTTCCATGACTTTCAGGGTCCTTTATTGCAAGATTTTCTGCCTCCTGATCCACCTCTTCTGTTCTGATAGCACCACTCTTCAAAACCTGTGAATATTTTATTAAAGTTGTGTTTTGTATTATGTTTTATGCCCAGATCCACATGACCATGAATACGTTAGCTCAGTGTCACTAAGCTCAGTTCTTTCATCAGTGAAATATTTCATCATTTTAGATTTTATGTTGAGAAACTATATATGAGAAATACATATCAGCATCTTTCTTACAGGAGTAAATCAGTCAGTGATACCAGCACTCTTTTTTTGTCCTTAAATTTGTGATTTTGGTTTGGAATTAGTGTAGAGGCACCGTGATCATTCTGGGTAGAGTGATGAGGTCTCATACTATCCCACTTTCTCCCCCAGGGATGTGAATCATTATTTTGGTTGTCCAGCACATCCACCTTGTGTCTGCTCCCTGCCCATCAGTCCCTTCATAGAGGTCCAAGTTATGGATCACACGTCATGGGCTCTCTGTGCTCCTGTTTCAATAATTCTTCTTTTATTTAAGGTCTCCAAAGCACTAGAGTGGTAATGCTGGCAGTATTTCATAGCATATTGTTAAATTATCTTATTTTGTTATTATTTATTGTTGCTAATCTCTTATCATACCTGCTTTATAAATTAAATTTTAGAATAAATGTGTGTGTGTGTGTGTGTGTGTGTGTGTTTCAGTACCATCTGCAGTTTCAGGCATCCACTGGGATATGGGGACATACTTCCTGTGGGTAAATGGGCCACACTCTATCTTTTCCAACTGACAGGTAGTTTTCTGTGCCAGTGGTTATTGCGTTAATAACCCTTAGTTATTAACTGGCCTGATCAGCCTGAAATCTCCAAAAGGAGTGGACTGAGAAGGCTTAAATAAATGAGACAATTGAAATGATTTTAAAGCTCTAAGAGGGTTCAACCCTCTCACAGAATTCAAGATTCTCTGGGTTAATACCAAGAATTTCCCTGGGCAGCCTGTATTTATTTGCTTTACAAACAAAGGAGAGAGATACTGAAGAAAATGTCCCAGGAATCTGGGTAGGACTTGGGAGACCCTTTAAGGACTTCTCCAGGTAATACATTATGTTAATTCAGGAGAACTATGTCATCTCCAGGAAGGCCTTCATTGTAGGAGTGAGATGCCTGCAGTTACAGTCTCCTTTTAGTTAATTGGAGTTGTAGCCAAAAGTCTTGGGCTGTGGCCTTTTCTTGTCCTTGGAGGCCTCATGGCTTCATCCACCATTATAGACCTGAGTAGGGACCATTGACTCACGAGTCAACATGGAAAACCAATTGGTTAATTTAAGTCCTGCTCAGAGCTCCTTCACAGTGGTCTCCATCACATGGTAGTGCTAGTACTCATTCTAGAGATCTTCTGCCCTATGAATTCAGGCTAGGTGTCTTAGCTTTGTGAGTGACACCAAACAGATGGCGCCAACGCTTCATTTAATGGTAGGTAAGAGTGTAGGCACATCTGAGGGGAAGAGGCCAGAGAGGACCACACTGAAGTACACAGCAGGCTTCTTTGTGTTTAGGAACAAGGAGGCCTGGGTAAGGAAAGCATGCTAGGTTAGGAAGCCTTGGATACATGACCTTTGGGTTAAAATGCTAATTGTGCCACCAGCTCTGTGTTCTCATGCAAATGACCTAATCTCTTTAAGTCCCAGTTTACTCAACTACCAAAAGACAAAAAGTGACAGCTAACCTGAAGAAATTTGATGAACAGCTTTAATTATTTTTGGCACACAGGGACACTTGTTAATTTAATAAAATTTAAAATTTTCAGAAAACTGGCAAGAAAAATACCAGGATCTTCTGTATTTAACACACACACACACACACACACACACACACACACACACACACCACACTCCATTTGTCTTATCATTTGCTATTACATTGGGCATATTCTATTTTTCTTTGAACCATTTACGAGCAAATTGAGAACATTTCATCCATTACTACAACATGCTGCAATATATTTTCTAATCAGAGTAATTATTACAATCAGGAAATGTAAAACCAGCAAAATACTATTATCCAACGTGCAATCTATATGATATTTTGACAGTTTTCCCAAAATTACTATTTCTAGATATTGTATTTCTTGGTACACAAGGGAAGATGACATATTACCATATATAAATTCTATTTTTGTTAAATAAATGATACATATTTAATAATACATAATATATAGTAAATAGTTATTTACTAATGTATTAAATAACTAAAATTTATAATATATATTTTTTCCTTTGATTAGAAAAATTTTTCACTTTCCTTAAAATTTACATATTTGAAAATTGTTGGTCATTCACTTTGAGGACCATTTATGAAGTTTTGCATGATATTTCCTTGCATTTACATACATGCTTTGGATTTTTGTAAGAAAAACCTGCTGAGTTCTTCTTGGTCCATCTTATCACCAGATGAGTGATGTCAGCTTGTTCCAGTGTTGATGAGACTTTGCCTGCCCACCTGTGTGAGATGTCTGTCAAGTGTTTTCTCTGTAAAACTATTTCCTCCAAGAAATAATAAGCAATGTGTGAGGCAATGCTGCATGACCATTTTATTCATCAGATTTCCAACCAAAACTTTCAGCCTCAACGATTGATTTCTTTAAATCTCTATTATTCCTTTCATATTTATAAACTGGCATTCCAGTCAACAAAAGTCAATGATCATTTAACACCTCTTTTCTGGAAGGAGAAAAATATAACTGAAGCAAGACACAACAAAAGTATATAATAGTGCAAAGATTTTAAGTGCCTAAGTGAATAACTCTTTTACGGGTTATTTCACCAATCACTTTGATGGCATATTCAAAAGAATACAGGCAAGGCTTCAAAGATATGTGCATTTTGTTCTCTTTCTAATATGATGCCTTACCTTTACTTCAAATGGTATACCACAAGGCAGAATAGTACAGTACTGTAAAGATCCGTGGTCTATCAAGAAAGTAGGTTCCAAGAAATTCTAGGTTGGGTTGGCTTGGATTTAACATTAAGATCATGGTGTTTTTAAAGAAAATTAGGATTAAAAAGCCAAAGACATTAGAAAGTAAGAAATAGAGTATTATTTCAAAAAACTAAGATCCTGAAATATTTTTAAAAGTATCCTCCCCCTATGTGAAATAAATCAAAGTAATGGTTAAACTACCTAATGTTTCAGAAGTTTTAAATTTGCAGACTTTACCACATATATAATAAACCATCTTCTTTCATGTGATCTAGTGTTCATATGAATGTTTTTTGAAAATTTTTTCATCAACTAAATGACCATAAAGCTGTTGGATTAGGTAAAAGTTTCCTGGTTTCTTGTTGGTCATCCTATCTAAGCTGTGTTGTGGGAACCTTTCAAAGTCTAGAGTGAAAGTAGCTCTAACTTCAGGAAATATTAATATTATATGACTTTGTTTATTCCCAAGTAAAATCTATTGTAAATGAACGCCCTTAAATGTGCTATGTTGTGTCCCGTAGGAATGTGCTCGTGCTCTTTAAAAAGGGAAAATGCCAGAGAAAGTTTTTGCTTCACCTGGGTAGAGTTTGAGAAGGACCCTTTAGCGCACTCATTCTTTAAGGAAGGCACATTTTAACCCTACAAACTGTGTTTACTGTTTTTCGTGATAGCTATGGCAAGACCCTGTTGCTCATTTAGAAGACATGATTCTTCCGTCCTGGGTTTAACCTCAGCCCTGTTGCTGTTATTTTTATCTCTGCTTCCTGGGGTGGGGTTGGATGATCTGTCAGGTCCCTTTTAGCTCAGATAGTCTAAGCTCTGAAATAGCAAAAGCACTAGTAAACATTTCCACAGGCCTTGAGGTTTGATGAATCTATCTGCAAGGATAGATTAGGTTTATTTTTCTTTTTCTTGAGGCGAAGGGGACATATGTCTTTAAAGTAGCCTAGCTGGACTGTCTTTTCAGCATGATTTAAAAACACAGGAAACTTTCATATAGGATTAGGATCAGGATGTGCCCTCTGCAGATTTCATAGATTCTTTCCAGAAGATAAGTGGGCTGAGACCACCAAGGGGAGTTGCCCTGCATTCACTGAGTTGGGTAGGTAAGATGAAAGCTTGTGAGATTGAAAGAAATGTTTCCTCCATCTTTTAAAAAATTATATTGATTAATTTTTATTGCAAAATACAAAAATCTGTGCTTACATTGGATTGTAGGCACTCAGTCAGTCTAATAAAAGTAGCTCTGTTCCAATTCTACTGAGTAAAGACTGTCAGAAGATGAAAGTAAGATGAAAATAGCAACTCCTGGAGCAGGTCCACCTGTGCCCAAGGATTCACAGATCTTTTGTGGAAATCAGGTAGTACTTTCAATAGCCTCCAAACAATTTGTGTTTGTTTTGTTTCTCTCTTTCTTTTTTATTATAACTTTATGAAGGCTGAATTTGGGACATTATCCCATTCCTAATCCTCCATGGCAAGAAACGCTTTCTGTCTCACAGAGCCGTCTGTTTTCTTTGTATGTGCAGTAGGCTTATTTCCCCTCAATAGAGCTTGTAGCCATGACTACCTTGGCTAATAACAAGAGAACTAGCAGGATTTCATACAAGTCTTCACTATTTTTGAAACTTAGTTCATTTTTCTTAATCTCCTTGGGACATTGTTAACCTTTGGTTAGACATATTGGAAGGAAACTATTAGGAGTTCAGTATCAAGGAGGAAACATATTCCTATATGGAAGGAAATATACACACAAGTGGTGCTATGGTGCTGATTCTCCCAGTGGCTAGGGAGCAAACAGGAGGGGGAGCACATTGTTTACAGGGAGATTGCAAAACAGGAATTAAGAAACATAGATCCTCTCTGTGGTTCTGAAAATTCAATAAGGACTGGAATTACAGGGAAGCCTTGGTAAGGCAGGGGGGACCAGAAAGCGTATTCCTTCAGAGCTTCAGATTTCTTATCATTGAGATGGGGATATTCTCTCGCGTGAGATTTTCAGAGTACTGGAATTCCAGGTGGGTGCCAGCACAGTCAGCTAGAGCTGTAAAGCTTTATACACACAAGTAGTCATTCAACACACTTTACTTAGCCTATAACTGGTAAAATGTAGGCTATGACCTATTTATAGAGGTTGAAAAGGCACAGTCCTTGTATTCAAGGGAATTTATAGTCAACTTTAGGAGACAGAGAAATCCACAGTTGTAAGCCAGTCCAGGAATACTGGCAATTTGGGTCCTGTTTCCTGCAGAGCTGTAAGAGAGCAGTACAGAACTTCATCTGCACCTGGGGCCTGCAGTGAAAGCTAGCTGTTTGGAGCGGGAAATGAAAAGTTTTGTGCAACAGGCACCTTGAAGGATTTAGAGGGACAATATTATGAGCAGAAGAGTCAAGTGTCAAAGGCACAATTGAATGAAATAGGGATGTAATGTTAAAATAACAAGTATTTTACTGGGTGTAACTATGGAAGGGCATGATTTCTATTCACCTCCCAGTCATGAGAAGTTTTTCCTAATGTTTTCAGGACTTTGCATGTCTTTAAGCATGTGATGGGTGAGAAGCATTGAACATTTTAACCAAATGAATGACAAGATTAAATCTCTTTTAAGAATCTCTAAATAAATTATAAAACATCTATGTGGAATATTATGCAGCTGTGAAAAAGTGCTGCACACAGTATAGACTGGTTTCTTTCCTTTTTTTTTTTTTTTTTGGTTTTTCTCCGGTACCAGGAAGCGAACTCATGACCTTGCGCTTGCCAGGCAGGCGCTTTGCCGCTGAGCTAAATCCCCAGCCCCCTAGACTGGTTTCTAATGCATGATATATAATAGCATTCACAATATTTATGTATAAAGAAAAATGAAGAATGGAAAAGGTATACTCTTGTAGATATATAGGATATTTTTTAGAATGAACACGTACGTATGGAGAAACACTCAGAAAAGGTAGCTTGGTAACAGTAGATATCCTCAGAAGAGAGGGGCTGGAGGGCAGGTCTGGTTTGGGAAGGAACCTTTCATGTGCTGCATACTTTTTCACTACTTGATGTTATTTCAACCGGCCCTTATTTTGTTTTCTACCATATGTATTTAGTATTCCTATTACTGCCACCAAGAAATCATTTTGTAGTAAAAAAATTTTTTTGCCTTTTTGAGACAGGGTCTAGCTATGCAGTTCAGGCTAGCTTTGAGCTGACTTTGTAGCCCAGGTTGACCTTGAACTTGGAATGATTCTCCTGCCTCTGCCTCCGAAGTGTTGGGATTAGAGGTGTGCCCCATCATGACCGGCAAAAAGATTGTTGTGAATGTAAAAAGTGGATTCAAATAGAAAATCTGAAGAGAGGAAGGCAATTGTCCTTTAGTTCACTCCTTGAGTAATGATCCAAGTTAGAAGTTAGATTGAGACAGATGATACAGAAAGAATGAAGGCAATGTGAAAGATTCATGCAACCAAGAAGTTTTCTGGAGTTACACTAAATATACACAATTTATCTTTCAACATGATGTATGGACTTTGAAAAATTCAGGGTTCAACACCAGAAGGTGCGCTAAGTAATGACAAGGAATTTATTTTTTTTGCTGATGGCTATGTCTGTAGCACTTCCTAGGCAGGGATTACTAAATGTTAAATGGATTAATCCCAGGATTTTAGTTCCTTGCTTCTGTTGAATTTTTATTCTCTGGACCACACATGAAAGGTAGTTTCTTCATAACCTTTGTATTGAGTCAAAAGTATTTCCTGCCAAGATAAAGAACTCTCTCTCTGTGTGTGTATCTCTCTGTCTCTCTCTGTCTCTCTGTCTCTCTGGCTCTCTCTCTCACACACACATATTTAGCATATATTTTCTGAAAGAAGACAGTCGTAGGGACACACTGAATACCACTGAATACACTGATGCATTGCTTGGCCAACATGCTACAAACACAAAACATTAGACCTCCTACTGCATGTTAAGGGTATCTTGCTGCTCCAAACTGTAGGTAGGCAGTGTTAAGAATCAAATTACACCAAATACCACCTTTCCTCTGGTCTGTCTCTGGGTGAGCTGGAGAGTGGTGACACTCCAGTTCCATCTCCAAAGGAGGATCATTAACTCTGAGATTTAAAGAAGTGGAACAATGGGAAAGAGCTCTAAGGAAGAAAGGAAGAAAGGAACAGCATGATCCTGAATGCCTCCCACCTTTCCTGACTCCTGTGGGTAAACCTGTACCTGTGTGTCTCACTTGTTCTTCTTTGGATGGCACTCAAATTCTCCCCGAAACCTTATCTATTCACATGTCGAACAGATGATGATATATCCTCCATCTGCCTTCCAATGCTTTTTTTAAAGAAGCATGTGAAGTGAAATATGCACATGCATTTTGTAAACTTCCCCAGTGGTGGGGAAATATAAATCGGGCCATTTCAAGTTGCTTCTTGTAGGCATTTCTATAAAAGATAAAGAGCAACTACAAAGTCATAATCACCTGCCTTCCTGCTCTATTTGTTTCCTGTGGGAAAACAAGAGCAGAAGTTTGCAGAAGGAAAACCCTGGAGTACAGACGGAGCACGTGAGAGTGCCTCCTGCTCATGGAGCAGCTGGTAGCGCCTTAATAGATGTGAGTTTCCTTCCCTTCTGCGCTGCTTCCTCCAAATGACTTTGAAACACTAACCCTGGCAGTTCGGAGAAAATTGGCTTCCCACACTTACCAAGTTAGTTGAAGACATGCATGTGGAATTCACATCTGAATATTGTTAGTGAAGATACTGGAAGTCACAGAAGTGAGGCATCAAACCCTAACTCTAAGGTGATTCAATGAGTGGGCGTCTTTACGCTTGACTCTCTGAGCTTTCCTTCCTGTGAAGTGGGAATGCTCTCAGATTTATAAGGATATTCAGAGGACCTGAGCTAAAAACATTAGGACCCATCAAAGCATGTAGGTACTAATAGTTAAGTTGATAAATAGAATAATTTGCAATAAATACTATAACCTGGTTTATTGGTCTTTTCCTAATTTATTGTACTAGCTAATGACAACATCCATTCAGACAGAAGCTAATGATTATTATTGCCTTATTCGAGTCATGGTATTAACCATCAAATCTGGTTGTTGTCTGTAAAATGAGAAAATTCGTAGTACCTATCAATTATTCTTCTGAATTACAGAAATTGTGTATATACTTCTTAGTTATACCTCCAGTCAGTAGCAGTACAGTGATGACCTAATCTTGTCTGTCTTTAGAGATTTAGCTGGATCCTAACTTACATGTGATACTTTTTGAAGAGAATTGAAAAAACGGGGCAGAAGTCTGTATATTCTGGATTCTCTGAAAGTTAAAATTCATTGCCTTGAACAGATTATGTAATATCATAGAATCCAAACCTTAACACAGTCAGCAAATAAAGCTGCACCCTTAGCATTATCTCAGTGGATTAGGAAAGGGTTTAATTAATGTTTATAGAGTGCTTATTTGTTGGCATAGGAATGCAAAAGACAAAACAGAAACAAGCACATGCCTTTCCTCTCCTGGGCTCTAATGCAATTCACTACAGTTAATTTATTTCATCACCTTCCTGATGAACCATAGGCACTAAGGATGCCAGTCTGCATACAGTACTGATTTATAGCTGCAGGAACTGGGGCTCTGGCTACATAAGCAAATATCTGAAACAAAAGATATTATGGGAGATCTGAGATAAGCCCTGGACACTGGTGTTACCATTGGATGTATATATTGCTTGCTCAAGCCCTAGATGTTCTGCTTTCCCTAAGGCCCTAAGTGGAAGTTACAGTGAATCGCGCTGGATCTTGGGAGTTCGTAACTCCATCAAACCTGAATGCACAAACTTGAACTCCAGCAGTTTTCCACCAACAGACCTCTGTGTGGAAACTCATTTCAATCAATCATGGTATTGATTTATCTGGAATATTTTAAGTCATCCTTTTTGTCTGAAAATAACAATGCATCAAGAGTACATGGCCGTGTTTGATAATGTGGATGTGTGAAATGATGGTTTCAGCGTCTCTCTTGTTTTCCATTTGTTTTATCTTTCTCTATCTGACTTGAAATGTTAGAACTGGTCTCAAAGCCAGCTCATTTCCCCGGATTGCAGAAGTCTCCAATTACTTGCAAGTTTCACATAAGCAAAGGAACGTTCTCCCTCTGACCCCTAATACACACCAAAGGAAAAGCGAAACTGCCAGTTCTGTCTGAGTCTCATCCGCACCTTGACCTTTTCATTCTATTTCTTGCAAAAAAAAAAAAAAAAAAAGTTCTTTTTGGAATAAAACTACATTGCTGCAGTTATCTCATGTGTGAATATTACTGACCTCAGTGGCTTTCTCCTTGTCTCTGCTTAGCCTAAGACTGGGATTTCCTGGGTGTCACTTCATAGCTTCAGGAGTTGGAATCTTGGAGTTAATAGTTGCCAAAAATGCCGCTGGCCAACAGTCTTTACTACTTTGGATTAATAACAAAACATAACTTAAGAAACTTTCCTGTCCAATTTTGCTACACGGAATGGTACTTGTAATTCTTTCCTCTGTGCATTCACAGGAGATGTTCTATCCGTTGAACATTTCCACTTGTTTGTTTCTTTGTCTGTTTGGTACTTGTAGCTCATGAAGACTGGCCTTTGGGAGAGAATGATTTGGTGATTAACCACTGCCCATTATCACGGATGGCTTTTATACTGTTGTTACAAGAATGTTTACAATTAAAATGCAAGGCTTGGTTTAAAGAGCACCTGTTTAATCAAGGATGAAAAGTCATATTTTGTATATGCCAACCAGGTGACTAGCTGACTTGCATACCAATTCTGTCCCTGACGATAGCTCTAGTTCTTCCAGCGCTTTTCTCATTTTATGACAACTCTTTGTATATTCACTCAGTGAATGCTGCAAGACAGAACTTTGTGTACAAAGAGATGCATAGTTACTGTTAGATTTTGTGTTTCTGAGTGTGCTTTAAATATTATTCCTTATGTTTAAGTTTGACTTTCATAATGACTTCTTATAGTTACAAAAATTCAAATCAAGAAAGAACTGTTAGTAACAGTATCCTGACTATTCTGAGTGATGTAATGATTTCTAATAGAGCAGTCTCGTTCTGTAGGACTAAATATAAAGCGATTACACCTTGAAATTTTAATTCTATAAAACCATAGTGGCTTGGATCATTTACTAAGACTGTGAGCAGGAATTTACCAACCTGGACTTTCTCTATTTGGAAAATTATGAAAATGATATTACATACCTCATAAGCTTATTGAGAGAATTAAATGAAGCAATTCATGCAAAGTGTTTAAAACACAGTTAGCACTTAATAAATGCCAGCTATTAGTGTTAACATCCCAACAAAACTGTAAATGGATGCATAATTATCTGAGACGTGGTATTTTTGCTGCTCTAAAACATTGTACTGACTGTAACTTGACTTTTGAGAGATTCATGGCATTGTGATCATATTGTAATCAGTGAAGAATGAGACTATGGAATCAACCAGATCTCTATTTTGATTTCTGGCTTATTACTTGCAGATAATAAGCTTTAGTTTTCTCCCCTGCCAGGTGGAGGTAATGTTGTTACTGGATTCTGAGGTGCTTCAGTGTCCATTTAGAGGTAATTTCTAGATCCTTTCTATATCAAAGAACTGAAACAGGAAAAACAGGGGCAAAGTTTCACATTTATTAGGGGTAGGAAAAATAAAAGAAGGGTAGAGGAGAAACGCTCTGCAGAGTGCATTTGGGTCAAGTGAAAAAAAGAAGAAAAATAAAATATAAAGATAAAATTACATCATAAAATATAGGTCTGATTAACATGAGGTGACAGGATAGGGAGCTCTTAGTGGTGTCTGTTTCTCTTTTATTCCTTTTAGTATTTCCCATGTTTACCTCAGAGTTAGATCTGCCCATCAGAACCTGCTCGAGTTCCCCAGGGAATTCCACATGCAGGGTTCGGAGAGCTGGTCCTGGCTAGGTGCTCTGGGATCTGGTCACACCTTCCTTCCCAGCCAATTTTAAGTTATGCTATATTTTTCCATTTCATTACATCATACTTTAAGGGCTATTTTCAGGAGGAAGTGATGCTGTCTCCAAATTTTATGACTTCTAGTGAAAACCCAATTCATTTTCAACCTCTTATACCACCTCTTTTTAACTCACTATTATGAATGAGGATCAGAAAGTGGATCAACACCGTGGCCACACCTCTTTCCTCATATAATATGTTTGTATTAACTTCTTAGGAGACTGGAATGGCAGATGTGTGGCTGAAACCCCAAATTTACATCATCGTTTCTCATTTTAAATAAATTTGGTGGATGACAGGTAGGCAAGGCCACCTGATATTTGTATCTGAAGAGTCACTCACAAAAAGAGGACTTAAAGAATTATATCTTAATTGATATCGAATCATTTCATTTTTTGGATGCTACTGTGAAAGATGTGGTTTCCGTAATTTCTCTCTCAGTGTGTTTGTTATTTGTATACAGGAATGCTATTGATTTTCGAGTGTTGACTTTGTGTCCAGCTACGCTACTGAATTTGATTATTAAATCTAGAAGCCTTTTCATGGAGTTTTTCGGTCCTTCTATGTAGACTATCATGTCATCTGTGAATAACGATAATTTCACTTCATTCTTTCCTGTCCTTATTCCTATTGCTTGCTCTTGTTTAATTGCCCTGGCTAATGTTTCCAGAACTATATTAAATAGGGGTGGTGATGGTAGACATTCTTGTCTTGTTCCTGACTTTAAGGAGTACTACTAATTTCTACTGGTTTATTGAAAGGAACAGTTAATGCTTATTTTTTGACCAATTTTACATTCTTATATCTGGTAATCTGAACAACTACTTTGAATATAACAATAAGCAATATGACAATCATTATTGAATTCCTGTTATCTTGTTTTCAAATTCTGTATCATTTTAAATGTTTTTTGTTATTTTTCATTCTCTTTCTTTTTTTTTTTAAACTGTATTTTAATACTTAGATAGGTTTCCAACATTCCATATCCTCCTGTGCCTTCTTGACTCTTTTACGTATGGCCTTTGTGGCAAAAGGACAGAAGGTGGAATTCAAAGTCTTCTGTAGCCCTTGGCTCACACAGTCCAGGCCTAAGCTGATGGACTCCTGCACTACCTACTCTCACTCTCTAATCTCCCTGGACTTCCTGCTCCATATAATACACCTCTCTGCCTTACACACTCATAACAAAATCCCTACTTCTTATTTGCTACCATAGCTCAATTTGGACACAGGTCTCTAGCTCTGATTCACGTTCTGTTCCCATAATTTTAGGGCTAGGGACTAGGGTTTTGGCTCAAATGAAGAGTGATTGCTGAATACGCCGAACCCTGAGTTGGCTCTCCAGCTCCGCAAAAGAAAAAAAAAATCAGAATCCTTGCAAAGCACAAGTCTTCCTTTTATCAGTACCTATACGCAGGCCTTGATGTCTTTACTGCACTTTCAAGGGGAACAGACAGCCTTAGGTGTTAATGATTTCTTATCACTAGACTTGGAATCTACCTGGGAGACTCAGATATTCAAAGAGTGAGTAGAGGCGAGGGAGCTACGCAGGAGAACTGTAAATTCCAGTCTCCTCTTGATGCTGCCACAGTTTTTCTGTTCAATACAGTTCTCCCTCAGTATCCAATGAGCTATGGTTCAGAAATTCCTACAGACATGAAAAGCTGTGGGTGACCAGTAAGAAATGGCTGAGTGTTTGCAAGCAATGTATGCACATCCTTCCGCATGGTTTCAGTGATCTCTAGATTACATTAGCAAATAAAATCTGAATGCTAAGCAAATAGGTGTTATGTTGTAGTGTTTAGGGAATATTAACAAAAATCTGTACATTTTAAGCTCAGATATAATTTTAATCTGAATATTTTCCAATTGTGGTTGAGTCCATGGATGTGGAATCCACACATATGAAGAGCCTAATGTAGTTTTTATTATTAAGCTTTTATCTATTACAACAGGACAGGTATTGTACATTAAATGATGCAGGTATTACATGAGGAGATTTTAAGAAATTCAAATGTTGGCTAATGCAGAGGATGAGCAAACCTGTGAAAACTAGACTTTGAGGGATTATTGCTTCTATGTGTTTCCCTAAATCAAATACCTCAACTTCCTTTGATGCTTCTGAGTTAAGTGTCTAAAGTAACAATGTCTAATGAAGCATTTTGTGATAATGGAAATATTTTATTCCTATACTATTCAAAATGGTAGCAACTAGGCACTTGTGTCTATTAAAATAATGAAAATGTAGATTGTGTGCCTAAATAACTGAATATCTCATTGTATTCTGCTTGTATTTATATAAACTTAATTGAATATATGCAACTGCTGGCCAGATTAATTAGTATACGTTTAGAATGTCTCACGCCTTTGTTAGAGAGCTGTATAACTCCCAAACAGTATTTCAGATTCTTCCTGCAAAACGATTACAGTCTTGCCATTCACAAGGAATATAGCAGAGATTATCAAGAGTCTTCACATTTGAAAAAAGACTGTTACCCTTGAAGAAGTCAAACAAGGTGTGAGTGCTTAGACTAACATGTATCAAGATTTATTGGAAAGAAAATACACACTGTCGCAGTGGTGCAGTGCAAAGCAAGTGAAGAGTAGTTACAGGTTAAAGAGCTACGGAAGAGACTGTGCGCATGGAGAGTTTGTATAAGCAGACATAGCATTGCAGGTCAGGAAGGAAAGACTATTCAATAAGTAGGTTAGGGACAATTAATTATCCATATGCAAAAATATATTCTCATTTTACATCATGCACATAACCGAGTTCAGGTGAACAAAGGTCATAAATATGGAAGATATACTTTTCAAGAACATATGAAAGAATACTTTTATGTTCTACTGGTAGGAAAGCATTTGTAAAGCTATTAGTAACGTGTCCATCATAGGAAAATTAATAAATTTTATGGCAGAGAAATTAAGAACCTCAGTTTGTCAAAAGTCATCCTAAAATAAAACAAAGAAAATGAATGGGAAACAAATGATATTTGTCACAGGTAGGTGACACAAGATTTTTCACTGCAGTATATAAAACAAAATTAACATGCAAGTACTTTTATAAAGCAAAAGAGAAAGGTTTATGTATCATTCCTTTAACATACGAAAAATTCTCAACCCTGTGATTGTCATGTGTTGTGGATTAAATGGCATGTTTCCCCCAAATTCCTCTGTGAAAATTCTAACCCCCTACATAATGGTACAAATAGGTAAGGTCTTCAGGAGATAATTTGGTTTAGCATATTTATTAAGTTCTGCTGTCCTGAACTTACATTACTCAAGAATGAATATATTTCTTAGTTCCATAAGCTTCTAGTTTGGCTGTTTGTAGTAATCTAAAGTTGAACTTAGGTTTTATACTTGCCATCAATCAGGGAATTCATAGAAGGAGTGTCTCGGATGCTGCATAGACTTAGTCTCTCTGTCTATCTCTAAATGTGCAGAGAACATAGTAATTCATTCACTCTTTATAGTCGTAGAAAGAGGAGACAAGAAAGTTGTTTGAGCTGGACATGAGATGTGTGTGTGTGTGTATGTGTGTGTGTGCTTGTGTGTGTGTTTGTGTTTGTGTGCATGTTTAACCAACTGAGTTAAAGCATTATTATCTTCATAACAACTCAAAGTAGAGGATATGATTATGCATCCCTTTTCAGTGGATAAGAAATCAAAACAGAGAGTTAAAATATCTTGCCTAATATCTCACAGCTGGCGAGGAGTCTGTTTTTCACCCAGGGAACATGACTTCAGAGGATGTGATGCAGCCATTAGAATGTAATGATCTACTACATATGTACCTTGTGATTTTTATGTAAGATGCAAACCTGGCAATTTACTTACTTAACACATTTTATTAAGCATTTCATTTCCACTTATCATTGTTCTAGAATACCAGGGCTCAGTGACAGAAGAAATGGAAACAAAAATAAGATGATACCTCTCTTTCCCGAGAACTAGTATCATGCTCACAACAAAGGCAAAAAGGAGAAAGGAATTACTGAGTCGGGGGAGAAAGGAGATAGGGAGGAGTAAAAAAGAAGGAGTTATAAAGGGATTTTATGTTCCTATTATTAAAAATAAACTTAGTACGGGGTCTTTCATTTTCTGATTCCAAAACATAACCTATGAATCTTAATTTTTATATTGCTTCTGAGTCCCTTGATGCACAGGAAATGAACTTATTTATCTGACATACTTTATGTTTCTATATCTGCCTGGACTATTTTCTCGTTTCCCTTTCTGACTCTGACACACACATGTACACACACACACACACACACACACACATCTCATGTTCAGCTCAACTTTCTTGTCTCCTCTTTCTACGACTATAAAGAGTGAATGAATTACTATGTTGTTTGCACATTTAGAGATAGACAGAGAGACTAAGTCTATGTAGTATCCGAGACACTCCTTCTATGAATTCCCTGATTGATGGCAAGTATAGAAACCTATGTTCAACTTTAGATTACTACAGACAACCAAACTGGAAGCTTATGGAACTAAGAAATATATTCATTCTTGAGTAGCGTAAGTTGAAGACAGCAAAACGTAATAAATCTGTTATGCTTATTGGGCCAGCCTTATTAATAAAGGTGATATAATGAAAAACTCTCATATTTTAAAATAATTATGGAGGACACAGTACTACAGGTTTCCCTTTGCATTCACTTAGATAAATTTCAAAATATCTTACTTTATTGTTAAATGACTACAAATCTTATTGGTCCTTTTGCCAAAAGGCATAAAATATTAATAGCTAACACTTTTTAAATTCTCTCTGAGTGCCAGGCACTCTTCTAGATGTTTTGGAAATTTTATTTCAATCAGTATTTGGAAAATATAACATAATTTTTTTAGAGGTAACGTTAATTACTCTACTTACTGGATAGATGAGAAGCAAAGAAACAGAAGAAGTAACTTATTAAAAGTCATAAATCCAAAAGGTACAGTAAATACTGTGAAAGGGAAAGAAACTGTTCAAAGGTAAAGAACAACTGGAATGAGGGAAAGAAGAAAAGAAAGAAAGAAGGAAGGGAAAAAATACACATGCATATACACAGAGTAGCTGCAATAATTGTACTCTTTATTTCTCCTGGTCTATTGAAAGGAACAATTCATGCTTAATTTTTTTCTTCTTTTTAAATTTTTTGACCAATTTTGCATGCTTATATCTAGTAATCTGAACAACTAGTTTTAAGACAACAATACACAGTATAACATCTATTGTTGAATTCCTATCTCTTGTTTAATGAAATTCCATTTCATTTCTAATTTTTTTATTATTGCTTATTCATTTTAAAAAATACTCATAAAGCTGTTGAGACCCTTCCCAAATCTGACTTTTTTTTGTTTTTAAACACTTTATGCCTGAATGGATAATATGCTAACACCGTATAATAATTTTCCTACAGTATTTTTTTAAAAACCTGCATAATCCTTACTGTGTACCAGATAGTATTCTAAACCAGAGTTGCAGAAGTTGGTATTTTTTTCCCTAGGATGTTTTGATAGTAAATGTCTTTGGATCTAAGAGTACCATATATTCTGTTGCAGCTGTTCACCTTAGAGGTAAACAAAGAAATGCAAAGAATGTGTGTGGCTGAATTCCAACAATTCTTTATTTACAAAAGAGAGTGGCCATTATTGACCTGTGGGCTGAGATTGAGGACCCTAATTTTAAGGGTATATAAAGACCTTTATTATCCTTAAACAAACCTGTAACAATGAAAGGGGTATTATTACGATATTCTGGTGATGTGTCAATTTTACCTATACAGGCAATGGGGTACATAGAGTTAAAGTGGCCCAAAGTTCTAGGGTTGATATATAATGGAGGGAAATAAAGGCAGTATTGTTCTTCATCATGTACAACATACTGCATTTCGAAGCAGATGTTGAGTTTTAGGTCCAAATTCCCCATTCTAAGTTCCTAAATGTGTGCTAGGAAAAGTTATTCACTTTCTCTCCAGTCCCACGGCACTTCCTTGGTTGCCTACATGAAATGCTGCTGCCAGAGTTTGTGATGTCTATCCCTTCTAAATGGATACCCTGCCCCTGCCTTCCTAGCAGAGCTGCATACATGCCTTCCTCAAGCTCCTGTGAGCTCACATTTCCTCCATGTAGAAATCTGACTGCCTTCTACTACTGTCTTAGGCTCCTGATGTTACTTCTATGATGTGTCTCCTATTTTCTGATGGTGTCTGAATGGAGTGGATCCAGTTTGACACGTATTCTAAGTAAATTATTTTCTTTTTGTTATTAGTGCCTGTTAATTTTACAAAACACTGTTTTCAGTGTGTAAAATATACTTTGATCGTATGCATCCCCCTTGTTTCCTTCTTTTATACTCCCCTGCCTCTATCCCCTGTATGCCCTCCTCTTGTCTAATGGCAGAATTACTATTGTTAAATTGGCCATATTACCAAAAGTGGTCTACAGATTCACTGCTATGCCCTTCGAAATACTGACATTTTTCACACAACTAGAAAAAAAAAAAAAATCCTAAAATACATACAGAAACACAAAAGGGCCAGAATAACCTAAGCAATTCTAAGCAAAAAGAGCAAGGTGGAGTCATACAATACTTGATTTCAAGTTATACCGCAAAGCACAGTAACAAAAACACCATGGGGTCCAAGTAAATTTGTATAAGGCTTCAAGGAAGAAAACATGTATCAGCTCAGCAGAATTTCATCCAAGTGGGCTACATATGTGGTGAATCCCTATACTTTGAAAGTGAAACTAAAAGGATTCACCTTGGTTTGTCCATTGGGCATCAGAGTTTCTTCCAGGAATATGGCATTTAATAAATATTTGGTGCATATATTAATGGCTGAATATCACCTCTCATTTTAGTCTTAAAGCATTGCTAAAGTCATGGGAGTATTCATTGATTAGAACAGTGGCCAAAATTATAGAAAAACCTGCAGGTAAATTAAAGACAAAAAGAGAAACAAAATCAGTCATCCAGACAATTGTCTATCTTCTATGTTTGGCCAGGCAAAAAGTTTGCTTTCTACACCTAGTTCTTTTTCAGATTTTCTGAGAGTCCATCAAGAGTGTTGCGTTTATAAGGATGCTAAAGCTAATCCTGTCCTAGTGAGGTCAAGTGTCCTAATAAATTAGTGATGTCTGCCTTGTGGGCATGATCATAGAGCTGAGGCACCCATGCAAAGTATCAGTTGACCTTTATCTAGAATTTATGTTGCTCTGCAATTGAAGGTTTTTAATAATCAATGAGAGAAGTTGGATTCAATGAAAAATTCTATCTGGAACTGGGCCTTACTACTGTTTCTCAAATTCACTTTTCACTCAGCTTGTGTTACATTATCTACAAGGGATAAAGAGAGCCTTTTACCCCAAATCCAGAAGTCCTGCATGATATCTCACCTTTAATATCAGAAATCTGTACTGTCAGCATCTGGGATTTATTGCAGCATCTGTTTTCCCAAAAACATTTCTGTCCCATTGTTTCTGGTCCTGGCTTTGGGATGAGATTCTTTTATTCCTTATGCTTTTTTTTTTTTTTCAGTTCAGAAGCAAATTACTTTTCAAAAGTTTAAAGAGAAACTAGAGCAGCTTTAGATGGGTTAGAAATGGGAGAAATGGCTCATTTCATGAATAAATATTTGCCTGCGGTTCTCTACTTTGCAGACTCAAACAGGGATTAAAAGGTAAAGATTGGCAGGAGGGAGGTAAGGAAGCTTTTAGGCAAAAGCAGCATGTGTTACAGCTCCATACACAGAGAATGCAATTTCCACTTTGTTACAAGCAAAATAGGCTATAAGTAGCCCTCTGTAGGTACTGCCGAAGAGAGGCAATCTAATGGAAAAGAAGCACAAGCTTTGAACTAAAAATATCCAAACTCTAATCATTTACAATAGACGTAAGCTTCTATGATTGATTTAAGAGTTCAGCATATCAGTTTCCCCATCTGTAAAATGGGGACCAGTACAGGCAAAGTACCATGTCTACAACCTGACACCCGGTATATGGTCAGTTGTACAGCTTGGTTCTCTAAGTTTATCATTATTGGGAAAAATGTGATTTGATAGCATGTGACTAATTACAAGAAAATCAGACATTTAATTTTGCAAGACTAGTTTAAATCAAATATCTCTATGCATTTTAATAGGGGAAAATATGTTTACTGTACAAAAACATAAGACTATCACCTTGTAAGAGAGAACTAGAGGCTGGACTTGAAGATACCTAGTTGATAACTAAAAGCAGAATAAACCTTGACATCGTTTCTTTCATTGTGTGGATATTTCCTGTTTTCTGTTAAAATTTTGGGTCAGATTCTTGCTCAGTTCAGCATAGAGGCTTAGTCACTTAAGGAGAGTCTGTAAAACAGCATTTGTTATCATTGAATTGATTTAACCTATCTTATTCCCTGTCAAGAAAGAAGATACCATGACAAGAATAATTAAAATAATTGTCAGGATTTGCAGGGATATCCAGTTGCCAGACTTTACAACATCCACTACCAGACTCACAGGAGCTATGCCTAGAAGTCTCTTCTACTTTTCCCAAACATATTGTTGCTTTAAATTCCAGGAAAAAGAGGGCCTGCAAACCACCTCATGATGAAAGGACCCCCAAAGTGGAGGCGATTAAACCATGGTGTTAACAGTAGCTGCCCCATGAGCAGGAGCCATCATCTCATGATGTTAACCAAATTGCCCCTCAAGCAATAAAAACCCTCCACAGCCAGTTTTGAGCTAGTGATCACTCAGACTGCTGCTGGTTCAGGATTACCTCTGCTGTGAGCTATGCAAAACCCCCAGTTATAAAATTCCAATCCTTGCCTTTGTCCGCCTTTTCTATTAAAGCCCAAAGCTTCGATCAGCTTTGATCAATCTTGTATGTCTCTGTTTTCCTGAGAAACCACTTTGAAGATACTAATATGTAATACAACAACCATGGTTAATTTCCTACAACTTTGACTGCAACTCTGTTTTGTTTGTGTTGTTCTTATGCTATTTTGTAAATGGAGGTTTGTTTGTTAATATGGTTTCCTTTTTTTATTTTTTAAAATAAAAAAAAACAAAGACAGATCTTAAACATTTTTATCTGTCCTTCCAAACATGGCCCTGCTGAGTACAGCTCCTTCTCTCTCCTCACCCATACTGATCTCCTGGATTGGTATTTTGGGATGGGCTGCTGAACCCAGATAAGTAGAGCACACAGACCCAGAGATATCTTCCTACATCTTTGGTAACATCACCTCCACCACCACCAACAACAATGATGACACTAATAGCAATAGAAGCAATGACAAGGCCAGTGAAGGGCATTTTCTCTCAGCAGACATAGCCAGGAAGAAATGACTTGGTTATTTTACTAATGGGCCAAGGAGAGCATGACTGGTGCAGAAAGGTGTTCACATGCACACACAAATACACATATTTGCACACATAGTAGGAACACAGTGTCATGACATCCTTAGGCCAGTATGTTCACACTGAATGCTGCTATATCCTTCTAACTCATATAAAGTTTCAGTAATAGAGCAGAAGAAAATGTTGGTGAATGCAGACAGTATTATGACTTCTTTGCCAAACCAGAGAGTATAAATTTATAGAATCTGGATTTAAACTGAGTGTGGATGGAGACAGAAGGCTTTATATATATATATAATATTATATAATATATATTTTCTATTTTAAAGAGAGTAGTACATGAGACATAAACAAACAAAAAATAAACAGTAGCAGCATATCAGTATCACAAACATAAACAAATCAAAGCAAGAACATTCAAAGTGATACAGGGTCTCAAGACAAATTAACACAAATCAACAGTGGTTGTTACATTGCACATCGCTATCCTCAACTGCATTGCTCAGATTATCAGATGTAAAAATGAAAGACTGCTCAAACCATTAAAGAGAATAAGAAAATAATTCTTCAACAAAACCTTAGAGATAATACAGAATATATTTTTTTAAATTGGGCACATTTTGCTTAGTTCTGTGACACCAACATAATGAAAGAAACAATAGACATAACAATAACGAAAATAACAACCAGTAAAACACATATGTGCCGGATGCCTCCTTTTCTAGGTGTCGGGTGAACTCCTGATAAGCTTAAGGGACTTAGCCTTTGAGGTTGTGAAGAATAAGAGATAATGACTCTAATTTGTCTCGGAATGCACAGCTCAAACATGCAAAATCCACAACTGGAAATTCAAAATTCGAATGTCAAGGGGATTTCATGGTTCTATGGAACAAGCACCATCTTGAAGGTTTTTCTCCATTTTTACCCACTTTGACTTATCTGAGGAAACTTACCCCAGTTCCTTCACTTCACCTCTCACAGTGTCTCATGCATGTTCTTGACATATACTAATCTGTTTTAGACATGGAAAATGCTTCATTATAACTACATAGTACTTAAGAACTTATTGCACTGACAATTTAACATCACGGTTTTTGAAGTCATAAGTCTAAGGGACAAAGGACTTGTCTTTAAAGTTGTTGGGGAGAAATTTTTGAAATTTTGAAGACTTGTCCTCCCAGATTTTCCACCTCCTGTTTTCTCACATCAGGTACTCATACATTGTTGAGCATTTGTGATGCTCTTGAAGCTGAGGAATCAAAGATAATTATAGGGTTCTCTCTGTCTTAAGGAGCTGGTATCCCAGCATCTCTTGGAAAGGTAAACACTATGCAAGCAGCAAAAGATAAGAGAAATCCACAAAAGAATTTAATGTGAGGTATGCTAACCCCACAGCAGGAAAGTTCTGCTTGTTTTACACACATGTTGCCTAAATCTATGGCTGTGTGTTCTTCATTGCAGTTCTGACCTTTTATGTTATGAGGTTCAAAAGCCCACAGATTGTGCCATTAAGTATACTGGAAACTGGCAATTGTAGTAGATGCCTGTATTCCAGACTTTTTGCAAATGGATTAAAGTACATTTACAAGATGTATTTGAACTGTATGCTGAGTGAATCCTCCAATGAAAAGAAAAACTTATCCACAACATAGATGACAAGGGATTAGGTCTAAGAACCATCTAGCTGTTCGTACTTCTCTAACTTTGACTTGCAATTAAGATCTCTACCAGTGTCCACTCTGCCATGGTTATAGACGGATGTGTTCTTAGCATAATTCTCACCAAGTTATAAGCTCATTGTCCATACTGTTTTTCTCAGAAGCTTTTGGATGTAACAAAAGTAAAATGCATTTTGGAAATTTCATGCTTAAATAGAAATAGTGGCAGAACATCAGAAGATTTACAGAATCAGTAAGAAGTCTGTTGACCCTTGCTCACAGAGCAGATTCAGAAACTGATAGCTTGAGAATAGCTCTGATTGTGGCTCTTCCAAAACTCACTCTTTCAGGTCTGGAATTACTACCCAAGTTCATCAATGGTAGTAGTTTATGAAGATATCATGAGGAGCCTAAGGAACTGTGCTGGAGGGAAGGAGCAATGGGCGGAGAGACAGAGACAGAGACAGAGTCATGGAAACAGAGAGATCGACAGAGAGAGACTGACAGAGAGACAATCAGAGATGGACAGACAAAGGCAGAGAGACTGAGACAGATCTCAGAAATAAAACAATCTGGACTCTTCTTGAAAGGAAATAATGTACAGTTGCAATTCAACTGCGAGACACTGATGATCCATGATATATATGAATGACAGAAATATTTGCAAGAATTTTTTTTTTAAATTAGTGTTTTGGAAACAAGACTCTGAGACTTTAACCTCTCCAAGTTTGCATGGTTCATGAGAGTCTGCACTAGATTTCAAATGCAGCACCTTTCATGGTAGCATCCTCCCTGGGGAGCTTTCTAGCACATCTTTGCATAGGATCAGTGGTGGAGCACCCTTGGAAGGACAAAGTAGAAAAAACGCAGCAATTTTGTGCAGGTACTAGAGTAGATATCCATAATGTTTACTTAAGTTATGATCGGCCACTGTTAAAGGAAACCTACAGCTCTTTAATTTCTCATTTCAAGCTTCCTTTCATCTCTAGAACCCAGACACTGGCTGGAGTCCCTTCTTCTTGCTATCCTGCACTCAGGGGAGCTGAGTGTGCACACAGACCTTATAGGTTATAGATAACATTGGCTAGATGTTCTTACCCTTTCACTTCCTAACCCAGGGATTGTGGGGAGGTTAGTCCTCCAGAAACTTATCATTTCCTTTTTAAAAACAAAAAAACTCATGAAAGAAAAGCTTCATAAATGCAGAGACAGATCTGTGTTTATTTTTTTTGCAAAAATAAAATATCATCCACATCTTTCTTCCTCTAAAGACAGGCATCTTGCAAGCATTCATTCAGCACTCTTAAAGTCATGTCAGAAAGAATCCTAGAGTTATTATCAAAACACTCATGATAAGCACACAGAAACTCCTTCTCCCCGCAAGCCTTCCGTATGCTTTTATCAGGAAATCAGTGTGCTGATGGGGCACCGAGGATGGAGAATTTGGAGAAATTCAGTGCACTTTGCCATCTGCCCAAACAGATGGAATTGGGATTGAGAGCTTTCATTCTGATCTCAGATCTGTTGGGTATTATCATCTTGAATATCATACCTTCTAGAACTGAAACCCATGAACCCCTTGTGATGCCAGAACAAAGTGTTCAGTCAATACATTCCTGTGATAATGGTTTCTATATTTTTTGCATGGTCTAATATATTGTATGTTTTGCAAATTTTCAGAAAATAGCTACAGTTTACTTTATCTTTATTTAGTCTGTTTTCAGGCTTCCCAAAAGATGTGCTACCAATAATAATGCCACCAAAATGTGTTTTAAGTGGTTGAAAATTTGCAGAACAGATTTCCTGTTGCCTCCGTGCCCATGCCAGTGCCCCATTGTGCTAAAATCTGCATTATCAAGCTCAACAATACGATGCAGATATGTTATAGATTCAGAGCCCCTGTCATCCACACAGGTTGATTGCCATACCCGTGCTCCTGGTAAAAATAGCCTTCTTCTGTGTTCACTTAAGGAAATCTTCTGCTCTCTAATGGGTGGCTATTGCAAATTTAGTGCATGCCCTAATCCTTTTCTATAAACTTTTATTGAAAGATAAATATATTATTGCATCCCATTAATGCATTTCTTTGTGTTTTGCTATCAATAGCCTGTTGAATTATTATAGGAAAGTCCCATCGTGATGCATTACTTTCTACATTGGGCAAGTCTCTAACCCTCAAAGTATTTTATTTCAAAATAGGACTCATTATATCTACACCATAAAACTTTTATGAGGGTTAATTCATGCAAATTGTTTATTTTATTTTGGGCACTGGCTTAGTGACTCACTGGAGAATGAATCTGAGAATACAAACCTGACAGATAAAACTAAGGGAGGCGTGCAAATGAGGGTCCCTTTCAACAATTTTGTATTGCAACATTACCACGCATTAGGTTATTCACACAACTAGGGCTTGGATTGGAAGAGATCATCATTCTGAGTATGACGTCCTTCATTGTATCTAGTCTCAAGGCATCATTTTCAGGGACTACAGGGAAGGTTTCTCAGCAGCTAGGGATAATTCTTCTGTACTCTATCTGTAACTGTGCATTCTGTGTTATGAAGTAGTGGTGGGAGAAGCTTCAGCAAACCACATGCGCTGCATTCAGGACTTTGAGTAATAGTTACATAAGCCTCAGAACCACTTTTCTCACTTAAGCTAATGTGAGTTGAATTTTCTGTTACATGATGAGAGCAACATCTTAAGTCAGGTCTGTTGGCAGGGGCTTTCTCTATCCATTTCTGATGACCAAGGTGCATATAACTTTGGCTGAGCTCTGCATCTTTGTCTTAGACTGCCTTTCCTCTCTGCTCCCAGATTATTATGCAGATACATTCTTCTAGAAACCTGAGTGTAATAGTTGCTGGCACTGCAGCCTTATCTACTTCTTCAAAGAGAAGAGGAGAATTATGATCCACTATCACCTTGCACTCACTCTTATGTCATTCCATGGGAAGATTCTGATTACCTTTGATTGGGTGATATTTCTGCTTATAAGCCAATCACATTGCCATTGTTCCTGACATTGCAGGTATCAGACCCAATCAAAATACACAGAGTGAAGCACACACACAGCATGCGCACACACTGCATTTCTAGGAGAAATTTTTTTTTTGGCTTGGTAACAAGGGTATGCAAGTGCATTCTAACCCCACAGCTCAGCTCCACATCACTTATTCAACTTTTCACTGGCTTTGCTATTGCTCTCAGGAGTAATTTGTGATGCTTTAATGCTTTTCATCACTCACCCTAAGTCATCCCAACTGCAAAAGTAGGAACTTTCTGTATGACAAGACTCATATAGGCTAATCAGTTTCATTCATTTTCCTTTACTTTGTGTTTTCTTAGTGTTATAGACTGTCATTTTGCAATTCCTATCGCTCTTTCTCATTTTTTTACCTTCTTTTACTTTTTTCCTCAGATTTATTCATGTTTAATATTTAGTTGGAAAATAAAATTATGCACAGTTGAGGTGTACAGCATGATATTTTAATAAATTTTTACGATGTGAAATAATAACTACTGCCATTTTTCTTACTTTTATGCTTCCAAAACCATTCCTTCAATTTCTATTTACTGATATAGTCATTCTTTACAATTTCCTGCTTGATTTTATTTTCCTTGGCTACCTGTGAGTTTGTACTTTGCTCAGTTGATGATGACATACAAATATGCATATCCAAACTGAGTCTCTCTTTTAAGTTCCTAAGCCACATGGATAAAGACTCCACCTAGAGTTCCACATCAGCACATTCGGCTCAGGTTATCTCGGTGTAGGTAAAAGTACATGCATTATGACATCTTATGGACTTTGGCAAAAGTTAAGCATGCTAAATTTAGTCAGGAAGTGACCTTGTGAAACAATGTGCAAATGCATGCTTTTGTGAAATATTTTGAAGATCAGCAATCTTGCCAGTAAAGTTATGAGCAGATGGCCTGGCCATAGCATTGAAGAAGGTTATCTTTATTACTGGTATACCTCAACCAGTCAGAAAGAGAATGGCTTTCTTATCAGGAGGAAAATGGCTTTCTTACTCCTTTAGCATACAGGTACCCATCATATTAAAACACCTAAACTGGTAGCTTTTCTCTGTCCAAAGCAGATGATATAGAAACTGAGTCCATGCCTGATTCATGTTCTTATATTAGTCCATGGCACTTCTATGTACTGGATCACTATTCATTCCATCACACAAAGAGAATGCAATATATGATAATAGGATCATGAATAAGAGTGTATATAATATTGACTACCCGTGGTCCAGTACAGAATGAATCCACTTGATGCTCAGCAAATCACTGTCAAATTAACAAAAGCACTATATGTATTTTATCTATATGTCTAAATATCGATCAATGATCATAATCATATTTTCTGACACAGAATTAGTCCATTAATTCTAGTAGTAGAATATTAAGTTATTTATTTAACTCATAGGACTTTTCTACACTGGATTTTCTTTCATGCATTTTAAAATAAAATCTAGGTACTATTCAAAGCACCTGCTACATACCAAGGAACACAATGACTCCATTCTTAAAAGCAGTATATAGTTACATATCTCAGTTTACTAATGATTAGGTAGCTTAAACAAAAGCAAACAATTGTAAGTGTCAGAGCCATGATTTAAGTCTATGCCTCTATGATTTTAATAAGAGAACACCCTGTGTTATGAAATCTATTCTTCTAACTCATAATCCATGCTTTATCCTGCCATGTCACACAGATGGAAATCCATTTTAACATTTCAAAGCCTCCAGGGAAAATTCATTCTCCCCAGGAATCCAGTGAGTGCTGGGACTGCCTTGGAAGGGGCTTTTTGAAGTGATTTTCTGTCTGGTTATGTTCCCTAACTCCTAAAATCTCTCATAGTCAAATGTTAACCCTACCTTCACACCTCTCACTCATATAACAGGACCTTCTGTTTCTTTCATGTCATTTGTATCATTATTGAATTTGTAGGGGAGGAAATAAGGCTTTAAACATATAAACGCCTTCATTTCTCTTTGTCCTTAATGAGAGGAATGACTATCTCTTCTTCTTCCTTTTCATCTCCTTCTCCTATCTCCCCTACCCCTTTCTCTCTTTCCCTCTCTCTCTTTGTACTAATCTCTAGATGAGTATTATCTCAGCAATCTTAGACTCTGAGCATTCTACCATGGTCTTTTGCCAGAAAAAGTTATCATTACATGGTGAAGAGATCTGGAGAGGTGCCTCCAGCCCTTTGTAGAGCAGTGGAGCGCTGGTCTTTGATGAGTAGCCTACACACTGTCAGGCTTCATGCCACGTTCTGGAGCAGCACTGAAGGAAATGAACTCATGTAGCTGATGCTTCTCCTGGGCAATTCTTCCTGCTGCTCAGAGTTGGAATTTTCCAGAGAACTGTGAGGACCTGGGCTAACCCTGGCAAGTTTCTCACAGCATGAATTTATGAATACAGTCAATGCAAATGAGAGTTTATTATGCTTGGAGTTGAAGAACAATGCCTCATTTATGAAATTAAGAAGCAGAAGTCAGAATGTCTTTTCAGATAATGTTAAATAGCTTTCTCACTAAAACCTGCTTTTCCTTCATTGACTCTGCTTCTTGGATGTTGTTACTTTATACTATGTTTAGAAGGGAAGAGAAGGTAAAAATTACGGGATAGCGAGTATTGTGATTGCATCCTGGTAAAGCTGTGCTTTACTCACTCTTTTTGCTTTTATCAGTCTTGACTCTCAGAACTTTTGTGATAACCTTTACCCACCATAGAATGAGCATAATAACCAAATCTGTGAGGTTATGGTGAATAACAGTAAAGGAGAACATGCCATGCAACTCAAATACAAGAGCAAATGAAGGGAAGAGAAAAGTTTTAGGTAGTTAACCTGTTTCATTGTTTCCCACATCACTTCTGGGTCAGGTGCAAAAATTCCTATTCACTTATAAGTTTTTAGATGATCACAGGAATTTGCATAAATCTATCCTTCAAGTACCCTGTATTCTAGTTAAAGAACCACCAGCCTTAAAGTCATAGTTTCTATTTAAGTCCAACTGTGAAACAAGTAATATGAATATTTTAACCACAGCATGAGATTTCTCACTTGGTTACTAATTATCAGTATTAACATGTTGGGAAGAAATGTGGTGTTATTAGAAAGAGCAAAAAAATCTTTATCTGAAGTCAGCCTCATGTGGGATATTTTGGCATGTCTACCTTTTTACTAGCTGTGGGATCTGCTAGTATTTTATCTCTTCTAACACTCAGATTCCTACTCTCTAAAATGAAAGTATTCTCACATATTTGCATGATTTCTTTAATAAATGAAATAATGCATGTAAAGATTCTAATGAAGAATTTTGCATGGGCGTTTGTTTTAGAATGTTGGTTTTTTCGTACCTATGCCAAAAATTATGTATTTCTACATTTTGAAACATAACTAAAATGATTGGCATAATTTTAGTAGTTTGAATTAATAGCATTTTTAGTGTTTTTCTTGGGACACAGATTCTATGAAGATAAGTTGTACAGTTCAACATACACATCAAGTGTGTGTATATGTGTTTTCCTTAATAACCACACTTTTTTGTAAATTGACAAGAGTAGCAATACACAAATTGGTTAGTTATCAACTTACTACTATGTCATATCTTTGTAAAATAAGCATAAGAAATATGTGTGCTGTTTTGTACCCATCCTTTCAGAGTAACATTTTCAATGGAGAGTTTGGCCTAATAAAGGCTTTTGTGACTAAAAAAATCAATGAATTAATTGATAATTCTTCTAAATCTTGTAAACATGATCTCAGGAAGTCAATTTTACTAACTCTTAAGTAGTATCACACTTTTTACCAAGTCCATGAGATGTTGCTAGAACAATTAGATGTCAGGGATTCAGGTGGAAACAGAAGGATAATTTGGAAATATGCATTACCCATACATGTTATGCCTAAGAACCACAGCAAATGAAAAGAAGTAGCATATGTCATGGCCCATTTTCATGAGTGCCTGCTTGCAAATGAGTGCACCTAGCTGCAAGTGTTCAGTGCCATTGTTCCCCAAAGTATATTAACACCATCCTATCTGCCTCAGCACGCCTTACCTGCAAGGCACTTAGTTGCTGGATGATTTGTACATATGTCTGTGTTAGCCCTTAGGTTTGTTTTTTGCCTTTTCGTTTTTTTTTTTCTGAAATGAATAGACACTTCTCAGAAGAAGTACAAATGAAAAAGTGTTCATCACCACTGATCATTTGAGAGATGCAAATTTTGCCTTTTCTTTATCTGGAATTTGCTCAGTAACAGAAGAGAGGAGTTACTTTATGAATCTTCTGTCATATGTAAGCTTAGTGTTTATATTTTTGTTTAGGTTTCTAAGAGTCATGGATTATAGCAAATGGGCAGTAAATACTAGATTTTCAGATCTTGCTGTTATGAACTTTGGGAGTTATAAAGCAGTCATGTGGCACTGTTAGAAAACATGCATGACACAATAGCCCTGGCTTTGGCCTTTTGCTGAGTACTAAGAACTCCATAGTTGATAAGATACTAGCCCATAGGACAAGGTCAGTTGTTCTGACCTGTCTCCCCTAGAGCAATGTCAGAATGTTAATAAGTAAAGCATCAGAATGGGAGGCTGGTTAAATGAAACAAGATGCTGATAGAAAATTGCAAGTAATTACGGGACTTCTACTTACCATTTCCAAAGTGGTTATAAATGGGCCACTTTTAACATTTAATTAGCTATAGATGATGTGCATGTGAGGGTATATATATGTATATATATACATATATGTATATATGTGTGTATGTATATATGAGAGAACTATAATTTTTAGACATATATAAATATAAACATAACTAATTTGAGGATATGTTAACATACTATTTCTAATGTTTGGGGTACACTTGTTTCCAACTTCAGTACCAAGAGCCATGAGAAGAACATCAGAAGTGGAAAGAAAAAAAGTCATTCATAAAGATCAGCATGTGGAAAGGACTAGTAGGACACAGCCTGCTCTGATAAGGGATGAATTTGAATTCTTATGAGTTTGGATGTTCTTGTTTTTTCAGAGGAAAGAAATCAAAGTATTTTAAATGAAAGCAAATGTGATCTGATCTGTACTTTTCATGAAATCTATCTGTCCTCTGTGGAGCAGTGAGATGGTGTGGAAGAAGAAATTTAGCCAGTGAGCCACCTCTGAGGTCAATAAGCAGGGAGCATTGATGGATAGTGCTCTATAGAGGGGGAGAGAGATAGATGAGGGATTCATTTATTTGGGGAGAGACTGACACCCAAACTCAGGGAACAGGTCAAATGCCAAGCTAAGGTTATAGCCAAGTATCTCCACCTCCATAAGCCTGTGTTCCTGTAAAGGTTTGAAGGACTTTGTAGAGAGCAGGGTCCAAGGGTTTAATTGTTTTGCTATTGGCTGCTCCTTGCTCTATAGATAAACATGACAGAAAAGCTTTGAACAAGATTAAAAGTAGGTTTCTAAGCATTCATTTACATCTGATTTGTTAGAAGATTCTCAATTAAAGAAAACAGCAAAAAAATCGATTAACATTACTAGCGCATTTGATTCCTCATATATTCAGGAACTGTGGAGTTGGAGACAGTCTTTAGAAATGGGGTGGTTTGTTGCTTCTCAAGGCATTTTCCCTTCTGTTTCTTTCCATTCATAGCACAATAGAGAACAAACTTCCAATGTATTTTTAGTCTTTAGTGAGTGTTACAAAGAGAGATTAAAATGGTCCTGGTCTTGAGGCCCCTTCTTTCTTTCTTAGAGCTTTTAGCTGGCAACAGCAACTCTAAGGAATTTAACAACATTGCTTTATTTGCATTGCATGTATTTATACCATCACATTTATATATGGCATGGGATACAGATCTTATGTTTTTACTGGTAATATAAAGTTTTCTTTTAAAATACATTTGAGTAAGAAGTGAGCTTCACCTTCAAGACAAAACCTAAAATGCTATAGGTGATACAGGTGTAGAACACCATAAGGCACCAGCATCCTGGCTCCAGTGTGTCTACTATTTCACTGTTGCCCAATGGTGACAGAGCAGAGACAAAGTGCACTTGGAGTCGCCTTCTGTATGTGACTCATTATCCTCTTGTACTATCTTGTTTTTCACCCAAAAGGAAGAATCAGTTTTGCAAAGTAAGAGAGTAGATGCAGGGCACAAGACATCCTTCATCTCCAGAATCCAGGCTCCTGAAGAGTGTGGGTTTGGGCACAGCAGACTTAATGTACACATTTACCAAGAGGAAATTCTTGAAAATACATTACCCTTGATGTACCATGGGAGGGTATAGTTATTGCTACAATACTAAACTGATATACATGGAGTGGTATAACTGATTTTCTAAATACATTCTTTGAAAATGGATTTAAAAAGCTGCTTGATTGTGTTCTAATTTTCCTCTTTTTATAGAGGAAAGAAATGTATGCATTGTAACATGAGTATGTATAGAGAATATCTGGGAACATGCACATGGGGAAATTATTAATTATTTGCTTTGGGCAGGTTGTGGTCTTGGAATTGGAGAAAGGTTTCCATTATTTTATACTGCATTCCATTTTGCCAGGCTATGCATTCTTTTTTTCACAAAAGTAGAAGAAATAGCATACAGTTTTTACAAGATAAGAGTGACGCACCAATGTGATTCAAAGCCCATTAAGCCCAACAGTACTGGAATCACTGTGTGAGGCCAGCAGTATAGACTGACTGAGTTAGTGGAGATGAGCTCAGTACTGTCCTTGGAGGGCAGATAAGTCCTTGTGTGAATTGCCTAATAGTACCAGGCAACTCTGTGTGAGGCTCTGTCACTGGAATATCCTTCTTCTTATTCTTCTCTCTTCTCCCACACAGACCAACTATTCAAGGCTAAAATAGACACCCACTCATACGGAGACCTCCTTAATTAGTATTTATATTTTTTCCACTTTTAACAAATTGAACAAATTTGCTAGGTATTGTTCTAGGCAAAGAGACGTGGAAGTCCACAAGACAGAGCTTACCGAATGTTGCTTGGTAAGCTGGGGACTGGGAATTCAATCCAAGGTTTCACAAATATTAAGCAACCCCTCTACCACTGAGCTACATGCCTAATTTTTCTTTTTTCATTTATGATAGGATCCCTTTATATTGCTACAGCTATACCCAAACTACAGCCTCTTGAGTAGCTGGGATTACAGGCGTGTGCTACCACACCAGCTACCTATTGTTACTTATGATTTGAAGCAACTAATCAATTTACATCCTAATGAAAGAGCACTATACTTATGAAAGTGTTAGGTATAAGGCAAAGTTGGGTGACAAAAACTAATGAATGGTTAAGGATTTCTTATTTGAGGAGGTAACCAAAGAACTGGATGGTAATGAGCAAGTTTTGAAAGCCCTTTCCCTGAGGTGGGAGAAGCTGAGAAGATCTGAGGAAAAGAAAGAAATTTTAACCTATCAACATTAGGAGGAATTTTTTGAGCACTGAGTCATGAGTCCAATATGCTCAATAAAAAAAATTTTCAATAAATATTTGTTGAGTACCTACAATATGACAAGCTCTGTGCTGCAGACAGAAGAGAAACTATGGGCAATATGGTCACTATGCACTATGAACACAGGTTCTAGACAGGCAAGGCTGGCTCCTCAGATGTAACATCAGCATAATTTGAGGGACAGAGATACATAGCAAAACAATAGAACCCCACAAGCCATGGAAAGTGATTTGCTCAGGAAGTGTGTGATGGGGATTCACTACCAAAGGAGAATTTTAGTGAGAGGGTAATGAGATCCAGTTCATGCTTTTGAAAGAAGTCCTTCTGCCTTCTTTAAGAGGAATGATCCATAAGAAGTGAGGAATAGAAACAGATCCTCTGATTTTCTTGAGTGCTCATCTTTAAATGTTAAGGAATGCAAATCCTCAGAGAGAGTGGATAAGGGAAAGAATGTGAAGCGAGGTGAGCGACCTGAATCCAGACTTTAGTAGCTAATGGACTGCTCAGGATGAACACCAAGACCCAGCCAGTCAATGAAAGAAAGAACATTCATTTCTTGATGCTGAATGAAGGAAGGGAGAGTGGGAGACAGAGGGAAACAGATGAGGCTAGTGAATATAAAAAATGAGAACGTCTTTGAATTAGAAGTCATTCACCCATTGATCCAGTCACTTCTCTGCAGGTATTTCACCCTTAGAATGAATATATTTGAGCTGTAGGCTATGGGTTCAGTATGCCATGTTGCACTATTTAGAAAAACATTTCAATAAGCTTTGTTTATTTTTGTTTGTTTGTTTGTTTGTTTGTTTTTGGTACTGGGAATCGAACTCAGGACCTCGCACATGCCAAGCAGGCACTTGTGCCACTGAGCTATATCCCCATCCTCAATAAATTTTTATTGAGTGTGTACAATGTGGAAGGTTTTGTGTTACACACTGAACATAAAATATAGGGGACACGGGCATTGTGAAGTAAGACCTCAGATTCTAGTGAGGCAGCACTGGCTTCCTGGGAATGTCTTTTGTGGAACCCCGTGAGCCTCAGTCATCCAGAAGTGTGTTATGCTTGCGTTCTGTTGTCACCATCTTGACATTCTTAATAACGTTTTAAGTGAAATTCAATGAGACAACAGCATCCACTTAAGCAAAAGATATATGTAAAAGAAAGGATGATACTTGTATTTTAGTGCTTTAAATGACTTTTTTTCAAGACCTTCCCAAATGCACACACATTTTCATTTTGCGCTGAGCACGTCAATTTAGGTAGCTAGTCTTATAGCCCGTCATGTGACCATAGTTGCTGATGACTGTGGTAGACTCTGGCCTCACCTTCATGAGAGATTTCCACAGACAGGCACAGAATGAAAGCATTTAATTCGAAGATGAGCAATCTAAGGAGGGGTCAGAGAAGTGATGCTGGACATGGAATCTTCTGGTCTGAAGGAAATAGAAATGAGACTGGGCCATAGACAGAGAGAATGCAGGCAGAGCTGTAATTTGTGTGAGTGCTGGCATGTGTATGTGTGGGGTTGTCTCAAGGAAGAGGGCAGTGCTGACAGAAAAAGTCAAGCAGGCCAGTTAACCAAGAAAGGGTCAAGCTTTCTAGAGTGACCTTGGGTATTATGTCCGTTTGGGATTTTGGAGGTGGTTCTAGAGATGCCCCTAATGTTCAAAGGGGCAGTCTCCTCCGAGAAGATTTACCAGATTTAGAGGGTAGCATCAACATCTGTCATGGGGTGACTTCTTCTGCTTAGAGAGTGACTTCATCACAGGGTGCTCTGTGTGTTAGGCTCTGCTGTTACTGGAACCCAAGGGAACTGCATATTTATTTATTTATTTTAAAGAGCATAGTAAATGAGAAACACACAAACAAAGAAATGGAACAGTACCAGCACACCAGTATCACCAACATAAACAAATCAAAGCAAGAACATTCAAAGTGATACAGAGTCTCAAAACAAAATAATATGAGTCAATAGTGGTTATTACATTACATATTGCTATCCTCAACTATATTGCTCAGATTATCAGATGTAAGAATGAAAGATTGCTCAACCATTATAGAGAATAAGAAAACAATTCTTCAATAAAACAGTAAAGATAATACAGTTTCACTAGACAAGATGGTAGGAGATCACCATTGTAATTCCATTGCATATTGTTACCTTCAAATCAGTTGCTCAGACCACCAGACACAATCATGCACAATCGATTAGAACATAAAAAAATTGTTAGAACAATGCCTGGAGACTTCTAGGCAAGGTTCCAGGAGGTTTGAAAGCGGACTTACAATATCCGACAATTGGATGTGCTTGAAAATATTCAGAAAATCTTATTTACTCTTATCTTGGTTTTCCCAGTCTTGAAGAGGAAGCTTAAGGCCTCGATTATTTTTCTGTCCATTCTACATACCATTCTTTTAATGGCTGTACATACCAGGACCTACAGGCTTATGTTTCTTCCTCTTCTGATCCCTTGATGCTCCCTAATTTTCTCAGACTTTAAAGACAAGTGAGAATTGAATTGATTTTTTTTAAAAAGAAAACCTAGAGTAGGCCAAACAAGAAAAGGTCTTCATGAAGAAAGAAAGGCAAGGTATGCATGTGAAAATCTACAAAGGGTCTTCACGTGCCTGGAGATTTAAATGGATGTGAAGGCCGTTGTTCAGGGAAGGGCCTGAGGGTTGGATTGCCTGGAAATGGAGCTTCAAGAAAGTAACCAGGGCCAGGTCAGGGAGAGCCTGCTGTGTCACACTCTTGAATAAAGAAAGAACTTATCTTTGAAGTACTACTCTGAGTGGATAAGCTTATGTGCAGGCAATTCTGAAGGTCTTCAGGATGGTGACAATTATAATGATTGAATATTTACAAGTTTTTCCTTGTGTGTATTATTTAACTTCATAAAATGTTTTGAGGATTAGCATTAATCCTTATCACAGTTGAGGGAAATGTTGATCGAACCTGTTACTTTCCAGACAGATAGCTGTTGAAGAGCAAGTGGGAAAATGAGATTTATGCTTATATTTCTACTCCTGAGGCTCTTCATTTAACTTTCAATTTTTTCCCTTTCCTAGAGAATAGAAGGCAAACAACAATGGCAGGAAAAAGGCTTTGACAAATCAATAACGGTTGACCTAAATTATGAGGATGATAGAATTTTATTGTGTTGCTGTTATGGATGTATGTGACAATATTGTTTTCTTATATTGATAGAGTTCTTTGTTTAGTAGCTTTTCCACATATTATTACACTCGTTTACATGAGCTCATTTTCCAAGAGATCGAAGGACTCTCATCAATTCAAGTCTACACCCATGCTTCCTTTATGACTGGAGAGCACTCTCAAATTTTCTTTTATTTAGCTCAATCCCTCATAGAGTCTCATTGTCTGGAATTTTCTCTCCCTCCTAAAGATTGCTGTGGTTTTCCTTTTCCATGTATTCTTGAAGCTCAGAGTTTTGTAATCTCTAATCATCCACATGATAGGATCAGTTTACTCAACCTTCAGTCCCATAAAATATGGATCTCTTGAGGGTAGAAACTACTTATTTCTGCATACGCTTTACAGTCCCTAGAATGAGCTGTTAATTCACCTTTCCATTGCAGTAGCATGAAGTACTATCACCTGAGAAAAACTTTCTTTCTAACAGAGAACCTGTTACCAATGGAACATTGTGTTGTGTACCTATTCTAAGGCAGGCATTGTGCTAGGTGTTTGGGCTACAGTGGTGAAGGGGAAAATATGAGAAGCTGAATGAGCTTTCGATATAGTCAGCCTAGGGCATATTATTCAAGCTATAACTTGCAGAGAGACAACTAGCTATGCAAACAGCCATACTGTATAAATTATCTCATTCTCGGAAAATATAGCAAGTCCAAGGATCTGCGTTACAGGAAAATTTGTTATGCTCAGTAAACCTGTGTGTCTGGAACAGAGCAAGTGGATGTTTGTGTGTGTGTGTGTGTGTGTGTGTATTTGTATTCATATACTTATATATGGTTTTTCACATAGATAGGTCCTTTCACTCCTGTCCTTAAATCCTGCCCTCTCCTCTTTTGTACCTGAGCTGAATGGCTACTTAAATAGTTTGAAGTCTCTTGAAGTCACATTAACTGGTGTTCTTTTTCACAGAAACAGTGAAGCTGACAGAGAGGGAGGGTTTCCAATGTGTTCCTTTTAAACCACACTTAGCTGCTGCTTGTGGCTCTTAAATCGACATTCTTTCTGGCTTCCTCGAAGGGAACAATCAGATAGACTGTAGGTGGTCTTGCTTAGACATTTGAAGCTTTATTCTTAGACAAATGCTTCCAGGATAGGCTTTGATTCCTGAGAGCAGCTAGAAGCTTTCAAGGTTGTGTGTGTGTGTGTGTGTGTGTGTGTGTGTGTGTGTGTATGTCTGAGAGGAGGAGAAAGGACTATTAACTTTGATCTCTTGAGTCTCAGATTGTATAATTAAGAATCAATTGGCCAAATCCTAATTTTGAATATATAACCACTTCCACTAACCTGCTTCTACTGGAATGATTTGCCAAGCAATATTACATTAACATCTTATCCACTCTGAAAATCAGTTAGAAATACTAAATTACCCAGGTACACCTAATGTTCTCAATGGAGCATCCACTTTGTATTAAACATGTGCAGTGACCACTTTGCCTTTATTTGCATGAGGACTGACCTAGGAACATGGCTTGTTTTGACAATAGAGAAGATGAAAGCTGATTGGAGAGAATGAAACTGATCATGTAATGTCAGTTCTAAGAACCTTACAAAGGACAAGCAGTGGATCTCCTGCCTGAAAGAGTTCAAATCCATCTTTGTGGTTACAGAGTTCAGAAAATCAATACCAATGTACCTGTTCCATTACTATTCAAATTGAAGTGCATTGCAGAGAATTAAGAACATTTTTTAGCTTTTAAAATTTTCTTTCTGTTTCTTTCCTGAGAAGTAAAATAACTTCTTTTTGCCAAGGAATTACAAACTTGTTAGGCAGCATCATAAAAATACTATTTGGGGACTTGATATTTTTACTGTAAAAATAGATGCTGCTTTATGCTTATGCAAACTAGGCTTAATTTGCCCTCATAAAATAGAGTTTGCATTACCTTGGTTCTGCAGTTTGGAAATTAGATAACATTAAAGAGTACAATAAAGCACAATATAAATTTACCTTCTCTCTTTCCTTTTTCTAAGATGAATTCTATTGCAGCTTAATGGTTATTTGAGTCAACTGCAGACATTTTCTTTAAGTTTACCGTAAAATTTGCCATGTAAAGTTTTTGCTTTTTCAGGCTGTCTTGCCTGCTTGAAAACAAAACAAACAACCAAACAACTCTTCAGTTATGAAACAAGTGGTTTCAGGGAATAGGATCAAAATAGATCTATGTTTTTCATATCATTACATGTATATATTTATAGTTAAATGTGTGTGTAGGCAAGTAGTTTGCAGGGTTGGTGCTGTTATTCTGTTAAAGTACACGTGGAAATTTATATTAGAGAAAGTTAAACATAGTTTATTTCTGTCTCTTATTTGCACACTAACACATGTAACTTATGTGACTGAGTACAATTATTGTTAAGCTTAATGATTTTAACATAAAACAAAGTATTTTGAATATCTTTAGTAAAAAGCTCAATTCTACCTCATGATTTACATATGGAATAGCCTTTTCTTGTATTTTATTTTTCTCTGTCACACACTGCACTTGTGAAAACAGGACTATCCATAGTTGGGCTTGTACTGTCAAGTGGTATTTCCAGTATTTATGCATTTGTCATGAAGGTCTAACAATAAATCTGAATTTCCAAGACCCCTAGATGACCTAACTTTATAGCATATTACCCATTGAATGGAGATGGTTTGATTTCTTGTAGAAAATCAGAAACATTCTTCCTGCTAGGAAAAGTTATTCACAATTTTGTGCAGCTACTTTTTGATAATAATATGGTAAGTTATTCCTTATCTATCATTAATAGAAAATTGTGGTTCAACATAAATTACTAAAATAGTGAAAGAGAAAATGATGTAGAAGGAGACTATCTTTGTGAGCTGCTAGGACATCTGGACAAAATTATGAACCCATTATGTTATATGAATATCCATATTCTGCAGTGGAGGGTAACATGGTCTGTATTAGGGGGAAGCCTATTTCTTATGTGTTCACTAGGCCTATTGCATAAGCTATGTAGTTTTTCTAACACTGTTTTATGACATCATCTGAGAAATGGAGCCAATGCCTACTTTAGAGGGTTACATATCTTTTATAAATTTGAAATATAAAAAGCAATAAAAGTACTGATACAACGTTTCAACACAAGAGAGCAGGAGATTTAATAATGGTGAATTCATTGTGCATTGTTATCTTCAAAGTAGTTTCTCAGATTGCAAGACATAGGCATGAAAAAATGATCAAAGATTATAAACACAAACCTTTCTTTTCAGTGAACTAGTAGAAATTAAGAGTATAATGATCTTAACTATCTTGTGTGTATATATATATATATATTTTTTCCATTCCTTATTTTCTCCTGTCCCCATCCTAATTGTTCTTTACTTCTGAGCAGTTTCTTCTCATTTCACAGTAACTGTTGTGCATTTTGGATCTTCTTAACTCTTTCAATTTTTTATACTAGGGAGATAATCAATGTTTACATATGTGAGTCTGATTTTTTTCACTTATGAGTATAGTCTCAAATTGTATCCATTTGCCATAAAAGCCTCGAGTTTATCCTTCTTTATAAGTGAGTTGTACTCTATTGTATAAAAATACCACATCTTTTTTATCCATTGATCGCTTGATAGGCATTTGGGTTGTTTCCAAGATTTAGCTATTATAAATTATGTTGCTATAAACATGGGTGCATATATATTGCTGTGGTATGATGTTTTTAATTCTTTTGGGAAAATACCCAGAAAGAGAATAGCTGAATAGAATAGGACCTCTAACCTTAGTTTTGTGAGGAATTTGTACACTGATTTCCTTGATGGTTTACCAGTCTACACTCTCACCAACAGTGGAGAACAGTACCTTTTCCCCCACAACCCTGCTAGCATTTGTTATTGGTTGATTTCTTGAAGATAGTCATTCTTTCTGAGATGAAATGAAATCTCACTGTTCTGTTAATTTACATTTTTCAAATGACCGATGATGTTGAACTTTTAATATATTTATTTTCCGTTTGTATTTCTTCATCTGAGAAATATATATTCATCTCAGATGCTCATTTTTTGGACTGGATCTTTGAATGTGGGGGGGGTCTGATTTTTTCAATTCTTTAAATGTTCTACATATAAGTCCTTTTTCTGAGGGACAGTTGGCTAATTTTTTTTCTCAATTTGTGCATTGTCTTTTCACTCTGTTGGTGATTTCTTTTGATGTGTAAGAACATTTTAAGAAGATAAGATCCCAGTTGTTGATTCTTTGAAATACTTCCCGTGTAGTATGGGTTTTGTTCATGAACTCTGCCTATCTCTATGTCTTCAAGATTTCTACCTACTTTATCTTCTAGTAGATTGAGTGTTTTTGTTTAAATATTTAGGTCTTTGATCCATTTTGACTTTAATGAGTGGTGATAGACACGTGTCTAGTTTTACTCTTTAGCTTGTTTTTCCACTGCCATTTATTGGAGACTATCTTTCTTCAAGTAAATATATTTGGCTCCTTTGTCAAATGTAAGGTTGCTAAATGTGTTTATACTTGTGTCTGCATCTTCGAGTCTCTCCCATCGATCCTCATTTCTGTTTGTTTGACAGTCCCATGCTGATTTTATCACAGTAGCTTTGTTTTTTCATTTCAGATCAGGGATAGTGATGCCTCCTACCTTGCTTTTGTTGCCTAGGATTGCTTTTGCTATTCTATTTTTTTCTTGTTCCAAGGTAATTTTAGGAATGTTTTCTCTAGATCTGTGAGATATGCTAATGATATTTTGATCAGAATTGCATTAAACCTGTATAACAGTTTTGGGAGTATGGCCATTTTCACATGGTTGGTTCTTCCTATCTATGAACAAGGGATATCTTTCCACTGTCTGAAATCCTCTTTGATCTCCTTTTTCAGAATATGGTAATTTTCAATACATAGATTTTTACTTTGCTTTCAGATTGATTCCTAAATATTTTATTTTATTTTATTTTTTGGATGCTATTATGAAGGGTGTTGTTTCCCTGATTTCTCTCTCATTGAGTTTGTTATTGATGTATAGGAATGCTATTGATTTTGGAGTATTGACTTTGTATCCATCTAAGCTACTGAATTTGGTTATTAAAGCTAGAAGTCTTTGGGTGTAGTTTGTGGGGGTCTTCTATGTACATTGTCATATCATCTGCAAATAATGATAATTTACCTCTTCCTTTTTCATCTTCATTCATTTTATTTCTTGTTCTTGTCTAACCGCTCTGGCTAATATTCCTAGAACTACATTGAATAGGAGTGGTGATAATGAACATCCTTGCCTTGTTCCTGATTTTAGAGGGAAAGCTTTGTTTTTGTCCACTTAGTATGATGACTGTTGGTTTGTCAAGGATGGTTTTTAATCAGATTGCGGTAAACACCATCTGTTTTGATTTTCTGTAGGGGTTTTTTTTTATCATCAATGAGTGTTGGATTTTATCAAAAGCTTTTTCTGCTCTTATAGATATGATCATGTGATATTTATCTTTGGCTCTGTTGATACGGTATATTACATTTATTAATTTGTGTATTTTCAACCATCCCAGCATTCCTGGGATGAATACCACTTGGGCATGGTGTATACTCTTCATGATGGTTTGCTGCATTCTGGTTGTTAGTATTTTATTGAAGATTTTTGGATCTATGTTCACTAGGGAGATTGCTCTGTTGTTTTGTTTTTTGGTTGGGTATTTCTCTGGTTTTGATATCACGGTAATACTTGCCTCCAGGAATGAGTTAAGGAGAATTCCTTCCCTTTCAATTTCATTAAAGAGTTCGAGGATTATTGGCATTAAATCTTCTCTAAATTTCTTGTAGAATTCAGCTGTGAATCCATCAGGACGTTGGCTTTACTTTGTTGGTAAGTTTTTAATTACATTTTCCATTTCTTTAATGAATCCTGGGTTATTCAGAATTTTTATGTCTTCTTGATTCAGCTTTGGAAATTATATGTGCCTAAAACTCTGCCCATTTCTTCTGTATTTTCCATCCTATGGGTGCAAACATTTTCAAAGTAGGTATTGATCTTCTTAATTTCCACAGAACCTGTAGTGATTTCACCCTTTTTATTCCTTATTGGATGAATTTGAGTTTTTCTTTACTTTTTTTGATAAGGTTGCCCAGGAGTTTATTAACTTCATTTGTTCTTTCAAAGAACCAACTTTTCAATTCATCAGTTCTTGGTATTGTTTTCTTAGACTCAATTTCATTAATGTCTGCTTTAATCTTTATAATTTCCTCCCTTGTACCAGCTTTGGATTGACTTGCTCTTCTTTTTCTAGAAGCCTGAGATGCAGACTTAGGTTTCTTATTTGTGTTCCTTCTGTCTTCCTGATGTGCATATTTACTGTTATACATATCCCTTGTAGGACTGCTTTCATTGCATCACCATTCTGGGTATGTTGTATTTGCATTTTTGTTCTTCTGTAGACACTGTTTAATTTATTATTTCATTTCATCTGTAACATCGGTTGTTCAGGCGGGTGTTATTTAATTTTCATGTGTTTATTTAGTTTTTGAGGTTTCTTTTGCCATTAATTTCCAATTTCATTGCAATACAGTCTGATAATATGCATGGGATAATTTCAATTCCTTTGCATTTACTTAAGCATGTTCTATGGGCTAGTATGTGGTCTATCTTAGAGAATGTCCCATATGCAGCTGAGAAGAATGTGTATTCCATTGTTGGGTGGAACAATGGAAATATCTACTAAGTCCATTTGTTTAAAGGTTTGGTTCAGTTCTGTTTTGTCTTTGATGAGTTTTGGTCTAGTTGACCCATCTCTTTGTGACAACGGAGTATTAAGGACCCCCATCACAATTGAGTTATTGCATATTTGATTTTTCATGTCTATTAATATTTGTCTTATATAACTAGGTGCCCCAGTATTTGGTGCATATATACTTATGATTGTTATCTCTTCCTCTTGAATATTTCCCCTAGCAAGTATGTAGCAACTGTCTATCTCTTTTGATCATTCTTGGTTTGATGTGCTCACTGTCTGCCACGGAGGACCTACCCCTGCTTTTTTCTGGGCTCCTGTTACATGGAGTGTAGTTCTCCATCCTTTGAGTTTCAGTCAATTGTTTCTTGATGCATTCTGCTATTTTCTTTCTTTTGATTGGTAAACTGAAGTCATTTATTTTCATGGTTATAACTGATATGTGTTGGTTTATCTTTGTTATGTTTTTTTCTCCTGCAGTTGGCTCCCTGCTTTTCTCTTCTGTTTAATTCCTTTCTCTGCTTGCTGGTTTCTTTTTGATGTTGTTCTGGAAATTGTGGTCACTTTTATCTCTATCTAGAATATCTTTCAGTACTCTTTTTGGGTTGGTTTGGTCATCTTAAATCTCTTCAGTTCTTTGTCATGGAAGTATCTTGATTCTCTATTAATTTTGGAAGATATTTTTGCAGGGTACATCAATCTGGGTTCAGAGTTGTTTTCTTTCAGGGCTTGAAATACTTCATGCTCTTCTTGATTGGAGTTTTTGTGTTGTGAATTTATCTGTGATTCTCTTTGGCTTTTGTTTGTAAGTGATTTGCTTATTTTCTCTAACAGCTTTTAATATTCTGTTTTATGCTGAATTTCTGGAATCTTATCATATGTCTGAGTATAGTTTCATTTTGGTCAAGGCTATTTGGAGTTCTATATGCCTCATGTTTCTATATGTCACTTTCTCTTTCTCTGCTTGGGAAAATTTCTGCTATTACTTCCACAAATAGTCTTTTTATATCCTTTGTGTTAACTCCTCCTTTTTTCTTGACACCTATCAATATTATATTGTTTTTCTTTGCATTGTCTTGCAGCTGTTGAATTGTTATTTCCTGGTACCTTGTTACTTTTAAGAGATTTTTCCTTTTGTGATTGCTAATCCTGATCCTGTTTTAAAGGTCTGAAAGTCTATCTTCAGTTTCATTCAAGTGATTTTGCCAGTTTTCAGTGGAATTTCTAATTTTCTGAATATATCTTTTTATCTGTTGCATGCATTCCTTTTGTTTCCTATATTGTTAATTCAAGGTTTCATTTTCCTATCCTCCTCTATTTTTTTTTTAAATCTATGTATTACCTAGATATGCTGAGCAATTCCTTCATCATGGTTTTCATTTTTTTTGACCTGTAAGAATATTTCTGATCTGATTTCTTATATACTCTGATCAATTTGTTTCTTTACTTCAGTTGCTATCATTTCAGAAATGTCATATGTGTCTTTCAATTTATGTCAAGTTCTCCTAGAGTTGTTCTGGAAGGCCTAGAGGTCTGAGATTGCATTATGCTTCTGTGTCTTGTCATTTTCTATTTCAAAAAAGTTTTTTTTTTCTCCTTTGCTGATCCTGGTGAGTTATTTTTATTTTTATTTTTTTAGTAGGTAGTTATTTCACTAGTATTAAGACATCTCTAGGAAAATTCTGTTCTTCACTGAGGTTCTTGGTTTTTGTCTCTTCCAAGATCCTACATTCCCAAAATAATTAAGAATGAGATGTTGATATTTGTTTGGCAAAGTCAGTTTGCCTTTTGGGTTTGGCTGTGTTGAGGTCTTTATCTCAGAGGTTCTCAGTATTGTTACAGAAGAGATTACAACTGATTACAACAAATGTGATGTCCTAGCTAAAGTAGTATAACTCACAATAATGATGACATCAAGTGTACTTTAGAAACTGACAACATGTGGTAACTGTTGATTTTGTTCTTTACACCATAGAGGCAAAGTCTATAATTATATGCAGAACCAATCATACATTAGGAATTTTTATGCAGTGTTTTCCCTTGGTAGAGATGTTTTACCTTATGATGGGGAAATTTGGGAAGGATAGTGTATAAACAAAGAAAATTGGAAATAAAGTAGAAACAAGGCTATAGGACAAAAGATGATCGCACAAGGTTTGGCAAGCTAGAAAAGAGGATAAGAAAGAAAGAATGAAGGAATAATCAAAGGATTGTTTAAACTTGTTCTCTGGGTTTGGGATATGTAATTAAGTTTCTATGGCTGGAGTTTTTTTCCAGCTGTTTAGGAAAGAGAGAAAAAAAGAGAAAGAAAAAAAAGAAAACTTGAAAAGGAAAAGAAAATAAGATAAACAAAAATAAAACAAGATAATATTGAATTAAATTAAAATTTTAAATAGGGCAGGCCCCATCTGCCTGCTTCTATTCTATGTATCTTTGTCCCTAAACAATAAGTGCTGCTTCACCTAACTTTCCCCCATTGGCTCTTATTTCAGACTCTTCTATCCTGTTAGTCCCACCTGCCCATCCTGTGTACTGTAGTTGGGGTCCGGTTGTGTGGCTGGCATTCTGCCCATCACCTGGTCCCACTGATGGAGGGGAGGGTACCTGTCACCTGGATTCCTCCAGCAGGGCTGGTTGCCAAGTCCTGGATTCCTCTAAAGGAGCTGGTTACCGAGTTCCAGGTTCTTCCTGGGTTTGCATGTTCAATATTACTATTGAGCAAGATTTAGATTATTTAGATGTTTCACATCTTATATAGGTAGTGATTGGTGCTGAAATTCCAAAAATTAAGTAATTTTATGAGCTTGAATAGTCAAAAGTATTTTGTTGTGCAAATTTGTTCTGAGTACTCAACATGAATCAAGATTAGACTTAGTTTCTAGGAATACAAAAATGTGTGAAGTCTAATTCTAGTGTTTATAGAGATTACTATTATGATTGTCATTAGGATTGAGTGTAGAGAAATTGTTTTGAGAAGAAATGCTGAGTAGGAGAGAGGTTAAGAACTGTGCAACCAACAAAGACAGACACTATTTCTACTATATGTTTCTCCTTTCTCCATGTTGCAAGAGTGCTAGGCAACAAAATTTGAAATGTGCCCTAATGACACACAGAAAGCGTGGACATGAAGCATGTCCAGCCAGAAACTTCAGCATAATGAAGACATCTCTCTCTGAACTCTACATCTGCTCATTTTACTCTATAAGCATTACATACTAGTTAAAATGAGTTTATGAAATTGGCCAGCATAGCATTAAGGAAAATTATATCTCTTGGGTAGAGTTATTCTATGTTCAATCTTTTGTCACTTGACAGATAAAGTCCTTATGTATCATATAGCATGTGCTTAAGACATAATACCTACTGAGATATATAAGTATATTTTCAAACACTCTTACCTTGGGGGATTAGAATATTTTCTTTTCTTTCCTTCATTTTTTTTGTTTATTTTTTGGTACCAGGAATCAAACTCAGGACCTTGTGCTTGCCATGCAGGCTCTTGTGGCACTGAGCTACATCCCCAACCCAAGGATTAGAATTTTGACAAATGAATTATGGGTAAACAAACATTCATAATATAGCAAGATCCAAATATTTACCTACACTCATGAGTTGGTGTAAAGGTTCAAATGATCTCCTTGCATCTATTTTCTCCTTCTCCCAGTATGTGTACTCTATCATGAAATTTGATATGATTTACATTTTGGGAAGTTAATTCAAGATTCTGGGCATGATTTTTTTCATTGTTTAAAGAAGATGCAACCTAAGGGTCCCTAACAGACATTACGTGATTCTGCTGCTGCCTGGATTTGATCCAATGCAGAATATACAGCCTCTTCAACAGTATTTACATACATCCAGCTTCTTTGATTCTCTCATCTCACATGGGTTGTTTTCCAGGTTTTCTGAATGAAGTATGTTTTGTATTTTAAATGTACCTCATCCCCTTTCCCTCTAATCAGCCTGTTAATGGCTAGCTTTTCTTTTTCACAAACCTGTTAATATTTACTTCACTTGGAAGGCTTTCCTGACACTTCTTCATGAAATGAAATTTCTTCATTCTTACTTGTTACCTAATACTTATCCTTTATAACACTTAGCAATACATGTGTTACAGCTGAAACTGTAAGTTATTTTCCACTGTGAAGTGTAAATTATTCTTATATTTTTTTCTCATTCACTGTTATATTCTGAGCACCTGACAAAATAAGGGAACTTAAAATATATTTATTTTTTAATTGGTTAAAAAAAGAATTTCCTTGTGATATTTGTTAACTGGGTTACTGGCCTTTTATTCCCACTTATCAAACTTTTGAAAAAAATCACAATTTATTCTGCTTATTATTGTAATAATGCATAATTTTCAAAAATCTCAAAGAAATGTTTTATTTTATCAGACAATCATTGAACATTGTCTTGTAACAATTCTGCTTTTGGAACTACACAGATGAATAAGAAGACACAGTCACTGTCTTTGGGATATGCAGTAATATTCAGCAATTGATTTTGGGTTTATTCTATTTCTCTCCACATCAAATGATTCTACTAGCTTTTAGAATGAGTGAATTCCAGCAACACTGATAGATTCCTGCAAAGCAAATCCTGTTTTCCTATTGACTTGCATTGTGACATTGAGCATGTGTTTCCTCTTAGTGAGGAATATCTGCAGGATTCTCCTGCTTAGTACAGTGGTAGCTCACTGGGAGATTAAACCATTTTAAATGAGTGAAGAGAAAAGGAGGAGCGATAGGCATGCTAGGGATTGTTAACATCCTATAAAAGTGCTGTAGTTAAAAAAAAGGGTACTGGTGGTTCAGAAGCACTTTCTGGTTTTCAGGTTCAATGTGAGGCTCAATGTGTAAAGCTATGCAGGAACTTTGGTTTGAAATCCCAGAGTTTTTAGACTAGTTAAATAATGTAGAGTGATTTAACTTTTTTGAGTTTCATATTCCTCATGTACAAACAGAAGAAGATAATTTGAGATCTCTCACAGTTTTATTGAAAGGAATAAATGAAGTATAGGTGCACTGCTCAGCAGAATGCCTGGTAAAGCACAAACACATATTCAAATATACTTTCTCATTTTTATTCTCCAAAGACTGGAATATGCAGTTGTAATGAACTGAAGCTATGAAGAACAAGAAATGAGAGTTGAACTGGCTTGGAGGAGAAGAGTGAAAAAGTTTTGTTTTTTTCGTTTTTACTCTTTTTTGAATCAAAGTCAAGATACAATAGTCTCACATTTTGACGCAGTATTTCTTGATATTGTCATTGTTGTCCCGAGGCTATTTTAATCAGAAGCAATCAGTGGGATAGACACAGAATCATATACCCCATGGTGTTCTGCACTAACAGCTTTTAATCTTTTCAACATTGATTCACTCAACAAACAAGTATTGAACTATGTGATTTTGTTAAATAAAGTCTAGTGTCCACCAGCACTATCTCCTTAACCATGTTTTTCTTAAGAAGAGCAGCTTCTCAGGTAAAAATATCTCCATACCATCCCTCAACAGAGAAATCAGAGAAGCAAAAAAAAATCGACTTGAGATCAAAAGGCCTTTCTGTCTCTGTTATAAATTGTATCACTTACCAGGGAGTATATTGCCCTCATCCTTTACAGACAGAAAGGGCTTTATCAAAATTTTGGTATACAACCTCATTTACTGGTCCCTAGCTGTCATGATTTCAGGATTTTTCAGGGCTATACATGCTGCAAGAAACCAGTATTGGTGTGATGCTGTCATTCATGGAACTTAAGACATCTTAACTATTACATTTATTCAAGCATATCCTGTGAGGTATTCATAGATGTCACATGAAATAGTTTGCTGATGTTGAACACAAAACTCATAAGTGAATTATTCTTTAACAATTCTTAATTGTAGACATAATCAGAATTTTTATCACGCTGACCTGTATTGTGTATCTGCAATTTAGGGGTGAGATGGACATTGTAGGAAATGTTTCCAAAATGTATTTGATTTTTTTGGATACATAAGATTACTTTAAAAATATTTCTTCCTCCACTACTACCTCCACGGGCAAAGGATACCTTTGACCACATTCTTCAGGATTAGCCATGCAGTTTGAAAAGAAGTGTTTTATAGGTTAATTTCCATTTTTGTCAAAAATATTGAGAGTCAAAATAGGGGAAAATATGTTTTCTTTTCAAAAAGATGTCTCATTGAACACTTATAATAAATTGTTATCTTTACCATATTCTTGAGAGGGGTCAAATTTATGCACATGATATCTATCTTTGGGCTGCTGCTTCTTCGATTTGGTGCTAGGCAGCTTCTGTGCCACTTTGAGCTCTTGTTGAATTTGGTTGCATACTGAAAGATAGCTGATGAATGATGCATGAACAGTGTTGCAAAGAAACCTGTTTGCTGTTCATTTTGACCATGTTCTAAACTGCTTATGTGTATTTCTCCCAATTGTATGAGTTTTTAAAACCTAGAGTGATTATATTAGAACACGCAGAAAAACATGATATCAAAGGACAATTCTTAAAGGCAGATGTTAGTCACCCTTTTATACAAGTGGTCCACCACTTGTAAAGGTTCAGTCTATGATCTTTTTCCACTTTAGGAAGGTGTGAAAGGGATGTGCATTGAGTAAAAACTTTACCTCCAGTTTTAAATTGTACTCTTTTTCCGGGCTAGCTACATGATGCCATATACTGTTCTTTGTTGATGATAGGCAGCAGGTAGTGAGCAGCAGGTTTCTTTCAGCCAAGTGATCACAATGGTAAACGCCCCAAATTCTGCAGTATACTGTGTTACTAAGCTGTGGTGCTTGGTGAATTAGGAGTTTTAAGTGAATTATTGACTTTCAATATTTTCAGCTCTTAGTACATTTATAGGACACAGCCTTTGGGTTTCTCAGAATGTAGGACATTTGTATACCCTTCTTCTAGTTTTGTTATTCTTCACAATATCAGACAAACATCTTCTGGGTTCAATCTGCAATTTAGTGTTCTCAAGTCTAGCTTAGTTTGTAATTACTGGTTGATTGACTGATTGATTGATGATTGATATTCTCATTATGATGCCATTATTAGTGTGGGTTTTTTAATGCCTGGATAACCACGGCAGAAGTAAAGGTGGGGAAAATTTAATAGACTGTTAATCACATGTGATCAGGAGCTCTGTGCGCTTCACCACAAAGTTTACCTGACTGTCACTATCAAGATGGGTATAAATCCCATAAGATGAACCTATCCTTGGATTATTTTCATTTCTTACTGCCATCTATTTAGTACTTGTGAGTAGAGTCACAACAGCTCTGTACATTGACCACTAGCATTCTACATTGAAATTTAAGAACATTTTAACACAGTTTAATATTTTATTCATAGGCTTACAATGTTCTAGAATAATGAGTGAAGCTTCTTGAAGAATGAGTTGAAACAAACATATAGAATAAAAAAGTAAAGATCTCATATATTAAGTCTGAAAAGGAGTGTCACTACATTTGGAGAAAAGAATGTGTTACACATTTCCTTAGTTTTATAGTGACTCAAACATGAATTCTATCCCAGTGAGTGATTCATATATTCCAGAAAGAGAGAATTCAATCCGATTCAGAATTTCATGAGGAGAGGGACACTGCATTATTTATCAACCATTTGTGTAACTCCTCCTGCAAATAATAGGAACTTGGCCTGTATTTGTTGAATCTGTATGATGGGAAGAAACTGAATCTATTCTTTTTTTTTTTTTTTTTGGTTTTTCTCCAGTACCGGGAACCGAACTCATGACCTTGCGCTTGCCAGGCAGGCACTTTTGCCGCTTAGCTACATCCCCAGCCCCAGTTCTCAATGGTATAGTTACAACAATAGGTGCTGGGGGAATGTTCAGTATTTTTCTTGACACACAATATAATTTTTATTCAAATTTTTTTGTTTATTTAATTGTTTTTGTTTTTTGTAAGAAATACTTTATTGTACCAGAAAAATAATATTTGCCTTATTTCGCCACAATCATTGTGATAATAATCCTATCCAACCTTAAAATACATTTCACTTTAGATATTATGTATGTATGTGTATACAGGATAGCTAAGATAGTTGTTCTGCTGTCTTCTATTGCTTAAGTGTAAGGAACAGTTAATGATTATTTGTTTGATAAATCTTGTATGTCTCTATTTGTTTTCCTGAGAAACCACTTTGAAGATATCAATGTGTAATACAACAACCATTGTTAATTTCCTACCACTTTATCTGTAATTATGTATTGTTTGTATCGTTCTTATGCTGTTTTGTAAATGGATGTCTGTTTGTTAATATGTTTTCCTTCTTTTATTTTCAAAATAAATTTTAAAAAATAGAAATAATATATCTAATAGTATTCATGTTTGGGAGTTAAATGCTGGTTTAAAGTTGTGGTAGAAATGTTCATGACAGTGTTTTTGAGCAACTTCAAAATTTTTTCCCTTAGAAAAGCAAAGACCAGTTTCAAATTCTTTAGCAAGATAGTATTTGGTGAATTTGTCATAATATACTGCTTCAATTTCTTTGAAATCTTTCACTAAGTAAATAGGAGATCTGAGAGCTTACATGGGGAATAGCTAATTAGATTTGGCAATCTTGGATATCATGAAATCTTATTCTACATTCTACCTGAATCATCAATCATGTCTCTTCCCTTTTATAAAGGTTGCATGTAAGATTGTTCAGTTTCAGCCAAGAAAATAAAGAAAAAGCCTGTCATTCAATTTAGCAAACATTTCTTACTAGGCCAAAGGGTGGAGATCTGTACTTGGCAGATAGCTATTTAGGCTATGTCTACTTGGGTAAGTTACTTTTTGCAATTGAACATGAGAATAACCCTGTCTTCTCTAAATTACATCTTGTCTCCAGAGTCATGAGGGTGAATGTATGTGAAAGGAAAAGGTAGAAGAAAACTGTTATATATTGGACACTTGTTGTGTATTAAAGAGGGTACCTATAAACCTCAGTTTCTTAGCCTATTAAATAGATATGACTGTACCTTCCTGTCTGAAGAGAGAAAATAGAAGCTTGAACAGGCAGCATCTTTTGGAGCTTCTACCTCAAGCCTTGACATGCCTAGTTCTGAAATTCTTCTCTTTTATTTTCCCTGAATTGCCGCTCCAGGAATCCTGCACATACAGGTGTAAAAAGTAACACTGTATTTAGAATTCTGCCAGGCACCATGAAGGACTCAGAATCTTCAATTCATGTGGTTTCTACAATTACTTGTAGAGATAATTTTCACTTAACAGAAATAGAAAATCAATTTCCAGTCTTGTACAAACTTTTTGTGGAATCTTCAGCTAGATTGTTTTCTGAGAAATTTCAGACCAAAAGAAGCAAAGTCACCACTAGAAAGAATCCCTGATTATCTTCTCCAAAACAGAGAGGCAGGCCTTTCTCTGGGTATGACTCTTTCATAGTTCCTCTGTGTGTGTGTGTGTGTGTGTGTGTGTGTGTGTGTGTGTGTTTGGTCAAACATGTGTATGTTCATGTGTAATAGGGTGAAATGGGGGATTTCCAGGGAATAGAAGATCGAAGTATGAAAGTGGACTGAAATTTCTGAGACTCCTTTTGATAGGCAGCAATTTTGAATATGCTGAAATCCATTCTGCATGTCACTTACTAAAATGAAAGGAAATCACAAAGCATCCTTTGATTCAACCACATTTCTTTTCACATTTCATATTCCATTCATTCGACAGCCTTCCAAAGAATTTAGAAGAAAAACAGGAGAAAATAATGAAACAAAACACAACCAAAAAAAAAAAAAAAAATGTTACCCTGCCTGAGAAAGCTGTTAGAAAGCCTCCTTCTCTGTAAACAGCTTGCTCCACCACCTTTTAGCAACATATTTCTCTTGATTCACACCAGCTGGTCGTTTCTAATTTCTCCTCAGTGTCTTGGAATAGCTATTTCCCTTGAAGCTAATCTCTCAGCCTTTGCAGATGACTCCCTGGGTTTGGATTTCCTGAAGAAAGTGTCAGGGCTCCTCAACTGTCCGCTCTTCTTTGCTCTTCCTTCTCAAGTTCTTAACCCTTGAACAAACTTAGGCTTCGCAGCTAACCTTTGAGCGGGGATGCTCCCACAAATCCATATTGCCTAGGAATTTAGGTAACCTTTGTGGGTAAGAATGATGACATATTGGAGTGGATAAACTTGAATCCCTTTCTTCTATCATGCATCTAGGCACAAAATGAAATTGGTAGTTTAGCCCAGTGACTGAGGCATGAAGATACTGCCACTTCCCATGTCTCTCTTTGAGTAAGGACAACAAATTTTAAAGAGCCCTTGACTTTGCAACCCGCCATTCAGGTGCAAATTCTATCAGCAGAAAGTATGAAAACACATTCTTAATCTATGATGGCATTTAATCTTCACAAAGAGCCTGTCTAATGGAGAATCTCATTTCCTCTTTAAAACCAATTTAAAAGAGGCTCAGAAAATTTAAGCAATTGCTAGTAATGCATAGTTTTTAGGAATAGAATCTCTGTTCAAACTTGGATGCATAAGATTTGAAAACAAGTGTTTCCTTCTCTGTATAGCCCCAACAGCAAACCTCTCCCTAAAGTGGAGGAAAAAAATTCATTTCCTTATCACATTGCATCTGGTGAACTTCAGTTTTATGGTACCTGTCGTCTTACATATAGGATGCTTCCTTTTGTCTTCCTTTTATCACTGGTCAGAGCTTAATGTTATGTGTTTGGATTCAAACATGCCATTTACCACATGAAAACTTTTCCATCAATGACAAACTGAGCATATGACAGTGGTCCCCTAACACTGTAAGGGCACTAAAAAATACCTGTTGCTTAGTGGTATGGTATACCTGGATGGTATAGGTCAAACACCTGAAGTGATCTTTTGATGTAATCATGAAACATAGTAAACAGAAGATATATGAGGTTCTTGCTGACTTAACAAAGCGATACCGTTTTAAACTTTAAAAAAATGCACAGAAGGAGTACATTTTAGCCATGGTGATATCACAGAGCATGGCCCTGTTCACATGTTTGTGGTGAAGCTGGTGTAAGTGAATTATTGTGACACCGGTTGTATAGCACATACAATTAATTACAGTACATAATACTTGACAATGATAAAAATGATGTATTACCAGTTTATATATTTATTGCACTTTCCTGTTACCAATACTTTAGAATGTACTCCTTCTGTGCATTTTTTTAAAGTTTAAAACGGTATTGCTTTGTTAAGTCAGCAAGAACCTCATATATCTTCTGTTTACTATGTTTCATGATTACATCAAAAGATCACTTCAGGTGTTTGACCTATACCATCCAGGTTTGTGTAAGTACGCTCTGTGATGTTTGCCGGACAAATTGCCTGTAGCACATTTATCAGGATGCACCCTCACTGTTATGAGGTGTGTGTCTGTTATATGTATATTATTGTACATTCATATTTAGCCTTTTTAAAAAATTCCTGTGTTTACATTATTGATAGATATCCTTGAACTTGAGAAATCTTGTTTAGAAAATGTGCAAGCAGAAACCATCCCTGGTACATTGCTCCTGTTTCTGATACATGCACAGAGAGCGATTTGCATGTTTTTAAAGTTTGAAATTCTTAGAACAATAAGTTCTGAGAGTTAGCATCAATATTATTCCTGAAAGAAAGCAAATAACACTGCAAATAATACTGATAAAGTGATGGAGCTAAAAATCAATAAAGGCATTGTTAAAGCTCTTATACTATATAGTAAGCAGAATGCCACCTCCCAAATAGTATTTAAAAAGGAAAACTGAGAACCCTTAGAGTAGAGCTATATTTTTCTGGGAAACACATGTTAGTCCAAGACCACCTAGTCTATTTCTATCTATTTAGAGATTTCTTCAGCAGGCTTTGGTAAATTAACTTTCTTGTTTGATTGACACTGTCCTTGATTCTTTTCCTCTAATTTCTCACATAACTGTTATCTGCTTTCTGAATCCTGGAAAAGAAGGCTTCTTTGATATTCAGTTTCTCGGCTTCACAATACCACCCCCCCAACACAATTTCACCCACCAGACTATAGCTCTCAGTTTTAGGTATTTACTACTAAACTCATTAGACTTATTCAATAGTGGAAAAGCAGCTCTCAGTTAAGTTTATATTTTCTTAAGTCAACACAGTACCTGGAAAAATGAAATATATATTTATTCAAAAGAATTCTATTAATGTCTTTTATATCCAAATAAACCCAGTTCTCATACAAATGTACTGAGGGATATTTTTATTTTTGGTATTCTGACCAAGTAGAATTTGACTCAAAGTAGAATGATCACGCTGTCAAACCTCCATATCATTTTAATATGAAATTGACTCAAAAGCACATAAGATCCCAAAATAATCTAAATAACAGAGTACACCTCCTGAATTTTTTACTTATCAAGCATATAAAATCTCAATGGAAGAAACTCTATTTTACTACAAGTGTATTTTTCCACATATTTGTTCTCTGACTCAACAATTTACTCCAAAACTCAATTATTAACAAGGCATTCTCTGGTTGCTGAAGAAGACTACAAGGTTACTTCTCTCACGAAGCTCATGTTGTAATGTTTTAGGTCAGGGAGTTAGAAAACAAGATTAAAAACTTAATTTCTTCTGGAATTATTGAGTGATTGGTTTAGGTTGTCTGGAAAAGTTTGTCTGAACAGATGATATCTTAAACTGTGGTCTGAATGATGAAAAGTAACCAATCATGGACAGATAAGAGAATTTAGTGTGCATGCCTTTAGCAGGAAACATGGTGGATTTGGTAGCAAAACATGAAAATATGCAGAATGATTACAGAACTCTGAGTTAGGAGTAGAGAGGCACTGGTTGAAGTCAGAGTGTAAGGTTAAAGTCAGGTGTTACCTGTCCTTCTAGATCAGAATATGGAGCTTAGCATATTTTCTAAAGGTGATGGGTGGGTACTAAAGGGTTTTAAACTGGAGGCAACATCATGGTTCTTTTGTTAATATTTCAGAATGATCACTCAGACTACAGTGTATAGAATAGATATTAAGGAGATTAACATAGAAAAACAGAAACAATTTAAATGACCATTGATGTAGTCATGGCAAAGATTGTATTCTGATGGTCTGAGAGTGTAGGTAGCAATAGAAATAAGCAAACTAGAAAATGTAGGGGTATTTTTAGTGGATGAACCATCACTACTTACTATTCAACTGTGGTATTTGTTTGAAAAGAAGTGTCAAAGAGGACTTCTTGGGTTTTGCTTTGGAAAACTGGGTACCTGGGATTACCACTTATTTAAAGAACGACATGCTATTTGGAAAGGAGAGAGAAGGAATTTTAAGTGATGCGTAGGTAATGTTAACATGGGGGATTCTTTTAAATATTCTGTGCAAATGGTGAGCACAATGTTGGATATATTAGTGTGGGTTTTTAGAACAAAGACCAATATTGAATATATAGACTTTTGAATCATAGACGTTGAAGTAAGGTCAGATAAAATCTCTTCAGAATGTGGAAATAGAGAAAAAGTTTGAGAACACTCCTGGAGGGAATTCAACTTTTTAATTTGTACAGAAAAGAGAATGTCAACAGAGGATATTAAGAGTATGAAAGACAATGAATTCTGATTTAAAAAAAAAGAATAAATGCCCTAGAGATAGGAAAAAGAAAGCATTTCAAGAGGCATATGATTCCTTTTCTGACTTGTTTCCCATTAGTATAATTGAAGTCATTTTTGGTCAAAGCAAGAACTATTTCAAGATAATCTTTGAATAAATCTTAGTTTCCCAAAAAATGAAGAGAAAAAGCTATTAACCAGAGTTCTAGGTCACCTCTCTGGAAATTTCACATACAGTCTGGAAATTTCAACATACAGTTGTAAACAATTTTTATTTCTTCACATGAATGAAATGAGGACCAAAGAGGAATGTAGTTTGCTTAATTGTTTATTTTTCTTATGGATTATAATGTAGTTATTTCAAAACCACGTTACATTATGAATTACTCTGAATTTTTCCTTATGTCTGTTTCAACTTGATTGAATTCTATGTTTATTTAAAATTGAGCAAAGTTAATGAGCTTACCTGTGATTCCCATGTTTTCCAATTTTTCTTCTTATTGTTATTGCTACAAATATTTTTATGATTATCGTTACATGTGTTTGTCCTGTCAGCAATATTTGAGACTTCTTAAAACTTGCATCTGCAATCCTTCAAAGACAGTTGAAGACAGGGAAAAGAGCATCTCTTGAGGTATTCTATATGGTATGTCCTTGCCAGCAAGTTTCTGTGTGTCTGTCCTAGTTACATGACATCCGGGCAGAATTTTAGGCAGTCCAGCAGTTGCTGTTCTAGGACTTTCTCTAAAGTGAAACATCCCATTAGAACAGTTCAGTTAGCAGAGCTGTAAATTCTGACCCTGGTAGGAAGCATAAATATTCAGAACCCAGTGCAGGCCAGAAATGAGTTCTTTAATTTGCAAATAAATATTAGATGGGGAAGGAGCACAATATGATCCCATCCAGTGGTGACTCATTTATGCTGATGTGCAACATTTGACATAAGAAAGACGTAAAAAGAGACAAGTGGTGGAAATATAATTTTTCAGACATTCTTCATTTACATTAAAATGTTTGTGAATTATCTAAGAAATATAATCCAAAGACTGGTTTTATTTTCTCTTTGATATTTACTATTTGTGATGTGGTAAAATTTATGAATTAACCGAGATACACTGAGAAGAAATGCATCATTTTATTTGGATTTGGAAGATAGCTTTGGGAGCATGGTGATATTTTGCAAGCCAGATAGTCTTAGTCTGAATCCAGGGCCCATCATTTTGACTCTATGGGCTGTCACACACATTTCTTAAACTCTTTAAGATGCGGCTTCTTATCTATGCAGTGTGATAATGCTTATATCCCTGAAAATGGCAGGTATTCAGTGGGTGACAGCTATTTACAATATTGTTTCACAGCTTTCTACAAATTGTTAAACCTTTAGCCTTTCTTGTTCCTTTATGTGCAGCAGGAGAGGCTGATCTATTTGCATAGCCCATCATTTTCATATTATGGTAGGTCTTGGTATTTAGCTTTTTAGTATTATAGTCAATTACAAATGATTTATTAGCTACTAGGAAGGTGCAGTATAAATAGTAAACTTGAAGGTTATAGATAAATTATGTTTTTAATTGGAAAGGTAATAAATTATAGTGTCATGTTATGAAATAAGTAGCTGGATTCTTCAAACATCAGAGAAAAAGTCACCTGATGAAAGTTTGCCCAACAATGTCATAAATAAAACTTACCTGTCAGAATAAAATCTGCAAAGCAGGAAATACAATGTTTTCTCATCTTCAAACATAATTTATTTTAAATTTAGAATTTAGAATTTACTTTAATTTGAATCTACAAATATAAATCTTACCATGTTAGGAAGACCTACAAATCTTTTTTTAAAAAATTATGTTATAGCCCCCTACTTCTACTTGAAATTGGGAAACCATGTTTTGTTTGCAAATGTTTCCTGAATTGAATTGTATGATTTAATTCAGATTAGAAACAAGGTGAAGCTAAAATGTTTCAATACAGCTTCATCTCTTTGGGTTTAGTATTGGTATTTTGTATTGACAAGCAAGCCCAAAATGTTTACATTTTTCCAGTACTGGGGATTGAACCTACAGGCTTCACACTAAGGTACATCTCCAGCCCTTGTTTTCTGTTTTGAGACAAGGTCTCTGTAAGTTTCTGAGTTGCCCAGACTGGGATCTAATTTGTAATTCTCCTGCCTTGCTTCTAAGGATCCAAAAAGTTGGTATTAGAACAAATAAATGCATCATTCTATATGTGCCCTGTGTTGATTTCTTCATCCCTCTTTGCTTTTTGTTTCCTGAAGCCATGTTTATATAGAAAAGTTATATGTACTACCATAATAATCAACATTTATTTATGTTTAATAAATAACTGAAATAGTGCTAATCATTTTCTACAAATCATCCCTTTCATTCTGCAGGAAAATTCACATGAGATCTGAACTAGCATCATCACATTTTCAGATGAATGAACTGAGTAACGGAGAGGTTGAACAGAATGCTTAAGGGCACACAGTAGATAAATTTCAAAGGCAGACCAAAGACATAAGCAATCTACTTGTGCTTACCTTCAATCTGGTACTTCCTTTTCCCTGAAAATCCTTTGGGGATGCACACTTCTTGGAGTGAATGGTGTTTGGATATTTGCATTATTTTCCTCAGCTTGAGTTGGCAAAAAGAAGTTATCAGGTAGTTGCACTTCATGCTTTTCCCCTGTTTAACTGTTTTGTTACAAACTTAAATTTTCAAGTTTCTATCTTACCTCTTAACACAGTACCGCTCATATGATGATTTGCCAGAAGGACCATTAGAAGACACGTCTGTGGATCTTAGAGATGGGCACAAGATGCAGGGCCTCTGGCTTTGCGCAATGCCGGGGAAAACAAAAATCCTGGGTTCAGGCAGTCCATTTCCAGCAGGTGTGGGGTGTGGGGCTCCTCATTATCATTTAACTTCAAGGTGTAAATACTTTCATCTTCAGGGTATTCTTCCTTTAGCAGGAACTATTTGAATTATAAATTTACTTATAGGATCATAGAACTCATACAGATTGTAAAATGGGTTCCATTTGGGATAACTGCATAATTTATTTCTCATCCCCTTGTCCATAGCCCACTGATTTATGACAGAAATATGTGCTTTACTAGTGTTCTTTGGAACATACATGCATTGAAATAATTTTATATATGACTTAGGGAATTGAAAACTCTTCATTACTTTATTTTGATAACAACATGAGATGTAGTTTCTCAGGGCATCAATGAAAGACTGAATTGCGCCATTTGTCTCTTTTAAAGCAATTTAATTCCATTAAACTTAATAATATTTGGTACTTATGGAGTATCATCTCCTTTCAAATGGAAACATTAACTGCTGTAATTAATCTTTCCAGTACTTCTCCTGCCTGAAAATATAAATAGAAATAAAGAAAGCAATTAGGAACAGGTGTGCCTTTGATAAAGGAAAGCAACACAATGAGATGTTTAGCCTCTGACTCAGTACTCCTGGGGTCAGTTGTTTCTTTGTATATTGGGAACACATCTCTGCGTTGACTAATTTTTGGAAATGGAGGATGTTTGGAGCACACTTACATACTGAGTTGCTGTAGTTTTTTATCTTTAAAACTTCTTGAGCTAAAAATAAAATGCTATTCGCTACTTCCTTTGACTTCTGCAGATTTTCTAGGGTTTGAAAAAAGTGGAGAGGAAGGAGCAGATAGCAAGCGTAAAGGTTCTTTGGTCACTAATGTTCCACTTTAAGCTTCATTAATTCTCATTCTAATTGAATCTCAAATTGGTCAGTTTGATTTCTTTTTCTAAATGGCAAGCTTGAATATTTCCTAGAAATTCCTTAGCAAAGCCTTTAGTGGCTTCCCTTTGTCTTTAGTGACAAATCCAGCTTCCTTCTCCTGCCACAAAACATGAAATATGAAACAATTCTATTTTGTTCTTTATTACTGACTCTGGTAACTATAGGTCTATAGCCATGTTGTATAGTTTCACATAAGTATACTGGTTAAAAATTCAGATTCCACAGCTATGACTCACTGAAGACACACGGAAAAGAACTGCTTTAAGAAAAGCTGGAAACAGTGGTTTTAGAGTCTAGGTACACATTAAAATCACCTGGAAAGCTTTAACATAATGATTTCAGGGTCTCCCTGCATTCTATGAATTCAGCATGTATGGAAAGAGTGATTGAGCACTGCTATTTTACCTAGTCCTCCAGAGTTAGGTGATTTCAGTTTGTTTGTATCCATCTTATAGAACCACTTCAATATACCATAATAATATAATCAAAGACAATATTTCCTCACAATTAAGAATAACTTGTGAAACTGAAGAATCTCAGGGTTCTTAATGTATTTCCCAATTACTTTTTGGACTTTTTTATTCATTATTTAGAGACATAAGCGGGCAAAGAAAATGATCAGGGAAGTAGAATCCCTGGTGGCAGCCCTCAGTTTTGTCTCTTTTGTCCCAAGCAATTAAATTCTGGGTCTCGCACCTTCATTAGTATATGCCCTTCAACAAGATAGAAGCCTTCTGATGATTTAAATCTATCTTCCTTAACTATCAGTGTGGTGATTAATACTTGAACATGCCTCTTTGGAAGACTTACTTATTGATGCCTCTTACAGTATCTCTCTAGCCATATACATCCTCTCCTTGATGGAGTCATGGTAAATCTGGTGTTTTGCTTACTGCTCTGAAGTCAGTGATATTTCAGCAATCCTTTTCCACTGGCACAATTTGTCAGAATTAAATAAGGCAATAGCACAGAAGCATATCACAGTTCTTTGGTAGTGTTGACTCTTCAATACATGTTGGCTGTTATGACTGCTTTTTTTCCAGCACTATATAACTATTTATGAATATGCCACAACTCATGCTTTTCCCTTCAGCATTTATTATTTCTGAAATGCCATTTATTTCTCTCACTAGGGAGATACACACAATAAGAAGTTAATAAATGTTAAGTATTTACAGTGTAACAAACACTGTTTTATGTCCTTTACATATATTTGGCTTATTTCTTATTTTTTTTTTTTTTTTGGTTTTTCTCCGGTACCGGGAACCGAACTCAAGACCTTGTGCTTGCCAGGCAGGCGCTTTGCCGCTGAGCTAAATCCCCAGCCCCCATTTGGCTTATTTCTTATACCTATGAGATCAGTAATACTCTCACTCTCATTTTAGAGATAGGCACTGGGTCACTAAGAGGTGATGCAAATTTCTGAAGGATGCAGTTAGTACAGAGATTTACTCAGTATATTTGGGTGTAATACCTGTGTAATGACCCTTCACAAAGCTGACTGTCTTACCCTCTTAAGATCCAACTCCTGAGTATTAGGACTATGTGAATATATCATAGACACCCTCTTCTGAAAAACAGTTATCAGCTTTCTACACTGTGTTCTACACAGACTAAAAGTGGGTCCCTGTGATGCATGGTTTATTTTCTTCTCAAGGAATACACAGTCTAGTAGAGGAGCACATGTGTTTTATTTACTTAGATGTCTTTAACCCACAATAAATTGTCTGGAATGCACTGGATGCTCAAAAAATGCTAAAGGTAGAACTAAAGGCGAAAAATAAATAGTAAACTCACAGCAAATAGAAATGCAAGAATTATAGAACAGTCTAAGGAATATGAGGTTTCTTCCTTCCTCTTTCTTTAAAGAATATGTGTGAGTATGATTTCCTGTAAGTATGGCACTGGAAGTGAGGAAATGTAGACATGTATTTTCAATCTTAGTACTATACTGCGAAGGTGCAGGGCCAGATGTAGATATATATTTTTAGTAAACAGTAGGATAAAACTTCAGCAATTCCAAATTCTCCCACTCAGAATCTTGCCTACATATAGCTGCATTTGAACCTAATGGAAATTTATTGATAATATATGGGTGAATTCATTTCATAAAAAATAATAAGATAGCTTTATTTTTCTAGCTCTAAATCATAGAAAAACATTTCAAAGAATATTGATGCATTCCCAATAGGGTAACTGTACCCTACTTTAACGTTTACTGTGGTAGTTGACAGCAGATAGGTGATAACTGTTTGACATTTCATGCTTGCAAAGTCCACTTGCAAAATATTGGATCACTGTCATTAATAATGCACCTAATAACCAACCCATATGTAAGCATCTCCTCCTTGCTGATACAAAGCAGCATTCACTGTGGTTTTGCAAAAAATGACCACTTCTATAATAGCACTGTTAAAATTTTCAAAATATTTCCAGCAGGCAACTCTCTCAACAGTTTCTTCTCTGTTCTGTTTGTTTTGGGCTTGGCGTGGATTTATCTTTAGAGTTGTGTCCTGAAGTTGTAATTATTGCACTGGAAGCTGAAGCTCACATTTTTATCCCTGAAAAGCTTTGGGTGACAATCAGCCCTAAATTCTCTGGTGATTTTTAGAGCTCGTGGTCATCGTATAATTCTACAAACGTGTCTCGAATACCAAGAGTATTCTAAGCCTGGAGCATAGTGCCAGGAATATAAAGATGAGTGAGATAAGGACAGAGGTTCAAATTCATTTCAGAAGAGGGAAAGAGTCATGGGGCTCGTCATGAAATAATACCTTCAGCTTCAGACTGAATAATTACTATGTACCAGATACCAGCATCTCACTGTTCTTTAACTTAACTCTTATTTTCTCATCTGAAAAATTGGAATAGAGATAATTTCTTAAGGTTAAATAGTGTTTGTGTCAAATCAAATGTGCCCAATCCACAATCCATGTTCTTAAATGTATAAGATATAGTCAAGTAATCTCTTGATCAGTTTCTGACTTTAAGTTTTCTTTTTATTTTTATCTCTCAACTTACCCTAAGTAGTTTGAACTACCCCTTACTTAGAGCATCTGAGGAGCCCTTTGTATTGTGCTGAGTTTATTCTAAAGAAAGGCTTGACAAGGTAGGAGTTTCTTTAGAAACCTAAATGCATTTCATATTTCTCTACTAAGCCTTCTGAAACATATTTGTCCCCATGTCCTTGAGTAGACTACCTTACCTGTAAATTTTCAGGATACAGGGCCTTTGTGTTTTAGAGGTTTGGATGGGCTTTTGGCTTTGTCTCAACCTGGGAACCACTTACAGCTTCTGGAAGGGGTGGGAAAAAGCAACTTCATTCATTTGTTTTCTCACTTAGTTTGTGCTTTGGCAGCACCATATAAATACGCCTCTGTTATTGAGTCAGCCTGAATGAAGCAGGAAGCCTGCTCTGACATAAGCAATACTACCACTACAGTCATAGCTTTTAAAGTGTTAATTCTCTCCCAAGAGGAAAATAAACTCATATACTTTAAAATTGTTCTCTCTGCACCATTTAATAGTCACTTAAGTCTCTTTCTTTGCAAAACATTTTCTAGACCATATGTGATTTTAAAGTAGGAAAAAAAAATTATTGGAAAGCTATATTTTTTGCTTTATGTAAAATCCAAACAAGTATTTGTAAAACCATGACAACATCAAGAAAAAAACCACACCTATAAAGTTATTTGATGGAATTGTGAACACCGTATCTCAGCAAATATTTCTTAAGTCTCCTCATGTCTCTGTATTTGAGTTGGTGCCACATTGTTATACATTTTTCCATGCTTACCATATATTGTCCTAAAATATATTTAGTTTTAAAAACATTTTTACTGAGTCCATGATGAAATTCATTCAATCAGTTTTCCATACTGCAGTCAGAATGATATTTCAAAGTCACAGATCTGGACATGGCACCCCAAGTTCTCAATCTTTGATTAGGTTTCCCAAATGACTGTGGGTACAAGTCCAGTTTTCTTAAGACAGATGTAAGGTGTTCATGAACAAGCCACAGCCCACACAGTCAGCCCCTCCTTCTGTCATTCTCATCCTCATTCTCTGTGGCTTGATGATCCTAGAGATATTTTGATTTCTTTTCTTTTCTTTTTTTTTTTTTTTTCCTTGGTTTTGGTTTTTCTCCGGTACCAGGAACCGAACTCACGACCTTGCACTTGCCAGGCAGGTGCTTTGCCGCTGAGCTAAATCCCCAGCCCCGATATTTTGATTTCTTGAAACTATTCAACTAATATTGGTTTCCTTTGTTTGGTACACAATGGAGTTGATTGAAAAGAAAAAGAGCTTTAGATGAACCTAGATTTAAATTTAGCTATGTAATTTTCTTAGTCTTATTTTCTGTGGATTTGAATGAGGAATTGTCTCCCTGAGGATTTTTATAAATATAAAGAACACAGTGGACACCTTGGTAAATGTTACTGTCTTGGTGAATGCCACTTCCCATAGGAATAATTGTTTCCTATTTTTTACCTTCTGAAGGGTGAATTTTCTGGGTCTTACCACGTAGATACCTGGCTTGTTGGATAACAACTCAATTCTATCTAGGAGCTTCTCAGGAATGAGAATATTTTTGATAAATCAAAATTTGTATTTTAAAAAGACTTCTCAGGTGCTACATACGTTAAAGTTTAGAAGGACTAGACTAAAAAGTGTGAACATCTATCTCTGGAGCTCATTATGTTGTCCAACTGCTTGCTGTGTATTCTCCTGTGGAAATCAAATCAAGATATCAGACCCAATAGAATACACATGCCCTGAGAACAGGAGATAATTATGATTTATTCATTATTATAGCTCCAGGGTTTAGAATAGTGCACTTAGTAACAGCTTTTTTTAAAAAATAATAAATGTGTACTAAGGCCCAGAGAATAAGTCATGACACAGTTTCCAGAACTCTTATGCTACTATTAAAGTTTCTGTGGATAACACTAAGTCATTACATAGTCAAAGCATAGGATGTAGCTCAATGGTAGAGCAATTTCTTAGCATATACAAAGCCCTGGTTTAATCTCCTGCACAACAAAAAAGTAAAAAGCCAAACAACAAAATCTCATATAACTCATATTAATCTTTCTGTAGGGCATATATGTTTGATAAAATAAATGTAAATATAAAGCAAATATAAATACCCCAAACATGTTTTTAGAGTACATTAACCCATACACTGTATTGCTTTTCTGTATTAATAATGCTCAATTTTTCAAGCTAGTAAGTGTTGGAGTGTTTTTTTTTCTAGGTTATAATATGCCATGAAATGCTTTGCATTTTTTTATAATTTATCATATCTCACATCTGATCTAATTATTGGTCATGTGTGTGTGCTTATGTGAATATGTATGTATAGATCTTTGCAATAGAAATCCCAGCATCACAATTTTTGGTATGGTAGAGTTTTCAAAAGTATATCCTATAAGGGTAACATTTTTGTTCCACATTTACTGTCATGACAGCAAGAAAAGTCCTTTATGAACTTCGTGATGGAACTTTTAAATGGTATTGTATCACATTTTCTAATGTGGAAAGTGAGTGTTTCTAATATTCACCAAAAGAGGGTCAGTAGTATGAAGACAGTCCACTGAGGTATCTGCTTTTCTCAACCAGCATGCCCTGAGCCAGGGATTTCTAATGAATGCTTTAAAATATCCTTATTATTACAACTTTTAAAAAGTGAGATGTTATTACTATATTTGTGTCTCTCAATATAAAATTAGTATAACCAAATATACAGCAAATGCTAAAGTTGCTCCTGTCTTTGATGTATCCCCAGGCAATTCCTCTAAATGCCAGACTGGCCAAATCTGCATGTAGTTCCCCCTGCCCTGTTGGAAGCGTGTCTTCTGAAAGCATATATTTGTTCTCTTGGACTCCTTAACCTATGTTGTGAAGAGTAACATCAGAAATTTCATTGGGGGTGACATTTAAGACCTTTTGTTTTGTTTTGTTGCACTCAAATACCTAGAGACCACTTTTCTTGACAACACAAAATCATAGTTGGAAATCTTTAATGGTCTATGCAGAAAGAAACTGTACAGTACAAATGCTTAGCTGCTATTTTAAAATCTAGACGTTATTTTACCAATATCAAAACAAAAGGTTTATGCTATATTTTTATAGAATAAAAAGTCCACACAGTTTTTTAACCCACATTCTAAGCCCAAAGCAAGTGTCTCCCAGGGTTTGTAAATGATGAATTCTGAATTCCAAAGGTCAAGGCAGAGTTGTAAACTTATAGTAGTTTGGCGTAAAAGAAATAAGCTAGCTTCAACTACTTTTCAAAGGTGCATGGAACAATAGTTGTAGTGTGAGCAAAGGTTGATGCCTTAATGTGCCAATTACAAATCATTCTTACACTCTTTTCAAAGTGGGATCTGTCCTTAAGATTATCTTGCATCTGAAAATGATTTGTCCCTGAGTACAATGAAACTGTATTTCTCATTGAAAAAACACATATGTGCATGTGTTTGTGTCTTTTCTAATTTTAGATAATGTAGAAAAGAAATTCTTGGGTTCATGCTCTATAGTAATAACATTTTTACCTTTACTATTCATACTATTTATCTTTACTTTAAATATTTTTCTTGTTCTTGGCACCGCAGCATCTAAATTTGAGTAAGCAGTTGTTTTTAACCACTCATTTGCAATCACCACTGTGATTACAAACTGATTAATGATCAGCCTTCTGTTTCAATGCAGTTCCTGGCATATATTTATTATGGAACAGAGTCAAAGAAGAAAAGGCTTAGCATATATTTAACTGACCTTTGTTTACTACATGTTGGCTTTTGGCTGAGTCGGGTAAATTTGTATGATTGAATATATTGATTGATTGATTCATGTATTAATTTTATTTAGATTTCACCATTTATGAATTTATTAGAAATCTCTATTGATAAGCTCAATATAATAGGTATCTTCCCAAGAATCTCTGATTGGCATGGATGAACAATTAGCTGCTCTGAGATAGCTGAGAATAAAAGTATTTAAACTAAACTCATTGCTGTGAAAATATTTTTTACTTTTGTCACATGGTTAAGAGCAGGAATTCTTGAGTCTGAATGGCTGCGTTAATATTGAGACTATGAGATATGCGATTTAATTTCTCTTTACTTATTAGAAAACCAAAGCTTAAGAACTTTATAGGAGTGTATACTTCAAAAATTCACAGGTCTGACTACACTTAGCGAATTTGTGAAAAAGAGACAAAGAAACAGAACAAACTCTTGGAGCTCTTGTTAGTTTGCTTTCTATTGTCGGAAAATGCTCCAGGCTGGCTAACTTATAAAGTGAAAAGATTAATTTAGGTTAAAGACCATGACAGCAGCATCTGCTTGGTTCCTGCAAGGGCCTCTTTATGTGTATGATGCCAACCTGGTGTATAGGGCACTATAGCCAGATAACAGGTGTCAGGGTGAGATCTAATAGAGAGAAAGAAAGCCCAAGTGCCAGGGAGTGGCCAGGCATACTTTATAACAGCGCACTCTCACCAGACCAGCTCTGTGTCCCAAGAGAACTACCTCAGCCTCTTTAGAGGAAGCTCCCCAAAGACCAAAAGTCTTCCTTTCTTACCCTAAGACCTCTCTGCATCCACACTTAGGACCCAGCTTCTAACACTCCACCTTGGAGTTCAAATCAGTTCACATAACATTAAATCAGTCTTATGTCTACTGAAGAATGACTTCACGTATGCAGTTGGACAAATTTATCTGCTTGTTTATACCCGTTGTTAACTACCAGGGGCCCATTGAGACTCAAATATGCAGACGCCTTAGAATCCTGGCCACAAATGGATATTTTGATGAGGTGGCTCATACACCAGCACCTACACCTTCAAAAAGGTCTCACACCATTTACTACTGTAGTGTCTCTAAAATAGAGTGCCGTTTCCATTCACTCATTAAAACGGATACTAAAAAGCTCCTCTTTTCTCTTACTGGACGTATCATTCTAAGGGACAGTGTTGGAATCTGGCAATGAGCTAATCACCGGATTTGCACTTTTTATCAGCATTGGAGTTGGATGAGAGAGAGGAAGCAAAAGAGAGAAAGCACAGGGGCAGAATGGATATACTAATCCAGGGCAAGCAAGAAGCACAGAAACCATGGAACTTTTCCTGCTTGCCTTATAGTTGACCAGATTCTTTTCTGAAAGAGGTAGAAGTATAAAAATGCAATGGGAAATTACTATGTGCCTATGCTGGGCATGAAATTAAATTTCCCAAATTATCCCTAATTTACCTTAAGAAACTAAAGCTTACCAAGGGAGAAAATGCATTAAAAAGACAAACTATAAAAATCAATAATAGGAATCCATAAATGGATCATAATTGAAAACAAAGTCAAGAAAATAGATGACATGTTTATAGGCAAAAAGAGCATAGTAAATTTAGCCACCAAACCCAATCGTGTAATAGAATTCATATGCATTTTCTATTGATAGTACCACAAATATGAATCTCATTTTACTAGTGTTTATGGTGAAAATCTGATTAACCACAGCAATCACAGTGCCCATTTAATAAACTAGTTCATCTAGCAGAATTTGGTTCCTGTCTTAGTGTTGGGAATACTTGCATTTTCAACTAAGCTTTTTCTCCGTGATGTGTACTAGGCAGTGTAATGAGCAATGCTTAACTCCAACCATGTAATATCACAGTGAGGTATTTTATGGGACTTTTAATTTCTGATAGTTCTTAATGTGGGTCACAAAAGTGCAACTGTTGTACGTAAAGTGCAATTCAGTGGAATGAACAATACTAAAGGGAAGGAGGAGTTACATCAACAATATTGCAGTGGAGCTCATCTTGCCCCTTTGCAGTTTAGTGCTATGCATTAGAGGATTTAGAATAATGATTTTGAAGTATTTTTGTAGCCTAAACTTGTCAAACAATATTTTCAATGACCACATTTAAAAAATAATTGAGACTTCAGCACCATGTTGCAGGCCATCTTGATCCCATTGGCCCTGCTTGAATGCTCCTTCTCTAAGAAATAACAACAGGCCCCAACTGTCTTACAGAGCTGGACAACACCTGGACCAGGAGAGCTGTTAATCAGGTGTCACCAACCCCAACATTGGCCATGATTTGAGTAACACCAAAAGCCAGGCTTTAAGTAGTAGATATAGTCAGTCAAGTGAGCTTTACATTAATTTACTAACTAAACCTTGTGACATTTGAATGAGTGGGAAGTGTATCACTAAAATTATAATTACAGCTTTGGCATCATTTCAAATAGAATTTTAGAATAAATTATATATTGCACTTATAATTATACTATGTGGGGTAAGATAAAAATACAGGGGATGTTTAAAATTTAAAAAAAAATTATAGTACAAGACACATTGCCATTAATGTCCCTCAAAATACTCTGTCTCTTCAAAGACAACACATGTGTCCCATCATTACTGCCACTTTCTGAAGGACTTCTGGAAGTCTTCTTTCATGAGTGTCTTCAGTTGCATTGTCCTAGCTGTCTTGATGTCCTGTACCAGCTCAAAACATTTCCTTTCTATGGCCATTTTCACTCTGCAAAACAGCCAAAATTTATACAGTGCCACATCTGGTGAGTAACATGGATCAGGACAGGACACAGTAATGGTTTTATGTACCCACCTTTCTGTTGGATGGCACTCAGAAGCAGCATTCACCACATTTTTATCACATCTCCCACAAACAGGAAGGAGGATTTCCAGATCTGCTTCAGAATGTGGCAGGAACTATGGGATGTATTCAAAGTGATAGAGAAGATTGTGAAGGGGTAAAATTTTTTCCCAATTTGTGGGCGTTCTTTTTACTTTGCTAGTGATTTCTTTAGATGTGCAAAAACTTTTTAGTAAGATGAGATCCCAGTTGTTGATTCTTTGGAGTATTTCACGTGCTGTTTGGTTTTTGTTCATGAACTCTCTGCCTACCCCATGTCTTCGAGATTTTTACTGGGCTGGGGATTTAGCTCAGTGGCACAGCGCCTGCCTGGCAAGCACGAGGTTGTGAGTTCAATTCCTGGTACCAGAAAAAAAAAAAAAAAAGTGTAGGAAGCCATACGTTTTGGGGCTGGGGATTTAGCTCAGTGGCACAGCGCCTGCTTGGCAAGCGCAAGGTTGTGATTTCGGTTCCCGGTACCGGAAAAGAAAAAAAAAAAGATTTTTACCGACTTTCTCTTCCAATAGATTTAGTGTTTCTGTTTTAATATTGAGACCTGTGATTCATTTTGACTTGAGTTTGGTGCAAGGACAAATGTCTTCTACCTAGAACATATAAAGAATTGAAAAAATATCAATATCTCCAAATTCAAATACCTAGTCCTAAAATGGGCATCTGAGATGAATACACACTTCTCAGGTAAAGAAATATAAATGGCAAATAAATATATGAGAAAATGTTCAACATCATTAGTCATTGGAGAAATGTAAATTTAAACAACATTGAGAGTTCATCTCACCCCAGTAAAAATGGCTAGCATTAAGAAATCAACCAATAACAAATACTAGTGAGGCTGTGGAGAAATAGGAACTCTTCTCCACTGCTGGTGGGAATGCAAACTGGTGAAACCACTGTAGAAATCAGTTTGGAGATTCCTCAGCAAACTAGGTCTAGACGTCCCATTCAACCCAGCTATTACCCTGCTGGGTATTTTTCCAGAAGATCTGAAAATATCATATCACAGTGATATATGTGCACCCATGTTCATGGCAGTGCAATTTGTAATTGCTAAATTGTGGAAGCAACACAAATGTCCATCCATTGAGCATTGGATACAAAAGTTGTGGCATTTTTATATAATGGAATATTAATCAGCTATAAAGAAAAACACACCCGAGGCCTTTATAGGTAAATGGTCACAACTAGAGACCATAGTCATAAGTGAAAAAAAATCAGACCTGCATGTGTAAGCAACGTATTGTCTCACTAGTGTAAGGACTTGAAAGAGTGAATAAAAACTAGGAAATATGATAAACATTGTGAAACAAAAGGAAACTGCTCAAAAATAAAGAGTTACTGGGATGAGGGAAAGAAAAAAGATTGTGAAGGAGATTGATGGAAATATATCATTTACTATAATAACTTTTTAAAATTTTAAGCACTTACTGCACATTTTTGTCATGTTATCTCTTGTAGAATGTCAATGTTCTGGTCTTCTACACACACATACACAAACACACACACACATACCCACACACCCAAAGAAGTTTGTTGGTGCTTAGAGAAAGAGATACATAAATAGGAATAAGGGAATACTCAGTGAATCAAGATCTCTATCTACTAAACCGTTACTATAAGCATTACTACTACAACCAGTTCACAGGCATACTTCTACCTAATGTAAATCTCACACTGACTTCATGGGCAATTAATATTCCTATAGCAATGGAGAAACCAAAGCTAACAAACGTGAATTTTCTAAAGGTACATGATGTTGGAATCACAAAGCTGGAGATGGCGTTGACTGAATAACTACGAAACACATACTCTTCTTAAAGTGCGGTGATGTTGAATTATGTGACAAGGAAATCAAGGCCAAAATGAAGAAAGGAAAGAAATGGAAATGAATACTTTCCAATTCTACCTGCTGGAGTACTAAGGTTGTAACCAAAGTTCATGCAATGCCTTCTAATACATACATCACTTTTTACTCTGTCTTGCAGTGAAATTGTCATGAAAGATACTGATGGCAGAATTCAATGGCAATAAGTAGCCACTTCAAACAGAAAATGCAAAACATATCAAATGAGACCTTTCGTAGCCAATTTTTTTGCTCAAACCTCACATTAACTCAGCACACCCTACATGCTGATCTTTGGTATGTGTCCATGTATTTGATGTTACTATTAATGAGACTTACGTAGACTCACAAAAGAAATAATGGAATCTATTGAATCAAAATTATGAATCTTTCAGTTGTTCTTCCTTGTAAATGAGCATACTGTACCCTAACTGTATTCTTCCTTCACAGTCAACAGTTGTTTAAACACTGGGTCATTCGTGGGCATTTGCTCCATCTGTCAGGTGTCACAGAAATCTATGGACGTAGAAAGTGTCCTTCTACCACCTAACGGTTTTCATCTGTTTGGTAAATTCAGGAGTTGACCGCTTAAAAGAAATAGCTAGCAAGGACACAGATCAGTGTGTTAATTTTGCAAGTGTGACAAAGACAGAAAGCAAGACTCTAAATAAAATACAGGACTTTGCAAATGGATTGGAAGTAGGAGATTAAGGGGCTGCTATCAAACTTTCTTGTGTTCTAGTATCTATACTTTTGTTCAATATCTTATGACTTAGGTCATTTACCAAAAGATCATACCTCCACTAATGTTCATTCTAATTCCTTCATCTTTGATTTAAAATATACATATGTACATACATTTTTCTACTCCTAGTGTATATATTGTCCTCTCAGCAAACACACACACACACACACACACACACACACACACACACACTCCTTTAGCATCTAAGACCAAAATTCCTCAATTGGGATGCTCATTAGCTGTATGGGTGTGTGTCTTGGAACATGTCACTTGAGTACTGTGTATCTTACTGTTTTCATTTATAACATGCAAATGCTGTAGTGTTTTGGAGAAGAAATAATGCATACAGTGTAATTTGAACAATAAATTCATATGGTAGATTCTTAATATGCATTTACAGCTTTCTTGCTCTTCCATCTTTCCCTCCATTCTCTTTTATCTTATTCTGTCATCTGAGTCAGTCTTGGCAATATTCATCTTTAAACACTGTTAAAGATTTTGTACTACATTGTTTTTATAATGAACCAAAAAATAATACTTCAGAAGCCTAACCTTTTATGGTCATTTACTATCAGTCTTGGTTTTAACATTTCATGAGATACATTTCCTCAAAGGAATTGTCTATTACTCTTTTGCAGAAGAATGACCCTAGTTTAAACTCTTCTTGAAATTCATAATGCATGGTGTTTTGAAATATGTGAAGGGTAAGTCCTCTATGATACCACATAATTCATTATTTTCTAATAGGTTCAAACACAGGAAAACAAAAGTAACATAATGGCACATTTTGTCATTTCTCAAACTGACACCATTAAACACATCTCTAATCACTAGAAATGATAATTCGCCAAATGGTGAGTCCATATTGATGAAAGTTGAGTCTTGTGGTTCTGAGTTCCTCAGTTTCTATGTACCGGATATTCTATTATTCTGTTGAGATGGGTCACTGACCGGGAAAAGAAGAAAGAGTGAGTGTCCTGATTTTTGCTAGCTTCTCAGTGTTTTTCTAAAAACAATCACAACAAGAACAAAAACTCCTTTGTTCTTTTGATTACATTTTTGGTCTAGTAACTTAAGAAGCACAGCCATGTCTGATAGGTAGTCAACAGCATTGTCACTCCGTGGTCTCACCTGTTTTAATTGGACAATGGTAGTTTTCAATTAGTACAAGCACAGCTCCTTGAACTGCCTCTGCAATTTCCCTTGCACATATACTGTAATTATGTGTGTACCTCAAACGTGTTAGACTATAAACATATGCTATATATTTGAATAAGAGTGCTGTCAACACTTTATTTTAGAAGTGTATTAATTATGACTGAATCATAATGTGGATGCTAATGCAGAGCAATATCCTCTGCCTGGTTGGTGTTTACATTACTTGCTGCAACTCATTCTCAGAACAATGAATTTTAAAGTAAGGAACAATTAGCAACTCTATGGAAATTGTACATTAACAGTGTCTTATAAATAATTCTCTTCAGGACAACTAACAGCTCTTTATTTAAATTGCTCTTTTTCTCCCAAACAGGCAGAGGTGTTAAAAATAGAAGTTCAAAGTTAGAGTTGCTGCAACTAAAGCTGATGACATGCATAGATAAAAAGGTTTTCAGTCTAAGTGTCTAAGCCTTTTTTTTTTTTACAGAAACTAATATTCATTTATCCTGATTATATTGCTCAATCAATCACAGAGTCCTGTATATTTATGAGTGCAATTTTGAATGTGACGCTCTTAAACCTTCACATGAGCACACACTGATGATGGTTGGCAAGCTTATTACTCTCTGTATCTTTCAGTGCAGAGGTCAGGTGTGAGCAAGAACTTTGTTATTAAATGTCCTAAACACCCATGGTTGTAGAGGAGCAGTGGCGTGTCTTAGCCACTTTCTTTTCACGGAGACACAATACCTGACACCCATATCTTAAAGGAGGAGAGGCTTATTTGAGCTCACAGTTTGTAGAGGTTTCTGTCTATAATACTCAGCGGAGCTCCAAGACAGGGCAGCATGGCACAGAGGTATGGCTAAGGGCATGGCTTCCAAGAAGCACCAAAAATCAAAGGAAGGAAAGAGAAGGAGATAAACCCTGCCAGGCCACTCCCCCAGTGACTACCTCTTCCCTCCTAATATCAAACCAGCTGTATTGCTTCTCAGCCTTTTGGCTAAGATCAAGTGAAGCCAGCTGTATGTCAGCCACTCTCATAATCCAATCACCTGCCAGCCTAGATTCTAGAAGGCTTTGTGGGGACCTCTGGAGATAGACTACAATACCAGGTACAGTAAATATGGCTTGAAATGTAACTCTGTAAGAAGAGTGTGAACCACCTTCACCTATAACAAGAGGAGTGGATGAGTATCTGTGTGCTAGATCCACAGTAGAAACATTATAAATAATTGTTGATTGAATGGCTATATTTTAATAAAACTAAGTATCTTAGTATTCAGGTCATGGATGCTAGAAACTCTCCCCCTGTCAAATGTTCAGAAACAAAAATTGATTTATTCCCCTAGCTGAGGTATTTTGAACTATTTTTTTACAAATAGGTTTTGCCATTATCAAATAAAATAATTTTACTAAGAATACATCAGGATTTAAAAACAAATAAGCACTGGAAGAAATTACATTTTCATCTGCAAACTGTTCCTCAAAGTGCTGTTGCCTGAAACTGCAAAGTTGTGAACATCTACCTGTGAACTTTTTGAAAGCATTGTTTTGTTTTTCTCTAAAGTTGTTGAAGACGGTCCAGCATTCTATTTTTATATGTGATTCAGATGTTCCCTAAAGTTTAAACATGCATATGTATGTATATGAAAATGTCTTCATGTTTAATAGCTGTAGGGATTCCAATTGCCAGGATTTCATAATGACCTGAATTAATATTCACATGCAGTTTGAAATAAGTGTCCAGTGTATATTGAAGTATTGATTCAATGGGTAAATTATTGAGAAGTTTGCTGAAAAGAAAGGTAATTTAGGCATGAAACTTGAATATGACACATTAATGGTGTATATCATATGTGTAAGATTTTATTTAATATCCACCATGTTTCAGAGAGTGAGTAGTGCATGTCCTTTTTTTTCTAAAACTTGCATCAGATTGAAACAAGATATGTTTGACTTTCCTGCAGTCATACATGTAAGCTTTGAAACTGAAACCAGCACTATCTTTCCCCCACAAAAGTTCTGGTACCATGATGGTTGAAAGTAAAAATCATTGCGGGTGATGCTGAAAACTATGGAGGTGTGCATTCTTTTAGCTAATTTCAAGTCCAAAAACACTTCTTGTTTGACAATTTGGCAGAATGAAAAAACTAACTTTGGAGTGAAAAGTCCTGTATTCAGATCTTTAAGTCACCTCATTTCCTTTATTCATACTGGCTAACTGATGAGACGCTGTATAGTAATTAATCTTCAGGCCTGTGGGAAAATCAGATGATAAAATCGTAAAATATACTTTACAAAATTTGTATAAATATGAATATGTTTATTGGTAAAAACATGACAGCTTTAGCAGATTTCTTTATCTGTCAATAAACTTAGTTATTTGTTTCCACCTATTATAAGGTGGACAAGTATATTTTGCAAAATTAAATAAACTCATAGATGATTTAAAAATTGTGGAGTTTAAAAAGACACATATCAATGCGTGGAGTTTGGATTTTTTCATTGGGAATGAATTTACAATTTACAGCTTCTAGATCAAGAAAGCCAGTTACAGCATTACTCATAAACATGAGAACTGAAGGTCCTCACCAAAGGACAACAACGGGGAAAGTCAGGATGATCTAGTTTGTTTCATGAATGGATAAGTAACATTTCCATTTATAAAAAGGGTGCTTAACATGTACATTAAAGTGAGAAAAGTGGAGGGCAAAATTTTATATAAAACACCATCTCTAGTGTAGCACGTCTTTATTTTATTTATCTTTTGAATTATTGTTTATTGGTAGTACATGTTCACACTCCATAATGATAGCATTCCTCATGGAGAGTTGCTACAGGTACATAACAGATCTGAATTCTTTTTCTCACTCACTTTCCCTCTGTTCTTTCCCCAATTCCCTCCATCTCTTGATTCCTTTCCCTTTTGCAAAAGATCTGCCTTCATATTTCCTTTTTTATTTAACTCTGTGTATGATTCCATTTGTCATATTGAAGTTTGGGTGTCTGATATGTTATTTATCCTTATGATCTCATGGTGCATCCATTTTCCCACAAGTAACTCATGTTTGTACTTCTTGACGGCAGAGTAGTGCTCCATTGTGGATAAACACTGTGCTCTACCCATACCTCTGTTAATGAGCAGATAGGCCACTTCCAAGGTCTTTCTTTCTTCTCTTCTTTTTTTTTCTTTCTGGTTTTCTTTTTTCTTTCTTTCCTTCCTCCTTCTCTCCCTCTCTTTCTTTCTTTCTTCCTTCCTTTCTTTCTCTCCTTTCCTTTGAGACCTGTCTCACTGTGAAGTTCAGGCTGGTCTTGAACACACTATGTAGCCCAGACTGGCCTCAAACTCTTGCAATCATCCTGCCTCATCCTCTTGAATGCTGGGATTATGGGTCTGTGCCACCACACAAAGTTTAAGATTTAGTTATTATGAATTGTAGTGCTATAAACATTGCTATGAGCATAACTGTAGTATGATGTCTTTAACTCTTTTGGAAAGATTCCTAGAAGGGCTAGAGTTGTGTTGAATTGAATTTCTATTTTTTTTTCCTGAAATCTCCATAGTGATTTTCATACTTGCACTAGTTTGTATTGCCACCAACAAAGTGAAAGGGCTGCTTTTCCTCCACACCCTCACGAGCATTTGTTATTGTTTGATTTCTTCATGATACCCATTATTTCCTGAGTAATATATAAACTCAGTGTTTTCTTTTCAGTTTGCATTTTTCTATGGCCAAGGATGTGGAATATTATTCATGTGTTTATTGGTACTTGCACTTGTTCTGAGAAGTGTCTGTTCATTTCAGTTGTCGATTTTTTGAACGGGTCTTTTATGCTGGGTGATTTAATTTTTTTTTAAGTTGTTTAGAGATGGCTACTTCTGGGTAGGGCATGATTTATAGTTCCATGAATGTTTATTTACTAAGGCAAATTTTCTACAACAAACACACACTGTTATAATAATGGAAATATCATTAAAAAGTAATTACTTTCATACTAAATTTGCATGGAAATACATATGGAGCTGTATGTTATTTAATTCCGTAGAGTATTTTCTAATGTTGATCTGACAGACGAGATTGAATTCTTATCCTTTGATGATGCAAATTTATCTTAAATTATTTGGGCTGTGTGGTTCTACAGAAATGCAAACACAGACTGTATATATAATTTCACCCTATATTTCATTTGTATCTGGAGAGCTGGATCATATTTTATGATCTGTAATGGAAAAAATTGTTCATTCTCAGAAATTTCAGCTCATGATCGTTCTATACAGTATGGCTTCAAAGCCAGTGTGGTATAGTAGGGACAGTAATGAGTTTTGTTAACTAACTGACCATTAGACATTGGAAATTTATTTCACCTGTCAAGTATCCTCACCTTTTTATCTGTACAATGGGACTAAAGTCCAGCTCTGCAATACTGACTGGTAGATATTATGTGAAGAACAGCTTTTGATGATGAGAAAGAATAATGATTCTGCTATTTATCATCCCTGTATTTTAGGAAGAATATTTTATATTCTCATCCCTTATGAAATTAAAGGTTATATGATATATTATTTACTATACTCATAAATTCTGTTGTGTATGTGGTTTTAGCAGGTGGTTGTCTGTCTTCCATCTGTCTTCCTATTTAATCACCAGGCACAGAGAAGACATGGCATCAGCTATGAGGATGATCATGGATATGTTTCTTATGTAGTTACAGGAAATATGATATTCATAGAAAAGTTGCAAGCATGATATCAGGAAAATACTAAGTTTTTAATAAATAGTATTTCATTTTATTTGTTTGTTTATTCCTTTTTTCTTTCCCCCTTTTCACTGTTCATCATACAATTCCAATCTCTCTATTTCTCATTAGCTGGATATTCCAGACTGGCAGCCTATGTCTACAATATAGAATTTTCCAAAAATAAACTTCGCTGAGGTAAAATAACGGTAAATTTAACTGACTATGGGGGCAGACCCCTGTAATCCTAGCACGTGGGAGGCTAAGGCAGGAGGACTACTGCAAGATAAAGTCTAGCCTGGACTAAGTAGAGAATTCAGGGCCACATAGCAAAACCCCATCTCAAGAAATGAAACAAAACAAAACAAATTAAAACAAACAAAAAAAGAAATTGGTCATAGGCCTCTTTTTACTACTTATTGAGTACTTCCTAAAGTTTTGGCATAAGTGAAAAATGTTTTCTAATTAGGAATTAAAACAGAATATTTATATATTTAGGACACTCAAAAATTAACGTAATAATTACATGTTACGTAAATTTCAGATATTAATGAAGATAGCTATACTTTTCAAAACAAAAGTAGCAAGAAGGGAGATATTGTTTTATAGTTAGAAAAATCTCTTTAATTTCAGGCTTAATAGCATGCAGCTATATTCTCATATCTGCTTCAGCATCCAATCTGTTGCAATATGTTGTTTTCACTGAGTTATATGAAAAAAATTGAGTCCCACACAAATATATAGTTGGAAAACGGATGGAGATTTTAATAACCTTTTTAGATAACTGTAGATATTTTTCTTTGATAGTACACTGAAATCTCCACTAGTGGTAGTTTTGTAAAAATTAATTGCCATGAAAAATCTGAAACTATATCAATAATTTTTGAACTCTCCTCCATTTTATCCTTTGGTGTCTCTATTACTTGGAACAGATCTTCTGTCAATTTGTAATTTTATAACACCATATATTTGGAAAATATTGGCCTTCTGAGCTATATAAATGTTCTAGTTTATACAATTGGAAAAAATCATAAGTAATCATATTACTATAGTAATATTACCAATATCCCAGAAAAACTTCAAATATTTAGAAGCTTCAACATGAAGCATGGATACAGATTTTCTAAAATTCTAACCATTAAAGACACTTCTAACCCTTTGTAGAAGGTTCAGATTTTTATAGGGGCAAAAGATGCTGCTGATTTTTTTTGAAACCACTAGTTAGTCTTCTGTAATTTTGAAAAAGTATGTGCTCCGTGTGAATTTCAGAATGCTCATAGTTTGTTTCTCAGTTGTTGTTTCAAGAAAATAAGTTTCCATTAAAACCGTGGTTAGTTCAGCTTGTAACAGAAACAGTCACATCACCTTCTTGAGAAGATGCTCCTACTCCAGCATGTAGCGGAAGAATTTATGTGTTCCACCCATTGTGTTATACAGAACGTTAAACAAAAGGATACATATCACTTACAGCTCAAAAAGTATTTTTATTTTCTCATCAAAGATGTTCAAGTACCTGGAACCGAACTCACGACCTTGCGCTTGCCAGGCAGACGCTTTGCCGCTGAGCTAAATCCCCAGCCCCTCAAAAGTTTTTGTTTGCTTTAATCTCCAAGATTTTGTGATAAGTGTACTATGATTTTCAGTACAGTTTGGTGCCACTGATTTAATTAGTACTGATGTAGCAGCAGTGTTATCCACCATTACATGTACACAGTGTAAAGGGCAGAGTTTTTTACTTGTAAGATGCCCTGGAAGGGCCAGGAAGATGTCCAGATGTCTGTAGGCCACCCAGGTGAACTTTCTCTGAACATTCCCGGTTCTTCCAGTGCTCCCTTGCTAAGTTCTGACAGAGGTGTTTTCTACAGAGGTAAGAGAGACATCTTCACTAACCTTGTAGTTCTACTTCTTGCCGGAAATTTTCACTACTCTGTGCAAATCAGTATCAGTGACTCCGGGCTACCACTTCTATCCACTCATCTTGGAGTACACTTATACTACATGCATGAGAATCGTTAAGGAGAACGCTTACTCACATGATCAGTTCCATGGAGTGGATTTATTACAGACAGATGACAAAAGGGAACAATGGAAATCTCGGATGATGAGCAGGTCCTCTATGGCTTGTGAAAGCTACCCATTGTGGATAGAGTCTCAGCTCATCTTCTTTGGATTCCTAGGAAGTACTGCAGAATGCAACCCACCGTAAAATTTATACCTGAGAAAAAGTAGTAATTGGCTAGATGCACTAAATGACATCTTGTTTCCAGAGGGTTAAGACAGAACTCAAGCTATGCTGGCCAGACCCTGCTTATCTCAGAATGTTGCCTTCCCAGCACATCTTAATTATTGTTGAGAACTACAAGAGAGTGCTGGGCGGGGTGGTGCACACCTGTAATCCCAGCACTCGGGAGGCTGAGGTAGGAGGATCTTTGCAAGTTGGAGACCAGCCTGGGCTACAAAGTTAGCTCAAGGCCAACCTGAGCTTCATAATGACACCCTGTCTCAAAAAGACCAAAAGGAGAAAAAAAAAAAAAAAAAGAGAGAGAGAACTACAAGAGAGATGGGAGTGAAACTCAATTTGTACAAGGCTACTTGTAGAACTGTCTTGTACCTTGATGACAAAAATTAGAAAAACTGAAATTTAAGTACAGGAAATTAAACTCAATCTACAGTGTCAGAGCAGAATTCCATTCTCCCATCCTTTCTTGAGTTCTTCTCTCTTACCCCCAATATCCAACATGCAGGATCACACATGCATATGTGCATGTGCACACACACACATGCATGTACACACATGTACACACATGCACACACATGCACACAGGCGTGCACCACAGAATCTGTGCAGTACTGAACTACATTAAATCTTTATCTTAGCACAAAATCACTTTCAAAGCACTCTTGGTTTCTCATACCACAGTAATTGAAGGTCAACTTATACTTCCAGTGTTATTAACTGCATAATATAACAAAGTGAAGTGTATGTTTTTATTGCTCAGAGAAACTTCTTAGAAACCAAGTTACCCAATGAAGCTCTGACAGTCTTTCACATTAAAGATAAATTACCTCAAATGCATTCTCTCTACTCAAATACAGAGAACTTTAATATAAATAAAAAATATGTAAAACATCAACTCTCCTTTCCTAACCTAATTCCTCTTCATGAAAGCTCTTTGTCACCTTTAGCTCCTCTCCATTTTCTGTCTATTATCTTCTGTTTTAGTATCTGCCTGAACTTTCCGTAATAAACAAAAGTAGCACATCTGGCTAATAGGAAGAAGGTTCAAAGGACTCTCAGACCAGCCTAAGCTTTTCTTATGAGAAAAGTAGGTGAAGAAATTGTGAGTGTACATAGATACCTATACTTTCAAGTACAAAATAGAGGGGAGAAATAGAATAGAGCTTTTTCCATATTCAAAAATACATATTGAATATCCAGTATGTACCAGTATTGTGATTGTGTTAGCTTTCCCTTGTTGTGAAAAAGTATAGAGATTGTCAAAGGCTGAACAGGTTGTTGCTTTTGTTTTGTTTTGTTTTCTTACAGTTTTAGAAGTTTCAGTCCATAATTACTTGGTCACATTGCTTTAGATATGTGGTAGCAGAGGACATTATGCTGCAGTGCATGGTGTACGAAATTTGTTCACATTGTGGCAGATTGGATGGAGAGAGAGAGAGACAGACAGATAGACAGACAGAACAGAGACAAAGAGAATGACAGAAACAGAGACAGAGACAGAAACAGAAACAGAAACAGAAATAGAGAGAAAGGATGTAACCTCTATTCACTAGGTTCAATATCTTGAAAGTTTTCTCTTTGTAGTACAGCAGGCTTAGGGCCACGCCTTTAATCTTTAATCTATGGGCTTTTAGGGGACATTTAAAAATCACAGCAGTTATAATATTAGTGAGTGTGCAAAGAATGGATCTACTGGTTTAATTTTTAGGAGAAGTTATTGCTACATGATCATTTGAGTAGGAGTCTTATTTACAAAAAAATATACCTAATTGTTCTCCATTTTGTCACTGTTTTCTATAAATACGTCACCTCATCTACCTGCTGTCACCTACTGGCTTTTTTTGAAGAATGTTTGTTACCAGGGGCAAATTCTCTGCACACCAATTGCCTCACTTCCCACCCCACAACTTCAGACTTTTATATGCTGCTGTCATTAGGCTCCTTTCCATAGCGGCATTTGCAGACCTTGGACTCCACTGTGTTAATTGGATAGTACAAGTTTCCGGATTCTGTTTCCTATTCTGTGTCACTGGGATGATGCCTCTTACCTCTAAGTAATTTCCACAAAGCTGTGGAGCAAACAGGTGAAATGCTAACAAAATACCACTGAGTAGGTGGCTTAAACAACAAAATGTGGGGTTGGGGATTTAGCTCAGCGGCACAGTACCAGCCTGGCGAGCGCAAGGTCCTGAGTTTGATTCCCATGGTACTGAAAAAAAAACACAAAACACAACAAAACGTTGTTGTTTGTGTCCTATGGTTGTGGAAACTGGAAGTCAAATGTCAACGTGCCAGCAGGTTTGACCTCTGAAGCTCTGCTCCTTGTTTGTAGAAAACTTTCTTTATGCCGTGCACTTACATGGGCCTTTGTGTGGTGCCCTGGTGTTTCTCAGTGTGTCCAAACTTCCTTTTATTATAGGGAAATCTGTCAAATTGGATTAGAGTCAGTTAAATTTCCTCATTTTGATTTAGTCACTTCTTCAAAGGCTCTAGTTTGAAATACAGTCACCTTCTGAAGTGCTAGGGGTTACGGGGCTTTCAAATGTGTTTTGAGGGTAAACAATTCAACCAGTAAGAATGGACTTCAGAGTTATTTCAGTTTCTTACTAGAATTGAAACAAAATAACTTAGTTATTTTCATAAGATATTAATATTATTTTTAAAATTTAATTTTTATGACTCCACAGTGATTACATTCACTATGGGGAGTTGGTACATGTACATAACACATCTTATTTCCTTTTATGTACCCTTCTAGTTCCTTCCCTTGCATCTCTCTGTTTGTCAATCTTCTCATTTGTAAAAGATCTATCTCCCTGTTTCCTTGACCTATCTTTTATTTTGCTCTTTTATCAATTCTGTGGGTTTCTCTTATATGAGAAATCATGTGGTATTTAAGCTAGTGTGTCTGATTTACTTCTCTTAACATTATAGTCTCAGGGTGCTTTCATTTTCCTGAAAAAGACTCCTATTTAGCCTTCTTTATAGCAAAGCAGTGCATTTCATTGTGTATAAATACCATACTGTCTTTATTCATTCACTCCTTCATGGGCACGTAGGACACTTCCAAGATTTCGTTGTTACAAGTTGCGCTAGGGTAAAGATGGGTAAGCATGTATTGACTAATATTATTTTTAGTGAAAGACCACAGATTTCTGACAGTTCTATTTGGTGTGAAACAGCAAAGGCATGTTCAGTGTTCAGGTTTTCTTTGCAGTTTTGTTGTTTTTGTGTGTTATTTTTTTCAGGCAGGTTCTAGGTGGCAAAATGGAGTTGAGGGTGGGGAAAGCTACATACGCATGTACCTGGACACATTTGAACACATATATATTTATGGCACTGTAAACTATACCATTAGCATCTGATTCTGATAATTACATGGTGTACCAGGCTACACTTGCAAATTTAAACTATAGTTATAATGATATTTGTGAGAGTATAACAGGTTTTTAAAACATTTTCCCATATTGTCATTACAATAACTTGAGAAATTTCCTTTTTTTTTCCCGTGGTGGTATTAAGTGGCCTTGTTTATATTAACAGGAGGAAATTAATATGGAGAACATTTAAGTATTTGTCAAGATCCTATCTCAAACCAGGTGATTCAAACCAGGTCCTTTGAACCTCATTGACCTAAATGGAAAAATATTTGAGAATTTCTGTGATTAGCCATCTGCTCTTTCATCTGGCTATGTATTCTTCTGTAACACAATTTCCTACCTATCTAACTCATCTTAATTCTTTTATCGATCTGTTTGCCTATTTATGCACTGAATTATCTCTAAGCCCACTGAGTAGTCATGGGCAAAATTTGAAAATGTAGTTATTACCTTTTAAGATGAATTTTCTCTTGAGCCTCCACATTATTATAAAGCTTTAAAGAGAGTTTATTTTGCTTCTGGGATGGGTAACACAGCTAAGTTATTTAATATTTGATCACAAAAATGAAAACTATGATTTAACCATAGTCACACTTCTGTTCTATGACCCAAGCAAAACCCCAGTTTTATAAATTTCCTTTATCACTTCAACTGCAGTGTTCTTCAAATTTCACACATGCTGTATCCCTCAAACTCCTATTACCAGTAAAGAATTTCAGATATACCAATGACTATTATTTGGTTATTCACTGTGATTTCTCCCATCCCTTGTTCTCTTGTTGCTTTTTTGGGTAGCAAGATACATTCTGCTTAAAGTAATAGTGACTTTTACATCAGAAATCTCGTATTTTTAACTTCTGTTGGCACCCTGGTTTATCAAGGTGTTTGAAATATCAAGAACATTGACAATACATTTTCTAAGCATTTTGCCCTTTTGAAAATTCAATTGGATGTTCCAGTGTGATTTGTAAAATGGAAAATTTTTATTTGGGGATCTAGCTCAGGGGCACAGTGCCTGCCTGGAAAGTTTGAAGTCCTGAGTTTGATTCCCAGTACCCTAAAAAAATCATTTATTTGATTTGGCTAATAATTCTAGACATCTTTACTGAGTCCTGCTCTTTACTTACACAATATATTACTACATGGGTATTTGACCTAAAACTCCACTGTTCATTTTTATCTTTATATTTATCTGTATCATCTCATCTATCAAGATTTTAATTCCTTCCCTATGGTTGTTTGGTTAAATATTGCCATCTCTACCTACCAAACCTTTATAAAAACAGAAAGAACAATTTTCCGAACATAAAATTCTTGCAGGATTCTTATGACAATTTTAATAGTAAGTAATTTTTTTTTTGGCAGTACAGAAGTAATCCAAGTCCTCTTGTTTCTTAATCTTATCAACACAAATGATTTGATTCTGTATCATTTGTGTGGATCTTTATTTAACAAACTGTTTGAATAGCATGATAAAAATTTAGAACCCTAGAGATATTATTGTCATCAATGTATGACCTTTATTCCAGTCACAAAGGTGAGACTTGTCAGTCACAATGGCCTGTGGCTAAGAGTGATGGATTTGCTGGAGGGCTGACACTCCAAATCTGTTTTCAAATCTGTAAAGCTGTGGTCTGGACCCAAGATGGTAACAAATTTTGGAAGGTCATGAATGTTGGCTGGGGAAGTCTCCTGGCAGAGTCGGGCAGCCTCTTGTCAGTATTATCACTTTGTATTCCTGCTAGGTGCACATATTGTTTTTCAATTTCTATATCTATTCTATTCGATCTTCTATAGGATGAATCAGGCTATAGATTGTAGTGTGACTGTGCTGCTTTATACACATGATTCTAACTGAGTGCAGTAAATACATATTGCCATTTCAGGACAAACTACAGAGGCTTCTTGGTGCTGTTTTCTCTTCATCTTGAGATTCAGATGGTCTCCATTCTAACCTGTTAAGTTTTCCTGAGACTCTTTAAAGAATTATGCTAGAATGTGTAACATCTGGAATCTGTCTGAATGTGTTACATTTGTTTCTGCCATTTGATGACTGTATGCATCTGAGAAAGACAATATACTTATGGAACTTAAGCCTTTCATCTTATAAAGCCATTGCAAGATGTAGGGTATTAACATGTGCCCTATGTAGACAAAATAATTAGACCTAACTGAGCACTTAGGATGTACCAAGTCTAGTGCTTGAGATAGGGTTCATGGTGAATGATGTACATAGAAGGTTTGCCTTTGAAGAATTTATCATGTGAAAATGTAGCACGAGTAATTCTTTCCCTGTTCTGACTATATTTTTCAGGTGTCTGTGCCCCAGAACAGCAGTTCATTTAGACTTGCTTCCAGCTTTTTTTTCTCTGGGTGCCAGTCCTGATGGCCAGATCAAGCTGTTCAGTACTCATACTGGAAGCTGGAACAGATAAAATAGAACACATTTTCAGCTACCAGAATTCTACACATTTACCTACTGTAAAATTTAGAAAAAACACTAGCTGTATATGTGTGTGTGTGTGTGTGTGTGTAATTTTTTTTTTCTGAAAGAGAGGTTCTTTCTAGAATAAGGTACTGTGCTTTTCTCACTTAATTAGAGCTTGATTCTTTCTTAGCTTTGCACCTCTTAAGAAAATGTTAGGATAACTTGGTTTATGTGAGAGTTCTGTTGAGAACTACTATTGTTATTTCGCCAATTACTTTATTCTCAGTGCATGTGATCTTAAGAGTGATTGCATGTCACAACCTGATCATAGCCAAATCTTGGGGTGTTTTATGCCTGTTACATAGATTTATTTTTATGATATAACTTGTTTCTTCAATTTGTTAAGATCAGAGGAACTGGGCAGGGGATATAGCTCAGCGGCATAGCACCTTCCTGGCAAGTACAAGGTCCTGAGTTCGATTTCAAATACCAAAAAATAAAAAGATCAGAGGAACTAAAAGAACATTAATTGGAGTTATTTAAATTTACTGTAGTTTTAAAACATTTCAGTGCATAAAGACCTTTGATTATGAGGTCCACCATGTCATGTTTCTGCATCCACCTCCATGTACCTCCATTGTGCAATACTGGATTAACTCTAAAACATCAAGAACTCTCAGTCCTCCAGTTCACTTTAAATATCATGATAGGACCTCACTGTCTCTTGAACGTGCATTTCATGTTTGCTCAGTACACTTTTGAAGATGCTGTGTTGTGCATGAGAGGACTGAGCTAGAAGTTGCGATGAACAGATGTTCAGATTAACTACTGGATTTTCTGGGGAACTGTTCAGAAACATGAAAGAAAAAAGAACTTCTGTTCTTCTTGCCCTTTTCCTTCCCTGTTCCTTCACTCTCCTAGCAGCACATCTCTGTGTCTGCCATACTTTAAGTTCCTGTCCTCATATCATCTCAAAACCTAAGTTCAAAAACATTGTGACAAAGTGACTGGTCCCATCTTTGGCACTGAATGATTGAGATTTAAGGATTATCATTCATTCACTGACAGATGGATAGCCCATAGCACAGTTTCTCCCCAACAGGCATGTGCCAGACACTGGCAAAAACAGTGTGACAGTGACTTTGACTCAAGCGCTACCCTTGCTGTCTTCTCTAAGATTGAGCAGATTCATGAAAATCTGGGATCGGCAAATGGCAGAGATTTATGTGGCAGAGATCCCTCTTGACTCTTTGGGTTCTTAAAGATAATGATTATTCTTCTTATAATTTAGATGCTTTTCCACAAGAAGAAGAAACTTGGAGGGAGCTCTCCCGTAGAGTCCTCTGGATAGAGTAGAACCACAGAATAAGTTCTGACCCAATTTTCAGTCAAGAACTGATTTCCCTTGTCGTTGGCTCAATTTAGCCCGCGCCCCATTGCAGCAGAAGTAGTAGTCAGAATAGCACAGTCTGATCCTCTGCAACAACTGTTTCATAATCTGGTATTAAAATGGAAACAGAAGAATGTTGTCCTCGGGTTCTTCTGTATCGTGGGGTCGAGAGGATTCTGTGAAAGCAGAGGAAATATTTTTTTTTCCTGTGAGTAAATGTGTACAACTACCAGAGTGATGCAGGTTCTTACTCTATCTCTGACAATGATGATATCTGAGTATCACTGTTACTACTACATTGTTATCAGTTACTCACAAATTATTTGTCCACTGTCCATAGACATATCTGTCTATCCCCCTCCCAACCTACCTTTCAAGAACCTCATTACTGTATCTTAGTTCCTATATTGAGTGCTAACTTTGGATACATACTTAGGGGAATTCAAGAGCTTCATATTTCCTGGGTCTCGCTTTCTAATTCTATTGCTTTCTTATTTAAATCCTTGTTTTGAAAATAAAATAAGAAATGTTCTTTTCTCCCCTTCTTTACAATCCTTTTACTCCACGAATATTTACTGAGCTTCCAATAATTTGACAAATATGTTACTAGACAGAGGAAATACAAAGGAGAATGAAATGCAAATACATCTTCCCACGACTTTTATAGTATAAATTTGTCATTTAATTCGGAAGTGTTATGCAAATATATGGAAAGCAAGGAGGATAGAATGGTGCTGATACATTGCCACTCAGTTTTGTAGCAGACCTACTATGAGTACTGAAACTGGAGTCGTAATGTGAAAGCCTACAATCACACCTGCTTAGTCTACCCTGCGTTTCTCCAGCTAGGCTGCAGTGTGTGGTCAGAGGGGTCGGGATTCATCTGGGTACACCTGTCCTAGATCCTGGCTGATGAACTGGATTTACTAATAATTAAGGCAGCTGTGGTGAGTGGATGTCTTAGGTTTATCTCTGACCTCCCCTTCTCTGTGCTTCCATGATGTTCTCTGGCTAGTATACACAATCTCTGTGATGTGACTGTAAGGAAACCATGATCAGGTCATGGTCAGGCTCCTGTTGGAAATCTTTCTATGTGTGGTCTCATGTCAAATCTAAACTGTTTATTTTGCTTTCACAATTATATAGTCTGGTCCCATCTTGCTTTCTATTCTTATCTGTTGCTATCTCTCTTTCTCTCCTTACTCTGTCCAGACTGTATCATCTTTAAAGAAATTAAAATTAAAGGAATCTTTAACTTCACTAATAATTGTGCCTGGCACACATTTCCCCTTCCTCTGAGAACTGCAGTTTTAGCTATTACTTCTTTGAGAGGACCTATTCTATCCTTCCATACCTTATTCTGTATGTATAATTTCTTTATATTCTTATGTATCCCTGTTTCTTACAAATCATAGATTTCAATGTATGCATACAAATCCAGAAATTATCTCTATGTGGTGTTGGGGCTGGGGATTTAGCTCAGCGGCAAAAGCGCCTGCCTGGCAAGCACAAGGTCATGAGTTCGGTTCCTGGTACCAGAGAAAAAAAACCACAAAAAAAAAAAATGTGGTGTTAATATTGCCAGATGCTGATTATAAATTTTTCTGGGAAAGTCTCTTACTAACCTCAATCATTTTATTGGTAAAATGGAGAAATGGTCTCAATATTTATAAAATATGTATTATTTGAAAAGCTCTTTAATTATAGCAAATTTTAGAATTAAATAGTCTGCAGGTATAGTTCCCTGTGTTTTAAATGCAGTCAGTTTCAGAAGCCATTCCTAGAACTCTAAGAATATAAAAATGAACATTCACAAAGGTAATAATGTTTGTTTGTTAATGTTTTTTTCCCTCATGGTGCAAAACATACTATATTTGTGGTTTCAATATAGTCTTTACCTTATTTTTTAAGGCTTCATTTTTTTACCAAATTCATGGAGGGGGTGGTTCCAGTGTCATGATATTTATTTGTTCAGGGTATTGGGGAAATTACAACTCAGGAAAGAAAACAAGACAGATTTGTTCCCCTGCCAGGATTTGTTTCCTGAATGGAGGAGTACATGTAAGATATACGTACAACATATGCTTGTAACATACACTTACAAAATGTTTACCAGGTAATAGTCAATACATGTGATGATGATGATGATGATGATGATGATGATGGTGATGATGATGACTATATTATTTCTAAAAGTTTTAATTTTGTGTCTCACAACACGATGTCTTTAGGAGCAGAGACCACAACAGTATTTATTTTTACTCCATCTCTACACTTCAGATAATGTATGGAAGAGCATGGAATATTCTTTAAATGCCTATTAAGTGAGTGCATGAAGCTTTTGCACCACAGCCTGCCCAGTCTCTCCCACCCAAGCTGACTTGCATGTGGTCCTCATCTTGCTCCAATAACAGCAGCAAACTGGGAGGAATAGCACTCACATTTCCAGATGGTACACAGTGTGAACCTTCAGTGCATTGGGAATAACTTCACAAAAGGAGTCCTTGGTTGGGGTAAACTGGCAAGGGCAGTGTCACTGCATTAAAATGAACAGGATCTGACAAACAAGATTAACCACAAAAGTAGCAGCTTATAAATATACCTCAAATAATTTGGGGAGGAAGACTTGGAATTGTATGTCTTTTCTCTATCTCTCCTTAAGTTTCTATCTTTTCACATCCACAGCCTTCTCTTTGTAATGTCAAATTACTTACACAAGTCACATGCCATAAAATATGCATGATACAAATAACGAGATGAATGCATGAACATAGAAATTCAATATTCTTATCAAGACTATCATTGGCCTCAGGATCTATATTGTAACCCAATGAACTAAAAATAAATTTTTGGAAAAGGAGGACCCAAACAATATTTCCTTGGTTCTTTTTTCTATTTCATTTCAGAATTTTATATGTGTAAAAGCTACTTTTGAATGAGTCTCAGGAATTTGCTTACACTTACATTGCAACCAGGCTTACTACAATATTTCCAGAGACTTACGCGGGATTTAATGTTATGAAATCAGAATGGTCTCAGTTAGAAGTCACTTAATATGGTCACTTCTGTGTTTTAATTATTTTCATTTAGATGGATGGTCTCAGGTTCCAAAATCTACTGTGTAGTGCAGATGTTTAATTCGCATATTGTAAGCAAAGTAACTGAAGTTCAAATAAATGTATTCATCTGTGCAGCTCAGGCAGTTAGGTAGTCCTGCATCTTACCTTTTTGATGTATTCTTCAAAAATTCTATGGTTTTTCCTTCTTCTTCATTTCTTTTATTGACACACAAATGATCATCAAAATCAGACTGTAGTTCAGTTTACATAACAGAGGTTCTCCGTAGTCATAAGCAATAGATGGCACAAATAAGTTCTAACACAAATGTAATAAAATTAATTTGAATAGTTTACTTGTTAATTTGCAGAAATTTGTGGCAAGAGTGACACACACCGATATCTCCCGTGCTTCCAGACGACTTGCATATAAATAGAAGCCTTTTGTGAATGATATATTATTCAAATTTTCTTTTTTTAATAAAAATGCTAATGGAAAATTTAAAATGCACATAAATTAAAATGATCATAAATTAGGATTAATATCACATTAATGTATTATAATCCCACATTCATTAAGATAAAGTGCCATTTCAATATTTGTTCTTGTTCATAAATTTAAAACAATAAAGAAAAGAATGCACTTGGAGATTCAATAAATATTTGATGTAATCTTATGTATTCTTTTTTTAAATATTGAAAAGTAAAGTAGGAAATCTAGATGCATTTGGATTCTTTGTTATTGTTTTATGTCTTTTTTATTATCCTTTCTTTTCATTTATTGAAGTACTCAGTACAATTCAAGTTGGTGAAGTGATAGAGCCTGTTCTGAATAAAGGATCCCGAGAGAACACACGGTCTTTCGAATTTCTAGGAGTTTCTTTCAACAAGACAGTTTTATTTAAGGGACAAATATTGGACATTTCATGGAGCAATAATGGAAACTATCTTGGCATTTAAGTAACTGAACTGAACTCAAACCATGCACATTTAAACATTTTGCATATGTAATTCAATAATTCTACTTTTTAAATGCAAACAAGAACAATATCTATCTTTGTTTATTTTTTTTCTTTTTACTTTTTTTAAAGCAGAATCAACATAGTGAAAGGGAAAAGCAAATGTTTCAAAACATTCCTATCTTCTCTTTTTCTTTTTTCTTTTTTTTTTTTTTTCGGTACTGGGAATCAAGCTCAAACCTCTGGAGCCTCCTTCACTTTCCAAGCAGGTTCTAATGCCACTGAGCTACATCCCCGGCCCTCCTATCTCCTCTTGATAGCACGTTGTTAAGATTCAAAAACCAGGGATTTCCTCCTGTAGGATGTACCTGACAAACATTCCAGGATGAACATTTGCCTAGTGTATAAACTCAGCAAAAATGTATTTAAGAAATATTTGTTGCCATGACTTTACATGGATTTGGATTCCTCTTGAAATGTTATCTTTTTTTTTTTTTTTTTTTTTTAGAAAATCACAATTTCTGGGCAAATATGCTATCGTATTTTGGCCTAAGGGTTCTTCTCTACAAAATGGGAAAGATTTTCTTGGACCATAGGAATAATAAGAATTAAAAAAAGTGAAGTCCTACTAAAGCCATAGGACATTAATATGTCTGGTTATTAGAAATATTTTTGTTTGTGTAAATATAGGAGGCAAATCTGAATCTCATTCTAGCAGTACTATATTTTACCAAATACGAATCTTGAACCATTTATTATTTGCTTTACCATATCTCAGATTTTTTCATATTTTTATGAAATGCTAATTCAGTGTTTTGCAAAATTTAAGGAAATGATTATTATATGAGAAGTGATTTACATAGTTCTTGGTGCAAAAGTAGTCATTCATAAAAGGTAGCTAATAATAACATTCAGTGAATATATCAATAAATTGAAAAAGATTATACATATTTTTGTATTTTCTCCTTGACCATTTTATCCTTTAGCAAGCATGTAATTTTACATTAAACAGGTCAGAGCACTTTAAAAAATATTCTAACATATTTAATGAATTAATATATTTTGTTTCTGACAGCTATACTTACAGCTATAGAGAGTATTTGCATCGTTACCCTTAGTAGAAATTGATGAAGTCATGCTGAAAGAACTGACCTCACTTACAAACAGGAGCCGGGTAGACAAAGAACTTTGCTGCTTGCTCTATCACTAACTAAGGTTACTTTTCATTCTAGCTACACACAGACTTGGATCCTGGAAGCAAAAAAATCAAGTATATCCTGTCAGGTGATGGAGCTGGGACAATCTTTCAAATAAATGATATAACTGGAGATATCCATGCTATTAAGAGACTTGACCGAGAGGAAAAGGCTGAATACACACTAACTGCTCAGGCAGTAGACTGGGAGACAAACAAACCTCTGGAGCCTCCTTCTGAGTTTATTATTAAAGTTCAAGACATCAACGACAACGCACCTGAGTTTCTTAATGGACCATATCATGCTACTGTGCCAGAGATGTCCATTTTGGGTATGTATGCTTCCAATTTCACAAAATTACTAAGAGTCATATTTAAAATAGCTTCTGGCATCAGGGATGGTGTGCTGTTGAATGAAAGACATTTATTACTGACTTATCTCTAATTTGCATTTCACAATCCCCCTTTTTGGCCTAAGTTCCATGGCTCAATAGCTTTATTCCCTCAGTAATAGGAGCTGACTGACAGGGGAGCAGTTTTATTAAAATATCTCTCCTTACAGGACAATACTTCAATAGGCTGAATTTGTATTCCTTTCATAGACCTGTACTTTGAGTATTGTTACTGAGGTGGATTTATCAAGATTTGTTTCAACATGCCAAGCTAATCCTATTGATATTTGCTTCATGTTTAATTATTTGTTTGTGCATATTCACATGTAGATGCAGTGCACAGAGAAATAGGAAATCATCTAGGACTACAGCCCGCCAGATATTGGTTTGAGCTCCTCTGAGTGTACTGTGGGTAGGCCGTCATGGTTAGCAGTGGGAATTCTGATTTCGTAGCCAGCTTTCCTCAATTGAACAGTTTTGAAGAGCATTAAAATCACCATTGACCTGTCCCACTTTTACTGAGCCATTAAAGCATCTACTACACGTTACAGGAGCAGTACTATGTCCCAAAACATAGGTTTTGTGGTTTTCTTTCTGAATTTGGATCTGCTTTGCTATTCCCTAATCCCAGCCATGATACAAAATGCCTCAAACTTGAGGCTTTAAATAGTGAAAGGAGAGACATTAGAGCTCTGCTTGCCTGACAAAAGCAGTAGAAACAATGCAGCATTTAAAGTATAGAATCACAAAAGTTAGTTTGATGTATGCGGTATTCATGGAGTTTGTTTCAGAATGCATTTAACAGTGCATATGAGGCAGCAAAGTCACCTAAATTAGAAGGATGTGAACACAGTAAGATACATAGCAGACGCACACATACGCACATACACATGCATGAAGACAAACTGATGGCCGGAAACAGGTAAATACAGAAGTGCATGCTCTCTGTTTCAATATCCCCAAATCTGATGTTAAATTACTAGTAGAAAAAATAACAAGAAACTTTCTTAGATTCTGTGCAACAAAATGAAACTACTCAGTGAAATTACACATACTTACAAATATGAAATACGTAGGTAAAATATCCTCAGCAATATCTTTACTGTAGACCCAAATAAATGCAAAGTATTGATTGTGGATTTCAAAACTAAATTTAGGGCCATTATCAGCTACATTATACAGTATCTTTTACCTACTCAAATGTGACATGACATTTTTAATTTATTTTAGCCATTTAATGTGGTACTCCCTGGACTTGATCTGCTACTTCTACATTTGAATGACTCTCCCTTCTTTTGTCACTGAAAACTTAAAATTATTCTGTTTCTTATAGTTATTTTTCCTTCCATTTACCTTTTTTGGGTCTTGTTCTTCTTTCTCATCTTTCTCCTCTTCCCCTGCCTATCTTTCTTCTATTCTTGTTTCTTTTCTTTTCTAACCCACTCTCTTCTTCTCTACTTTTACATTACCTACCTTGGTCAATCTATGTCTTCAGCCATTCAGTCTGTCTGGATGGCTTTCAATGCATATCGCCTCCCTCACCTGCTATTTAAATTGATAACACACACTCCCAGTAGCTTCCTGAAAAATTTCCTCTGATGTCCCAGAGAAAAATCAAACATCATATTAAAATATTCAACTTTTCCTCATGGATATAGTTACTTCCTATCTGTCATGATTTTATCAATGATCCTGTTATTCTCTGCAACCCCTGGTACAAAATATAAGAGACTCTGAATCTGTTTTTCTCCTTCACACCTCTGGAGTGAATCATTGCCCAATCACTAATACTAGTCACTCCTGCTTGCAGTGTAGTCTTAATATGCTGTCCAGTTTCACTCCTTTAGACCAGATCCTAATGCCTTCCAATAGATTATCTCAATAAGTTATGACATAGTATGCTTGACGCTAACTTTATTTCTTAAGTAATCTACATATTTATGCAGAAAAAAGTCTCCTTTCTATTCTACAGGTGCTTGCTTTCCATGGAGTAAAAATTCCTAGCTTTCTTAGCAAATGGGAGTTTTGTTGGGTTGGCTTTGTTTGACCTCTTTGATCTTACTTACCTATAATACAACCTTGGTAGATTCATCCATGGATACAGCAAGTCAGAAATGCCTTCAGGTCTTCTTAGTCTATGGTTATTTTTTCTTACCAGAAAGGAATTGCACCTATTGCTGGCTAAAATTAAACTTTTTCTAGGAAACTTTTATGACTTCTTAGCAGGAAGTCACCTTCTCACATCAGCATCATACCCTTAAAAATAAATAAAAAGAAAAAGACAAATATACACATGCACATTCACCCAAGCACATACACAAATCTCTGTCAATGCACTTCCTCTAGATTCTGACATACAAACAGGAACTGACAAATGCTGTTTAATTTTCATTTACTTTTTGTCCTTTTTTCTTATTGTTGGTTCAATTAATTTATGTCAGAAAAAATTGGTTAATTCATCCTTTTCTCCAGATTTCAGTTAAATGGTTTGAAGGATTACTTGCATCTCCGGAATGCACAGCACTTTAACTTACTAATGAATGGTGAACAGGAAAGTGGTTTATTGTTTAATTATTATGTTGTCTCTATCTTAATGCCACGCCACTATGTGTTGACAATAAATGTGTCATAAACTCCTTTTCCTGTTAATAAGTCATGTACATGATAGATATGTTGAGAAAGAAAACTTCAGAAACTTGTACAAATGTAAGTCTGTTTTCAGGGTAGAAATGCCTTTTAAAGATATTATTAGCTACAGAATTCAATGTGTGGCTATAAATACATTTTTTTTCTACTTATTTTTTTACAGCTAAGAAAGTTAAGACTTAAAGAAATAATGCACACTAACAGTTAAACACACACACTTAGATACATACACATAAATACATACATACATATAAATACCTTAAGTGATTAGCCTGATGTGTCTCCAGAAATCAAAAAGAAAGTGTTGCAGGTGTGTATTTGAATCCTGACTGCATCCCTTATTTTCTGGTTGACTTTGAAGTTCAGGGAGGTTATATTATTGCCTATTTTCCTTAGCTATAATGGAAGGATAATAACTCCTTTCTTGCTTTCATTGTGTGAGAATTGCATGATAAAATACAAGGCAAAAGAATGTCACAAAGTAGGTAACTATTCCATAATTGGTGGTTGCTGTGGCTTATAAAATTATTTTATTAATTTGTCCCCCCCTCTTACTTCTGTACTTTTCTTTATGTATTGATTTTAAGCGCTGGGTGTCTGCTTTCTGTTTGACTCCAGCCTCTCTGGTTAAAGGAAGCAGAGGCAGCTGTGCTATGTTATTGTCAGGTGTGAATTATTCTCTTCATTTCTCATGAAGGTGAATATCAGGATGAAGGTCAGGCACTATCTCCTTTCTCTCCCCATTACCACTGTTCTCTCTCGGCTTGTCTCTTCCCTCCCCGCTTTCTTTCTTTCATTTTTCTTCCTGTGCTACTGCAAAAATGCCAGCGCCTGCACCTGTATGCCCTGAGGAATGCCAGCAAAGGCTGAGGGATTTCACTGTGCAGAGAGTGAAAAATAAAATTCTAATTGAGAAATTTACCAATATTAAACTGAAATGAATGTGATGTTCGAGAACTGTCTGCTGGTTGACAAGCTGTCAAGACAAAACACACATATATATTTGCCCAAATGGCAGCCAAATTAAATTAGAAATATCTTACTTGGAAACTGGAGACATGGTTCTTTTACATTCTGCTGTGAATTTCAGAACTTGATGAGAATTCACTTTTATAGCAATACTGAATAAAGAAAGACATTTTTGAGCTTGTCTGATTTTAACTGTGGATAGGAAAGTAGCGGTGCTGAAGGAGGCTTTTTAAAGAAAATGTGCCTACATTTATTGGTTTTATAAGTGTAAATTTGTAGTTAGAATGTTACTGAGTATTGAGGTGAGGGATATTGTAACCTGGATTATATATCTAAACCTAGGATGAAGTTTCTTGTTTACTTGGAAATTGGAATTCAGAGTATTTAGCTCCAAATCTAACTTTCACTTGTGTAAGTGACAAACTCCATTTCAGGCTCACTTTATCTGCATATAGTAATCTCTGCCTAGAGGTATGTTTACAAACATTCAATGATCACATTTCACAGTGCTAACGACTTGGTCTAGACTCTCACTGATGCACAAATAAATATTAATTTCTTTATAAACCTTCCTTTGTTATTTACTTCTACTGGTATAAATCAATAAATTGTCGGTATGGTATGAGTACCTTCATCAATGAAACTTTGCTCAACAAGACTTAACTTTGTATTTCAAAAATTCATAAGCTGGAATGAACATTATTTTATTCAACAGCCCCTGGTATTGAGAATAGGAGAAAGGAGATGAGACAGCAAGTAGTGCTTGAGCCACTAGGCTCTATTGCATTGCCTTGCACACAGTTAGGTGAAACTTCACAGTGGAAATTTTCTTTATTTTCTGGAAGACCAGGGCTCCACTAGTGATGATCAGTATGTACAGAAAAGTTAGTATAGGATAAAAGCTGTGTTAAATGATTCTAAATCCCCAACAGTGTCACGACCTTAGAAGCATTATTAGTTTCCCTACTTCTCATTATTTTTAATCAGAAAAAAATAGGATAAGTAGCTAATATAAGCTAGATATTAAGGAGAGGACTTAGGACTTCAGTCCAGACATCTGGCTGTATCTCCCATGGGGTTAACAAATATGCTCTACTGATCTTTGATAATATCCCTAGAGAATTTTGTTTACATGTGCATGATGATTCTCCTGCTTATTTGTAACAGTGGATGATTTTCAAAGGTGGGAGAGCTTTGAGGTCAGCATACTTTGCAAATTAGATTGAAGAACTGAAGGGAAAGTCACAGAAGTTTGAGAAAGATATAAAATTGTTAACATAAGAACATCAGTACTTTAAAACTGTAAGAACAACAAATCACATAGAATTTCCAATAACAATAAAAATTAATTAAGAGTCATGTGGTGAATGGCTGGGTATGAAATACTGCTAATATATTAATGACAAAGATGAAAGAGAACAACTTAAATTGACTTTGGATTTTCTGGTGGTGAATGCAAAAGAGAAGTGCACCTACCACCAAAAAATATTAATTGAAATATCAAAAGGAGCTCAGGAAATTACTTAGTAAATGCTTTTTTTATTGTAAAGAAAGAAAAACATAACAGAATAACAACAACAAGAAGAAAAACAACATTAAAATGATACAGGATTTCAAAACAAGATGATAGGAATTAACAGTGCTTGTGATATTACATATTGTTATCTTCAGCAAAGTTTCTCAGATGACCAGATGTAAGAGTGCAGGATCGATCAAACCATTAAAGAGAGTAAAAAGTAATAATAAAAAGCATTAGAAATGATGCAGAGCTTCACTAAATAAGATGGTAGAAATTCAACAGTGGTTCTTATATTGAATATTGTCGTCAGCAAATTTAGTTATTCAGATTACCAGACATAAGCATGCAAAATTTTTTTTAAAAAAAAAGAAAATTTAAGCATTAACTGTTTCTTTCAATAAGCCATTAGATATCAACAGTGAGTATTATCTCAGCTATAGTAAGTATTTTTTTAAAGGCAAATCTCCCTACTTTCTGAAGTCTTATTGCCAAAGAGGTAATAGAAGTTTGTCCACAATATACAAACCCTTTTACTGTCCTTGAGCAAAAATTCAGCTGAAGGAAAAATGTTCAAATAATTAGGTAATTCAGATTTTTTTCTTCTGAAAAATGCAGTTATGTGTTATTTGTATTCTTTTGTCTTGGGCTGGGGATATAACTCAGTGACACCGTGCCTGCCTGGCAAGTACGAGGTCATGAGTTCAACTCCCAGTATCAAAAAAACAAAAAGGGCAAGACTCTTTTGTCTTTTCTTAGCATTGATATTATAGCTTGTCTTTGTAAAAGTGTCTTTTTTTTTTTAAAGTGTCTTTATATGGCAAGTATCCTCAAATTCTGTTTCAGAAGGAGACCCATATAAAATATACACTATTTTTATGTTCTTTTTTATTAAATTTTGTTTTTCATTTTTCTTTTGTGTATTTAGAATAAATTTATCTTTTGAGAAAAGTGGCAATCATTGTTAAAGTATCTTTCTTCAACCATTGAAGCATAAACTGTTGACATTTTGCCCCACAACCTCAGTAAATTCTCCCACTGCAGATGTTTTACTCTACAACCACAATACATCAAAATAAGGAATGTGATATTAACACACCATTGTCATTAAATACACAGATTTTAGCCAAATGTCTCTAATGGTCCTAATAACGTCCTTTCAAGGTTAAAAGAAAGGATCCTATCCAGGTCTACACATGAGTCCTTTACTATTTCAAATGGTTCTTCAGGTTTTTATTTGCTGTTGTGACTTTTACACTTGACAATATAGAACAATTATTCTTAAGAATTCCTTAGTTAGGACTTGTCTGGTATTACTTTGTAATCAGATTCAGAATATGCAGTTTTTACAATATTATAGGAAACAATATGTTATGGATTTATACCAAGTGATACAAGACTTTAATTTATTCCAATATTGTGATAATACCTTTGATCATTTTCTTAAGGAGATGTCTGTCATATGTCTCCCATGTAAAATTATTCTTCTATTCTCTTCATGCTTAATATTCTGTGGAGAAATAGGTTGATCCCTCATAAGTATCTGACTCTTCATCAAAATATGAACCCCTAACTTAACATCCATCAAAATTAATTAATTTCATGACAGCTGGCAAATTGGAGATTTTTCTCAAGTTTTTTATTCCACATACATTTGTAGGTCAGTGTCTTAGTTACTTTTCTCATCATTGAGACAAAATATCTGATACCCCAAGTTAAAGGAAGAAAGATTTATTTTGGCTCACGGTTTGTAGAGCTTCCAGTTCCTACCTTGCTGGCTCCAAGCCAGGATGGCACGGTGGAGGGGCATCAGAGAAGAGGAATAGTTCATGGCAAGCAGAAGGCAGCAAGCAGCAAAGTAATGAAGCGGCAGCAGCAGCCTTCCTCTACAAGGCTACCCACCCTTACGGTGGTGCCACTTACACCCAGGGTGGGCCTTCTCATTATCCACACCCAGAACAATGACAAACCAATCAGTAGACTATTTAGTAATCGCGCACCCTTAATATCAACCTTACACTCTTAAATCTAGTATCATGTGCTCTAGATCCAGCCATCTCTGGAAAGCTCCACCTTTGACCGCATTAGGCTCTGGGGGCATCTAGGCACAAGCCATAACAGTCATCACTTTCTTATGAGGAACATCATTGTCTTTACTTTCTATTCATTTACTGTTGTATTAATTTACATTAAATTGGCATTTTAGATCTGTGTTTCTTTTAAGGAGTTATAATTGGTTATTTGAACTATTTATCTTGATGCTCAGATTTTCTCCCAATTGACAGTGATATAGACTTAAAGGTCATTCTATCATCTATTGACAAGCCTCTGTTATTCTTGGAGTACATTTTTACTTTCTGACCCAATAAAGAATTTGAATCTCATATGTATTCACTGTACCCATGTCCTAAAATTAGCCACTTCTGCAGAGAAGTCCAGTTCCATTTAAGGAGTATGGTATTTATGCGTCAAAGTCTAAGTATTAATTTTGTTCATTACTATTACTGTGTCTCTGTTCCCTAACTTTCTTAATGGGCAGGGCAGAGCGAAGGAACGCATGAGAGTGTGTCTACTCATACATACACACACATGTATTTATCTGTTCAGCATTGAGTAACATTCCTCAAAATTGGTTGTTTATTTATAACTTTAGAGTATGACCTTATTTGGAAAGGGGGTCTCTGCGGATGTAATTGTTAAATGCAGGTCATACTGACTTAGATTGGGCCCTAAATCCAGTGACTGAGTTCTTATAAAAAGATCATATAAAAACATAGATAAACACACATACAGAAGGTCTCGTGGAGACGGAAGCAAAGACTTTCATTGTGTCATGACAAGCTTCTAAATATGCGTGAGGAGCTGTAAAGAGTAGAGAAGGATACTTCGGGGAGGAATGTGAGGCTCCCAACACTGTGATTTTGGACTCCAAAACAGTGAGAAAATAAGTTGCTGTTGTTTTGTGCAACTCAGTTTACAGTAATTTGTCATACTTGCTCACGACAAACCTCATGTGCGTTCTATCTTTGTGTAGGTAACCATGAGCATGAGTTCACCTCAGTATCTCCAATGATAAAGTTACACCACAGGGTTCACCCTATTCTTTTTTCTTTCCCCATTGGTGAGAAACTTGATTGGTTGTTATCTTCAGTGTATGTATTCATTGGATCCCCATTGGCCTTGCCATGATTTTTCTCCATTTGCTTCCTCTGCCTATCATCTGATTTCCCCACTCTCCCTTCACCTCCCTTTCTTGATGGACAGGAGCTGGGCTGTTGTTATCTCACCCAGTCACACTTAATGGCTTTTGGATTGAACTGTTCAGGCAGAAGGCAATTGGTCAGGAATGGAGACAAAAAGTGCATAGCACTTTCTACATTGGTTCTAGTACTATTATATAGTAGCTTTGTAGCAACATTTGGAAAGCTATATAAAATGAGATTAATGAAAAAAAGTGTCAGTGTACTAAACACCATACAGAGCTCAAACTTTCCCCATTCAAATCCTTAAAGAATTAATACATCAGAATTTAATAACTTCATATTATATGCCCTTATGGAGATCCAGACATTTATTTGATCACAGAAATCATTTTTAAAAGGGAGTATCATGCAACATTAGATTTTACACTGCAAAATCCTCAGAAGCACACAGTTAATGAGAATACATTCTTGTTTCTATGCAACACCACATGTCAATTTAGCATGCAGCTAAATAGTGAAATTTGCAACTTCTAAAAAGTGCATTGCAAATGATGATGTCTATAGCTTACACAGATCAGCTTGTTATTCTTGCCATTGCCCCGTTCCTATCTTAGGCCCAAATAAAGAAAATGCCCAAAGTAATAATTAAAGAGATTCATTTTTATGTTCTCTTTATTATTAAAGAAACAATTTATGTCACATAAGCTTAAGAGATGAAAGGATGTTACGTACTGACAAACTGTCTTAAACCCAACATACCTCCTTTTCATAATTTAGAGGTTGTGGCTTTCTTTCTCTCTCTAGTCTAGATTTTAGTGGCATTTCTCTATTTTTAAAGGAGAGATGAGAAGTAAGAAGGAGGAAAAACATCTTGATGTGTTTGATTATGTTTTTTGTCTGGCTTTATTCAGACTGAGGAATAAAATTGAAATTCTTTAGGAAAACATGGGTGGGAAATCAGGAGGATTGAAATAAACACTCTCAAAAGAAATCCAGCTGCTATACCTGAGATGAATGCTGATGAAAGCTGTGGTTCTCAGACTTTGGGGATGGGGTTGTTGTTTGTATTCTGCATACAGAAGCTAGACCTCTTTTAAGGATGTGGAAAATGTTGTTATAATGGCTGATATATAGTTTTTTTAACAAAAGCAGCATTTTTTAATATGTAGATTTTGGTTGTTCCAAAGTCCATGCTTCAAAGTTACCAGAATATCCAAATGGTGTAATTGATAACAGTTAACAGTAAGAGGTTCCTAAAATGAATTAGGACACTTGTCTTTGAAGAGACGTCAACTTACCTACACATGACAGTTGAGAATAAGTCTGGAGAGCAATGACGGGAATACCTGCACAGTTTATTTGTATAAGTTTATTGATGGGGACCCTCCTTCCACTATTTTTCTTTGACTTTAACATTTGTTCTTCAACACCTGAAATATGCGATTACATTACATTAATCAATTATGCAATAACAGAAAAATACGATTCATCCATTTTATTGTCCCCAATAAGCCATTCACTACTTTTAGGATCCTAACATTGATCAACTCATATCTCTGATTGCTTCCATTTTAGGTTCTTTGGTGAAAATCATAAAACAAATACAGAAATAAACTGGCACAGGGAAAATACCTTTAAAAAGTTCATTATGCCCAGCACTCATGAGGCTGAGACAGGAGGATTGTTGCGAGTTCAAGGCCATCCTGGGCTATGAGGTGAGCTCAGGTCCAGCCAGAACCGCATAGTCAGACCTTGTCTCAAAGAAAGAAAAAAAAAAAAAAAGAAAGTTCATTATGAACTTTAGGGAAACATAACTTTTAGTTATTTCAAAAACACTTCAGTGTTTAGAAATATTCATTGTAGGGATATCTGAAATGCAGAAGACTCATCCCTGTTGAGGTTTCATTACCACATAAGGGAGGTGTTTCCAATGGTCTCTTTTGCAATGAAGCTTTGCATTTATTTCCAGAAGATGAATTTTCAAAATTTAGGTAACAAAATTTCATCAGAATAGTATAAATGATAAGAAAATACCTTATTTGACTTTAAAAATGTAAATATTGGCATCCCTTTTGTTTTATACTTAAAATATTATATAAAATATATTTCAAATGTTACACATGATATTTGAGATTTGATCTCACTAAAATCAAATTTAACAATCTCTGGGTTTATCCCACCATGAACAGTGAATCATTTTCTTTGGAATGTAATTTGTTGTCAACAGTTTATTTTAGAAACCAGTAACTCCTATTTACAAATACAATTTGAAGGGTGTTTCAGAGGATTAAGGTTCAATTAATGAGTTGACTTAGCATTAACAGTATCTAAGGGAGGAGGCAACATTGATGATATACCACAACCTGTGTCTTTAAACAAGGTCAATCCATGTGTGTACCAGTTAAACACTAGCTTCCAAGATAATTCACAGCAGTAGTTAATGCTCAAGTTTTGTTTACTTTCCTTTTAATGTTTTCCTCCTTTTTATCCCTCTGTTTACTTTTTGGAATTATCTTCAATTAAATTTAATTATCTTTAGGTGGATTTTCTATGTTTCCTAAACATATCTTCCATCTCATCATGTTTTGATTCTCGCTATGTCCAGATTCATGCGTTTATCTCTCTGAAAATTGAACCTCGGTTTTCTACGCTGAAAAATTTTCTATGGCAAATATTTTACCCACACCTACTCTGAACCTTTCTGAGTAAAATAAGATATCAGCTGCTTTCTATTGAATAAATGTTGTGATACTTGAAATACTGAAAAGTATCTTCAAAGCAGTAAATCTGTGCTTATCTCAAGGTAAATTAAAAACACTGAAGAAAAACTTTACATTATATACGTAAAGTTGAGAACCCAGTGGGATTCTGCCTAGACATTCCCATGATCCTGTACTGTAGTCTTTTTTTTTATTTGGCTCATTGCTCTTATGTGCAAATTAATATTTTAAAAGTCTGTGTATTTATTGATTTGAGAGACAGAAGGGCAAATCTTTCTTAATTTTTTCCAGCCATGTGTGTCTTGGAGTTCTCTAAGTTAGCATCAATATATGTAGTGTTATAAAACTTTTTTTTTCATTTATTACTTAACCATCCTCAAAATGATAAATTCACTGGGGTGAGAAAGGAAATATAGAAATGAAGTTTTGTTCTCATTCAGGTGGTAGAAAAGTGAATCAATTGCATGTCAGAGAATCTCCAAAACACTTATTTGTAAAATTCTAAAGTCTTGGTTGAAAGTAAAATCGGATATCTTCCTTGATATACTTTTAGACTGTGGAATGCTCTTCCCAGAACCTTGGCTCCTAGAGCCAGTGGGATTTCCAAAAATCTGTATGTATGCATGTATGTATGCATGTATATATCACTGTTTTAAATTTTATATTGCTGTTTATATTGAGCTTAACACTTGTTTTAGGGAATATTTTTATTATATTGTAGATTAACATTCACAAAATTACAATTTTGTGGCATAATTTTTCATGTTCTAGTAGTCCCTCCATGTAAAAAATGAAATTAAATTGTATAGTGAGATAACTACATGTATAGATAAGCACATGGCTCAATAGATAAAAGTGGAAGAAAAGGTGTCCAAGTCTGTTAAAAGCTAAAACTATGTATATCAACCAGTAAGGAAAAGAGAGGCAATGGTATGTGCATATATTTAATGTATATTTTTATATCCTGACAAAAGACATAAAAATTTGTAACATGAGACTGTAGGTGAGAACATATGGATCATATGGAACACATGGTCTCAGCTATATTCCTTAGGCAACAAGAATGAAATTTCATCCCTGTGTCTTCCTCAAAGAGTTTACAGTTAGAATAGCCTGTCTTGGGCCACCATGGGACATGATTTTATTCATTTCCTTCATGTTAAGAAGTATGACAAATAGAATCTTATCTTTATAACCTTGTCACACTTTCCAAGTCACATTGTCATCAAGAAATTATGAATTATTGCAAATGCCAAGAGGGGTTTGAGTTCAGAAAATGCACTAGAGCTGAGGGGGAGTCACCAAATAAATTTCAAGGTTTCAGAAATAAATATGTAAATATTATAAATTACTCTTTCTGAAATCTAAAGTGATGTTAGTAGTTTAAGGCAAGCATAGGGAGGATTTTATTACTAAGTGGGGATTAATATTTAAGAACTATTTTGTCAAAACCTGTCCTAAGCATTGTATATTAATTTAATCCTATCAATGACTTTATGAGTTGAATATTATTGTTCTTATTTTACAAGAAATCAGAGACACACAAACATAAAGTAGCTATCCAAGATCTTAGGAGTGATAAGAGCAGAAGCCCCCCTCAGTCAAGAAATAGTGCTCAACGTCTACAAGATAAAAGTGTGACAAATCATAGACATTATGCCATTATGAAGCTGGGAGAGAAATTTATCCAAAGCTGTTGCTTCTGCCTCCAGTTGTAGGCCTGAAACCTTCAAGTTAGGTGGGAAAACTCAGGAATGTACTAGAATTTGTGTGGACAAACTAGAACCATGTAGATAAGCTGGACACTACATCTGTCTCTCATATCTCAAATATCCATAGAGTGAGCAACTTACAGGATTTGGTATTCTTTGCCATAGTGTTTTACATTCCCCTGACCCAAGAGCAGAGAACCAGAAAGAACAAATTCTTCAGCTGCTGAAGAACATGTAAGGTTGGCTGCCTCTGCTCTCCAACACAGTGATCTGAAGATCTCCAAAGTCATGGAGGAGATGTCCAGTACCTTACATCTTACAGTTGCTATGCCTCTGCCTTTTCCACTTCTGCCTTCAAAATCTCATGCTGTATTTAACCAGGAGAGCATATGAAAGGTTGTTCTGGAAATACAATTCCAGCTTTGCCTAACTGATAGGGAAAAAGTCCTGCCAGATACTGTTTAATGATTAGCTTCTATTGTAGGGTCGGTACCTTGTAAAACACTGTATAGACTTTTAGAAAAATGTATTATACAAATTGTGCTGGTTACCCAATTCATTACTGAGACATAATACCTAATACCCACATATAAGTCTCCCTGGTCACAACTATTGCATTTTACATGTCTGTAAACATCGTCATGTGAATGACACCAAAGTATGCTGTCGGAAGAAGTAGTTACCAGGTTCCCTTGGACCATGGCTGCAGCAGTCTCTGAATGCCTTGTTGGCTGAGCATGATGAAATGCATCCCAGGGAACAAGTTCTCTAGGAGTAGGAAACCCTTGTCAAGCATGGATCTCAGAGACTTTTGTTTGAAAAGAAAGGTTGACAACTTTGTACTTTTGGGCCTACCATGCAAAGCACCTAGCTAATTCCTGAGATGCTTTCAATGCATCTTACTTTTTGTCCCTTACAAAGTACCTAGGTTTATGTATGCTTATGCTTGCAAATAATTAATTTTGCAAACAGAAGTGTTTGGCAAAATTTTGCTTTTGTTTACGAACTCCACAATGGATGATGAACATGTCCATGCCATCTTCCCCACACAAACAAAAGTGTAGCCATGTTCTCTAGAATAGTGGAACAAATTGTTTGTGAAGTAGATTTGTAGTTGGATTCTATTTAATGGCAGTAGTATATTTAACAATTTCCATGAATCCCAACTTTACACATAGTTCCTTTTTTCTGTTTTTTTCTGCTCTTTTTCATGGCAATGAGAGGGTAGAGAACCAGGAAAAGAGCCCAAGAGAAAGGGACCAGGGAGTACATATAGTCCGCAGTGTCGCATTCCCATGACCCAGTCCCTTCAAGTAGGTCTCACTTTTTGTTCCATTCCCTTCCAATAATATTAGTGAGATCAAATTATGTTGACATCACTGTTAACCCACTGAGGAAATCACACCTTTCCTATAATCACTTCCCAAGAAACCATCAGCAACTAAGTATTTGATATAATGAGCCTCTTTTTATAATTTTAAAGAGAATAAAAGAATCCAAAAACAAAAAAGCACAAATGAAACAACAAAAAGCAATAAAAATGATACAGAATTTCAAAGCAAGATGATGGGAAATTAATAATGGTTGTTATATTACATATTCTTATCTTCAGAGTAGTTGCTCAGATTGCCAGAAAAAGGTATGCAAGATTAATCAAACGATTAAGCATTAACTGTTCCTTTCAGTAAACCAATAGAAATTAGTGGTACAGTTATCTTAGCTATCTTGTATATATATTTTTTTCCTTCTTTCTTTTCTCCTTTCCCCCATCCCAGTTGTTCTTTCCTTTTACAAAAAAGATAAACATAGCAATGAAACCTTTCCAAACAGTTTATTAGGACAGTTGCAAATAGTTGTCATATTGTGTATTGTTGTCTTCCTAGTCGTCATTCATGGTAGAACATATAGGCATGGTATCTTGTCTATACAGTATCAGCACAAAACTTTCTTTTTTTCTTTTTAATGAACTAAGAGAAACTAGCTGTATAACAATCTTAACTATCTTATGTATACATACATTTTTCCTTTCTTCATTTCCCCTTGGAGGGACATTTAAATTCCACATATAACTCCTAATCTCCCCCTTGACAGTGTGAGATTCCAACAATTTATTTGATCGAGATTACTGTTATTTGAGGACACAGTTAGACTTTTGTCCATATTGAGTTGAATTATCTTCCTCATAGATATTTGCAGCAAATACAAAACAGACATTGAAATAGTAACTTTCCAAGTAGTCTTTGAAAGAGTTCATAAATTTGGGATCCATCAGGTGGGAATAGAAGGTACTGTATAGAATAAGCAACAAAGAGAAGAAAATATGAAACACCAAGTGATGTCTTCTTGGAGTTATCTTATTTGGAAACATATTCAGCCTCAGGCAATTCCCATTTTTGGCTTCTATCTAACCATCAATAGATAACAATCAAAAAAAGGGATGAATTATGTTCCTTAAGAACAAAAAAATTTCTGAGGAATATTCAGCTGTGCTCAATGGATGCTGTAAGTGACTTTGAAAGTTATTAAAAGGAATTTCAGGGGCTGGGGATTTAGCTCAGCAGCAAAGTGCCTGCCTGGCAAGTGCAAGGTCGTGAGTTTGGTTCCTGGTACCAGAGAAAAACCAAAACAAAAAAAAAAAAAAAAGAAAAAGGAATTTCAGTGTGTTATAACAGGTACACTGGAGCATCTTTCTACCTGGCCAAGGAAAATGTAGAAAAAGGTAAATATATCATGTTCACACAAATTATATGCAGCAGCTACCTCGTTATATGGACCATAAAAATAGATGGTCATTTATGTCTTTTTTGAAAAAGATCTTGGCTCCTCATGGAAAGAAATGTGTGGACATTAGGAATATGTAGCACATATCTTTATAATAAGAACAAAAGAGGAAGTATTTTTCTTCATCTACTCTCCACTGCTGCACAGATAAAAGTGATGAGCTGAAAGTTAGATCTTTAGGAATGTTAGGACCAAAGTGGGGGTGGTATATTCTTTTTACCAGGCGTATGAAAGGGACATATGTGTCCTTGAACTGAAAAAAGAGAATAAGAGAAGGAACACCCTCAGTTCTTCCTGCTGGCAGAAATGTCAGTCTTCCATCCATTTATACACAGAGATCCTATTAATGGCGGTAAGATAGGCTATAGTCTCCTGTGCTTTGTTCTTATAGAAACTACTATCAAGAAAAACTAGATATCATGACTGAAAACTAAGTGCAAAATTCACTTCTGAGCATGTCTTTATTCTCTTTTATCCACCTTAACAGAATAATCTGAATGATGATAATCACCTAAGGATCCTTTTTTATTTCTTTTTTTTTTTTGGTTTTTCTCCAGTACCAGGAACTGAACTCACGACCTTGCGCTTGCCAGGCAGGCGCTTTTGCCACTGAGCTAAATCCCCAGCCCCCTTTTTTATTTCTTTCATTTATTTCAGTTGCTATTCTTGCGTAATTATTAGGCCTGATGATATCACTGAAACAATGCTGACTGTTGATATGTTTTCCTTCTTTTATCTTTAAAATAAGAAAAAAATAAAAACCCTTATTGCAATAAAAGAAATATTATTAAGAATGATGGGTGACAGTGAAATAATGTCAAAAAACTCCCACATGTTTGTGAATGTGTAAGAAGTTACAATATCACAATAGATGTAGAAAGACTAGTCCATCTTAAGAGCTACCTCTATAGCCATAAATACTACACAGTTACCCTGTGAGGCATTTTTCTTTAAAACAGAATATGCAGCACACAAGTGAGGTGGTACGACACCATGTGAATCCAGCATTGGCACCACCACCTGATTCAGCATTCAGACCCACATAACTTAGATTGTTTTCACTGGCATAAATAGAGGCTTTTGTTCCTCTTCAAGGTTTTCTATAGTTTTTCCTTTAGCTTTTCCTTCATGCCTATTTTAAAATTCTGCGCTGAAGTATAACACCTTCATGTACAATGCATGTGTCTCAACAGCACGAGATGAGCAAGTTTATGAAACCATTGTTCCAATCAAAAGTTAGAATAGCACTGACTCCTAAACTCTTTTTTTCTGCTGCATTCTAGAATACAATCATTCTAATGGTGTAGAGAAGTATTGCCTGCTTTGTACTTTGTACAAATGAATTGGTGCACCGTGTAGAAGCGGTGATCAAAGACGCAGTGAATATTTACATTTTAAAAACCCTTTTTGCCAATGGTTGTTGTTTTACATATTGTTATCTTCAAATTTGTTACTCAGATAAACAAACATAGGCAGGTAAGATAAATTCTGAGTTGCTTTTATTGTTTTTGTGTTGTTTTGTTTATGTCTGTGTGATTGTTAATATGTTTTCCTTCTTTTATCTTTAAAAGAAAAAAATAAAAATAAAAACCCTTATTGCAATAAAAGAAATATTATTAAGTATGATGGGATACATATATTCAATGCAAAAGGCAATATGAGTTTTTTACTGTAATTTTAAAAAACAATTATTCCCCATGTATTATGATCAGTCCCATTAATCAAATATTTGCAGCAATTTCTGTCAAATGAAAATACTGTACTGCGTCCTTATGCACTTATTCACTGGATCTGCAACTGTGGGCCTTCTGGCTTTTTCCCCAAGTGACAAGTAAAATGAAAAGTAGGTGTATTGAACTGATTCAGGCATTGAGATAGCCGGAACAGCATAAATAAACAAACAAAAGAGGACTTCCAGACTTCATCAGAAAGTGGCAAAAATGATGGGATAAGTGTGTTCAAATTGAGGGGGTGTATTTTGAGGAGGATTAATTGTCTTTTACTGTAATTTTTTAAACAATTTAAATATCAACAATGTTTGATCTAACCTCCTATGGTTTCATTTCTTGTTCCTTTATCCTGTAAATGCCTGCCAAAACCAAACCCCTATGTCCTCAGCTCTGGTGACTTGAACAGGTCTGTTTGGTAGACTTTGCTGTATAAGCTCAAGACAAGTAAGCGAGAGCTTCTACATGAAGGCCAGGTTCATCTGCAGGTTCTCACCAGCATCCTCTATTCGCTAAGCCAATGGTAAATCCATACCAGTGGGGAATATTGGTGTTTGCTAACCTGCTTCAGTCACATCTTTTTTTATTAATAAAAATTCACTTTCAAAATTACTATTTACTGATTAAAAGAACCCTCCTACCATTCTATACCCTTGTTTTTTTTATCCTGCTTCTTTGTTTTACTTTCTCTTTCTTTCAACCTATACTTCTGTATTTTCCCACTTGTCACATCTAATACATTTCTTAAACATTTATTGAGTATCTGGATACTGCGACAGTGAAGTCACACAATGAAAACTGTGCTTACGGACTGACTGAAGACCTCACTCTCTCGAGGCAGCAGGCCTTATTGTAAATCCCTGCTAGTTCCCTTACAGTGCTGAATCCACTGCTGGTCCTCTGAGATCTGTCTCTAGGATTTTTGTTCAGGCTCATGCATACCATTAACTTGCATGGGTTGTATCATATTAAATGAATTTTTAATAATTTAAAACATTTATATGATTTATGATTTTAAAAAACTTTATCTCACAGCTAGTATAATTTGCCATAAACAGAAGGCAAATATCAGGCATATAGCATTATTAGGTAAATATAATATGAAATATATGTGAATGTGCAAGTATCATGATTTTTATGTAGATGCTTTTGCCTATTTCAGCTCTTCTGCCCAAGCCAGCTAATTCTTTGCTATATTAGGGGATATTGGAAAGTATTAAAAGCATGTTAAACACAAAATAGAATAAGATTGAGATATTGTCTGCAGTGTAATCAAAAGAATTTAAAGAAGAGTAAAATGGCTATAAATACCTAAGCATAGTTTTAAAGTTAATTAATAATGATTTCTTGTGTGCCCACTGAGCCCTACAGTTACAATATTTTAGAAAGCAACTTCTAATGCAAAACACATGTCCATAACTTGGTGTATGTTAAGCTAAACACATCCAGTAAATATTTTCTCTTAATTGCATCTGGCTCCAAAGGGCAAATGGGCTGGCAGGGAAGACAACCTACAAGCTTCAAATATGCCACAAATTTGAAGGGCCATCACAGCATAAGCCATGATGACTGTGGCTATCCACATAGGATTGGAGATATCATCAGATATAGTGCTTGCATGAAATTTACATGGCCAGGTATCAATTAAAAATTTCATGTTTCATCACAGTTATAAGGAACGTGAAGCCATTCCTTAAAATATTTCACAACTAATAAAAAGTAAATACATCATGTCTCCCCCTCCAATTTACACCATGCAAGGACAGCAGGAACTGCTAGCAAGACTACACAAGCTCTGATTAATTGCTAAAACTTTGATTTTTGCAAAATAAAGAACATTTGAGCACCATCTCTCTACTGCTAGGTCTAAGAAATCCAGGACATAAGAAATTAGTATCATATTCAAATGAGCAAGCAGGTGGATGAGTTTAAAGGTGTGTGATTTTTTTTTCAGTACTGCATAAGAGGTTTTACATAATATCTTTCAAGTAAAAGACATTCGATCAGAAGATATTTCAAGACATCCTGATTAATGTTATTACCGCGTGTTACCAGCAGTGTTGAGAAAGGGAATTTTGATGCTCTTCCTCCTCTAACCGTGGAAACACAAGCCATACTGACTTCTCAAGGGAGAGTCTGCTGCCTTAAAGTGGCATTTACTTTGAACGGAAAAGAATTTCATCTTAATTCTAAAATTTTGCCTGGCATCTTAGCTGTCTCGATACCTCTTCACATTCCACAGACCTTTTATTACTGTAGAAGTCAATGTAAGGACAAGTGTTAAGAGATGTTGTGTCCAAAGTTAGCCTTAGGATAGCTTTAAAACTATAAGAATATGTGTTTTAGTGTGTGATTTAACGCTTCCTTAAAATAATTACGTTAAAAGTTTGGGATTTGAAGCCAGACTAGTGTTGAAGTAATGCATATGCCCCGTAACTACTGGGCAATCATAAGAAGAAACTTTACAATTCTGAATCTGAGTTTCTTTTTCTTGAAAATGGTACTTAAAAAGGAAAAAATAGAAGAAGGGAAAAACTACTTTGCATGACATGCAATATTTCAAGAAAAGTCATCTTTGTCTAACTCTGAGGAATAAACTATTGTTAAAAAATTTACCTTGATAAAATTTCTCTGTCAGCAGACTGGTTTTAGTTGCTGTGAACATCAGTGCATAAAACTTGATGTCTTCTCTGATATTTTTGTTTAGGAAAACATTTTCAGAATTAGGCTGTTTAAATTGTAAAAAAAAAAAAAAGGATTATTCTATTACTTCACAACACGAGTTTTCTTTAGTCATTTTTTCTGTATTCTTAACCTTTTTGTCTTTTATTATTGAAGAATTCACTGTCCAAAATTAGCATTTCACTTTGGTTCTTTACCTGGAGTTCTCAGCCAACACTACAAACTGCTTAGGTGATATATAGCTGTAAATATGAGACACCTTTGTAACCAGCAGTGAATGCAAAAGTGAATGTATCAGGATCTTCCCTCTGTCTAGCACTGCAGATTGAACCCAGGCCTGTTAGGCAAAGCCTCTACCACTTAGCTACATACCTATCCCCCTTTTTTCTGTGTAACTATTTGATTAACTGATTACTTGTGTTATTACCTGTACTTGTTCATAAGCTCCCAAAAGGTTGAATTTGTTTTGTGTTGTTCATTGCTGCCCTTTAAGTCTAATACAAGACCCACAGAGAGCTGGTATTTCAGGGAAAAAATGTGTTAAATAAAAAGAGCTTAAGACTAAGACAATCAGCGATGTTTCACTACAGATTTCACTTAGGAAACAACACAAAAAATTTTCTTCTCTAAGGCTGGATGGGTAGGAGAGTGGCTTCCTCCAGGTCTGTGTTTCTGAAAGGCATAATGGGAGCAATCAGGAGAGGGTGAGCAGTGACCAGAGAAGAAGAATTTCTGAGAACACGGACAGAGAATTAGCCAAACTAATAGCAACCAAGGAATGCAGCGATGAAGGAAACTTTAGTGTCTTAACAAAACATGAGACTTCTTAGTGCTGGAGTGTTTACTAAATCCAAATTGCCTTCAGAATGATGAGACAGCTGACCCTGAAGCGTGACAAGTAGGGAACTGATTTTAGATGATACTGCATCTTTAACTACTACACATGAACCCAACTGATTTAGAAAGTGTGTTCCACTGAGGAAAAGCTCATGGTCTCCCTCATTCATTGCTATTTATTTGTTTTTTTTAGATTTCTTTTTTTTAATTTTAAAATTAAAAGGAGGAAAACATTAACAGACAGACAACCTTTTACAAAATAGCAAAAAAAGAGTACAGACAATTCAGAGTTACAAAGTGGTAGGAAATTAGCAGTGCTTGTTGCATTACATATTGATATCTTCAAAGTGGTTTCTCATGAAAATAAATAGAGACATGCATTATTGATCAATCAAGGACTCATTAACAGTTTCTTTCAGCAAAGAAATAGAAGACAGTAGATCAATTATGTCAACTGCCCTGTATATACATAGATACAAAATTTCTCCTTCTTTCCCGTGTCTTTTCCCACATCCCAGTTACTCTTTACCCTTGAGCGTTTTCCTATCATTTCACAATGTCTATCATACCTCCAAGTTTAAATTAACTCTTTCAGGTTTTACTCTACTGAAACAATATGGTGCTTGCACATGCAGGTCTGATTTATTTCACTTATGAGTATGGTCTCTAGTTGTGACCATTTACCTATAAAAGCCTCGAATTTATCTTTCTTTATAGCTGAGGTTTTCTCTTGCTATTTAAAAGAATTTATCTATTCAAAAATACTCATCCCTTCAATAGTGTAAGAATAAATGAGTTGATTTATTTATTACTAACTTTTAATTTTTGCCATCAGATTTGAGAGTATAATGGGAGGCATGGAAGTAATTTAGCAGTGTACTTTCAAGGGGACTTATTTGTGTGGGATTTAGGCAGTGGAATATGAAGTTCACTATATCACATTTTATATTTTGTGGCTTTAGAAACAGGTAGGACATGAAGATGAATACATTAATACTATTCAGATATAAGAAATCAAATCTTCAGGTACTAAATTAGATAGCCTGTTATAAAATAGGTTTCAATGCACAACATCAGGTGTTAAAAGGACCCTCATGTGACACAGCAGAGAAGGTGTAGAGTCTGGACATGTTCTATGGCTCAGGAAGGCCACTCAGTATCCATGCGAGTTTGGATTGGTTGTTTCTCAGAAGACCTAATTTTTATCTTTAAAATGGGATTATTTTACTATTATTTGGAGAACTAATATACAAAACAAATAACACTGGACACTATTACATTATTTAGCTGTTAATTTAGAAATGATAATAATAGCAATAATAATAATAATAAAAATAATAATAATATGTTATGGTTTCTGACCTGATATCCTCCCAAAGCCTCATGTGCTCACAGGGATGGTTTTTGTGAGGTCATACTGGATTAAGGGTCTGATAACTAAATCAGTCAACTGATTGGTGTAGCATATTTTGTGGCTGGTGATAATGGGAAGGCTCACTTTGGATATGAGTGGCAACAACCAATAAGCTGTGGTGTGAATGGAATAAAAAGAGAAAGGGAGGTTTGCTGCTTGCTACTTTCTGCCTGCCCTGCCATGAACTGCTTCTTCTCTGCAAAGACCCCTCTGCCAGGGTGCCCTGCCTTGAAGCCAGTCCGTATAGACGGAAACCTCTACAAATTGTGAGCTAAAATAAACCTTTCCTCTTTTAACTTGTGGTGTCAGGTATTTTGTCTCAGAAACAAGGAAGTAACCAAGGCATAAGGTCACATATAAAACGTATGGTTTAATGTCTTGCATATAATAAGTGCTCAGCAAATTTTGACCATCGCTGTCATCACTGTCACGATTACTATTACTGTGGACCAACACTGCACTGGCCACTTGTATCTTATTTAATCTTTAGAACAAACTAGACTAGTAGCTAGTTTAAAAAGTTGGTCCCTAATTTCAAGATAATGTACTTAAGTAACAGTTTGTATTATAGAAAATATGGAATTAAGCTATTCCTTGTCTCTTCCCAGTCTTACCACAAATCCTTTAGTATATGTGCTGCCGAAGTGAGCACCCACAAATCCTTTAACAGAAGAAAAACATGCTGCTACTCTTTGAGATAGGGAATTCCATTCTACATTAAGCATCTGTGTATTTTTTAATGAAAATCATGACTGTTTTAAAGATATATGTGGCTTCCCTTATTTTCTGTTCTCTCATGTAAGATCAAAACCTATGAAGTTGTATCAAAACACCTTCAATCAAGTGAGGCCCAGAACATTTCTTCTGCTTGGGATTAATTATTCGAGATGCTCCTTGAGCTATGATTTTCAGGATGGGAAATGGAATTTACTAGTCTTCCACCCTTGACTAACAAGTTGCCCTTAAATACAAATGAAAGAGTTTCAGAAAACTTCAACTCTTCTAACATCTGGCCAGATCTGTGAAGCCAGGACCATTGCCCCCGTGGCTTTAGCACTGTGCCTTCGTTAGGGATTTCTGCATAGGAGTCACTAATCCCTGTTTGTATTTGCATATTGTTTTTTTCTACTGTGACAAAGAAAGGGTTATAAGAGTCTCATTCTAGTCTCATTTTCTTGTAATTTCTAATTTCCTCTTTATGCATTGCAGGTTACTGCAATTTCTATAAATATTTCTCTTTAATTTTTCAAGGAAGCAAAACTTTCCAAATATTTCTTGCCTTTCACACATTCTATCTCTTTCTCATATTTAAAAAACACTTTCTCTCCCTCCATTATCTCTCATTTGTGTATGTTACAGTGTATGAGCGTTTGTGTGTGGATTCCTGTGATATATACTAAGTTGGAAAGAAAATGTTGCTTTCTTTCCAAATGAAAGACAAAAATGTATAGAGTCTGGAACAACAATAAAATAGCTGCTTTGATTCACAATCTCTCTACTCTGAAATATAAATTCTGTCTTACAGGGAATTCTCTTTTTTGTCTAGCACAGGCATCTCTCCGTGTACACACACACAGTGAAATATGTGCAAATTCTTAGGTCTTTATAAGAACATGAGCCATCATTAATCTTGTATTATCTTAGCAAAAATGGGCCTGAGAAATTATTTATGTTGTAGGCTCCAATTCAAGGCAATGCAAGTTCCAAAGGATTGAGTTTCAGCAAATGCCTAGGAAGTATTTTTTTAAAAAGAATTCCACATTGCTCTATTTCTTTATGCATTTGTCAGTTTCAACCGTATGATGTAGCACTGAATAGGCTTATTGTAAGAAGATGATAAAACTATTTATTTCTGGTAGTACCTAAAATAATTGTATTTGATTTCCTTGGGTTTTAGGGATACAGTGGTCTCTTTTGAAAGGAAATCACACGGTGACAGAGATGTAGTTTAAGATGTAAGAAAACTGACATCTAATGCTCAAGCATAATTGTCACAATTACGTTTGAGAGTATTTTCTCAATATTTGCTTGAGACTTTTATGTGTTCTGAAATAGTGTTGTGTATCTCCTTAGTCCTCCATCTTGATATGGAAATATTGGCAGATAAGTGAATTAAAGATTTAGTGACTTGCTTTAAGTCTCACTTTCATCACCTAATTGTTAGAAACCTGACATATGGTGATTTCTGTACCAAATGTGCTTTCTTTTAAATCTAGGGTGATGTTTAGATTGGAAATAAAGGAGAAAGAGTTAAGAGACAAATGGAAAGTTGGAATTACCTATTTTCTGGTGGCTGCTAAGTAGATGTAATAAGAAAAGAGAGCACTGTGAGGGTAAGAACCCACGCAGCTGACCATTTTTTTATACTCAGCGCCTCACAGCGTTAACTTCCTCTGTCTCCTCAGAAGGAAAGCCTGGGGAAGTCAGGCAAGCCCCAACAAGAAGACGTCATTTCTCTGATAAGGAATTAAAACTTGTTCAGACGTAATTTCCAAGATTAGTTGAAAACTGTCGACAAACAAAATGTTCAGGATTCTTAGTATGAGTCATTCCAAAGACCTAAAGTATCAATGCTTTGCATAAAAAATGAGCATCAGGAGGATGATATCTAGAACCCGAATCTTTGAATCTAATGTGAGTGCTAGGGAAGTAATTATCTTGTTATAAATTTGTGAAATTGTGTGCCTGAAAATTTATGCTTATTTGATTCTCATTCAGACTTTCACAAAGAAGGCAGTTTTAATGACGATGCTCAGATATATTACCATTTATTAATTTTGGAGGAAAAAAGTATAATTAGCAGGATGACTGTGTTATATTTTATATTTCTTTATTTACCGTCCTCAAATAAGAAAAACTCGCTTTTTGGTTGGAACACATTGTCATTTGGTGATGATACCATAATTATTAGAAAGCTCTGGGTGAACAGTAGTTTTATAAGTTACATCATTTTTGACAAATTTTAAATATGGCATATATTTATAAAGATTTTAAAGCATATTTAGATATACAAACTATATTGTAATATTCGGCTAAAAGTACAGGGAAATTTTTCAGTCTATTTTTCAATAAAATTAAAAACTTTAAAATTATCTTACCTCACTCAGAAAGTTATAAAGTTATAAAAGAAGCTGAAGTCTTATATAATGCATTGTATTAGTAGTTTTTTATATGCCATAGCTATCTGTATTTATCTAGTATAATGATACTGTTGCTATTAATTAATACATTGGTTTTCTAATTTGAACGTATACCAGGATTACCTGAAGGAACAGTTAAAATACTATTTCTGAGGCTTACTTTCAGACGTTATGATTTGGTAGGTTTGGAGCGGAGCTGAAGGGTCTTCATGTCTGCCATATTCCCGGGTGATATGAATTTATGCAAGTCTGCAGATCACATAGTGAATGACTAGAATGCCATATCTCTTCACTTGAAGTCCATGGTAATGCGACCGAGAGATTCTAAAAGCAACCGAGATATCTTACTGAAGCGTTACTGGAACATTTGTAGAGAAATATCGTATATATACAAAAACATTTTATATTAGGAAATGAAATGCAGAAACTGCATGACATTTTCTGAGAAAACAGAAGACTTTAGAGCTGTTTCAGATTTATAATTGCCTACTTTTACCTATGAAAGCTGTCACTTGATATGACTACCTAGCTGCCTAGAGATTTTCAAGTATTTCCACCCAAATATTCTAAAATTAAGAGCTTAAAGGCAAGTACCTGTTTGCCTAATTTTGAATCCACACTTTATAGCATTGTGGGTAGCAACAGCATAAGGTTTTAGGCAAGATTTCATGTTTTAAATCTCTATCTTTTATTAGTAAAATAGGAATAATAGATAGAACCACTTCGTCGGGGTTGGATGAAGTAGAAATATATCCTATTGATTCATTCAGAAATAATAAGTGAAAATATTTACAAAATATATTGAATAGATTTGCAGCCTATTCAGTGCCTTTCTCTTATTAGTGAAAGGATACGTTGATGTTTATCCCTGTATATTAAATGCTTTGTGTGGTGGACCTTGGGAACTTTTGGTTAAACAAATTTATAATGTGCTTCTGCATTAAGTACCCTGTGTAGCTCCTAATTTAGGAAAATCTATTGAGGTTGTTATTCTTTTGAGCAGAAGGTCAGCCTGCAGGATATGCCACCAACAAAAGTTGGTATAAAAACAAAATTCAGTCTACATCAGGTTGGTTTATATAAGTTTTATATCTACAGGACACTTGTTTTTATCCAAATAACTAATCTTTTTATCACATATACGATTAGCTACTGTATTCATCTTCTATTTCTATTAATGAAAACACATAGTCACACAAGATAAGCTTTAATTAGACAGAAAATTAGAAGAGAACCACAGAAAAATTACAAAATATAGATTTAAATACTTACAAAAGTGAAGTTTAAGCTGTTATCTTCTATGATCCTCTAAGCTCTTCTGGATGTTTTTCACAGTGTCTGACCCTCCCATCTGTCCTAAATTGTACTTGACTGCTCTTTAGAATGCAGGTGCTAATTAACTTCTTAACACTTCTTTGCAGTCATAAAAGCCCAGCCTTCTCACTTCTGTGCCTCTGAGGTGTCTCTGAGTTGCCTACAAAAAGAGGTGTGTTTCCCAACATTGTCTATGGATTAATTTTGTAATTAAAAACAACAGAATGTATAGCTTCTATGCATGCTTCCCTCTTCCTAATTCATGAGCAGCACTTTTTCAGAGCCCAGAGTGGGAAGAGAATCCCCTGCCCGCTCTGTGAGAATTGAATTTGTTTCCACTGGGAGAGACCCAAGGAATTGTACCGCAAACACAGCACCTCAGAAGATCGAGGTCCTGAGGAGGAATCATCCACCCAGAGGAGAGTGGGTCTCCAACTGGATATGCCATTCTGTTCTCTGAAATATTGTGCTTATTTCATGGTTTCCAAATATCCACAGGAAACATCTCCCCATTCTGACTCTCAAATAGCTACTATTTTGTTCCTCTTTTGTCCCATAGAAGGACTACAGCAGGAATAATAAACACAGGTGTTTTACTGTTAAAACTCATGATGTGGACACTTTAGCATTTTTGATTTTGTTCTTTCTTTTGTTTTTAATAATCCATATTTTATTTTTGGCACTTTCATTTTGTGTATCTTATTTTATGTTTAGCCTTATTTTAGAAATACTTTATTTAATGATTTAAACATTACTAAATATATTCTAAATGCAACTTTTCTCCCAATACTGGGATTTAACTTGGGGCCTTCACATTAAATTACACCTTGAGTCTCTTTTTATTTTTAATTTTGAGGCAATGTCTTCATAAATCATTAAGTTGCCCAATCTAGGCTTGAACCTGTAATCCTCCTGCATCAGGCTCCCACAGTGCTGCTGGAATTATAGACTTGTACTACCACATCTATTTCTGTAAGTGCTTCTTAGATAAATATTTGATAATTGTACTACTAATTTCTAGTGGTTTATTTAAAGGAAGAATTAATATCTAATCTTGCATTCTTACCTCTGGTAAGCTGAGCAGCTCAGCTGAAGATAACAATATGTAATATAACAACCACTGTTAATTTCCTATCATCTTCTTTTGAAATTCTGTATCATTTTTATTGTTTTTGTGTTATTTTGTTTTTGTCTTTATTGTTGTTATTTTGGTTTTATTTTGTTTTTCTCTTTAAAATAAAGGCAATTATCTCATCAGAATTCAGCACAAAAACATATGGAGGTATTTTACATTTTTTCCCTTAATATAACTTCATATCGGCACACACACACACATAACACACACACACACACACACACTCACTCACTTATACTCATGGTCTGTTATTCACAAGAAACTGATTCCCAGATCTTCCCACAGATACTAACATCTGTGTGTGCTCCAGCCTCTTCTACAAAGTGTCACAGTATTTGTGGAGAGCCCGCTGTCATCCTCCTGTATGCTTTAAAGTACCTTTACCTTACTCACAATACTAATGTAATGTAAATTTCATGTAAACAGTGGTCATGTTATGTTATTTTGGGAGTAATTACAAGAAAACAAATTCTGTGCGTGTTTATTACAGATACAACTTTAAAAATTTTTTCAATTCAGGTTTAGCTAAATCCACAGCTGCTGAGTACAGTGAATGCAGTAGCACAGTTGTGCCTCTGTATCAGAGGTCCCATCCATGGATATTGGTATCCTTTGGGGTCCTGAACCAATCATCAGAGGACACCAAGGTGTGTGTGTGGGGGTGTCTGTGTTTGTGTGTGTGTGTGTGTTCTACTTGCTCTACTAACTTTTATAGTGCTTGCAAATACAATAACAACAATGCCACAAATATCCACAGGGAAAGCATACATTTGAGTACATGTGTGAATATATAACAACCATTTATTGAGTACCTATTTGTGCCTAGACATGCATGAGGATCTAAAAATGATTTAAATTCAATTTTTAGAGCTTAGTGTGTACAAAATAATATGAAATAATAAAATATTTCCACCCAGAACAAAGTAGTTTCTCTGTATTTGATGGTAGCTTTTAGTATGTAATTAAAAGCTTGATATTTGACAAAGCAGGCAATTGACTATAGATATAAATAAAGGTTAAAATGATGTGGTATTCACTAGAAATTTAGTGGATTTCCCATTACACTTTGTCTTTGGATGAGGGCCATGTGAGAAGTTAATATTTGATGATTATCCTGATTCCTAATTATTGTCTTGTGAAATTTGAAGAGTTACTACTAGTGCAGGTAGTTTCTCATCACATGTGAAATCTGTCTTGAGAATATCTCTCTGGAGAATTTAAAACAAGAAAAACCCAAATTCCAGCATTTTTAGGCAGATCCCGGTGCTCCTTACTTCACACATTTATCCTCCAAAATGTTCAAAATTCTTGCTGTCACATTTTTCTTTCTGCCTGGAGAACAGCTGTAAAGTTATTAATTGTGCTTCAGTTATAAATGGATTGCCAAAAGGGACAGGGCGGGTTGTGTATCTCATCAGCATGCCCTGTCTGATATAAATAATGAAACAGGAGCTTGGTAAATAGGAAATTTGTGATAAAAATGAGATGTGATATTATGAAGTCCCACCAGTTCCTTCTTCTAGATCTATTGATTTTTAAAGCATTCTGCAAAACTGCTAAATCAATGATTGTCTGTCACAAAAATGTTGGTTAAAAGGGCCATATTACTAAGGTCAACTACAAATTAGCCCTAAGGGTAAATGGAAAGGTACTACAAATGTTAAGAAGAAAAAAGCCACAGATGTTTTAAAATATAGCTGGAAAGGCATGGCTGCCAAGTAAAAACATCCAGTGTTTTGAGCCAGGCATGTTGGTGCGTGCTTATAATCCCAGCATTTAGGATGCTGAGGCAAGAGGGTCCGCACAAGTTTTGAGGAGAGTTTGGTCTATATAGTGTGTTCAAAGTCATCTTGGACCACATAACAGATCCTGTTTCAAAACAAAACAAAACATCAAAAACAAACAAAAGAACATGTAGTTTTTTTCTTCACACTCCACCTAAAATTCTTAAATATGATAACTAGGGAGAATTGAAAAGAACGAATTGTGTTGAGTAATTGTTTTTATCACTTAAATTATTCTTAAAATATAACTAGCGTTTTTTGTTTCCTAACATTCTCTTTCTGTGTGTTTTAAACCTGCTAATTTTTACTTTTAATTTTATTAAGCACCTAGCAAAGTTATTGCAAGTTAAGAATCCCTTATCCAAAATGCTTGTAACCAGAAGCAATTTCACATTTGTTTTGGATTTTCTATTACTTGCATGTACATCATGAATTAACTTGGAAAGGAGATTCAAGTCTAAATGTGAAATCTATTTGTGTTTCTCATATACTTTATACACATCCATGGAAATGATTTGTTTTATTTATTTTTTTAACAGTTTCAAGGACTTTATTAAGTAGGCTTACAGAACAAAGTGACTTCATACTATCACATCTAATCTTTATCACAAATTTCTTTATTTACCAAGCTCCTGTTTCATTGTTTGTATCCGACAGGGCATGCTGATGAGATAGTTTTCTACAATATTTTTAGTGTTCCTGAATTTTGACTTAAACAAATCTCTTGAAGTCAGGTATGAAATTTTCACTTGTGGTATTATGTTTACATGGAGAAAATATATTTTGAATTTTATTTATTTTATTTTTTTTTTTTGGTTTTTCTCCGGTACTGGGACCCGAACTCACGACCTTGCGCTTGGCAGGCAGGCGCTTTTGCCGCTGAGCTAAATCCCCAGCCCTATTTTGAATTTTAAATTTGTGGATTGGAGGTACTCACCTGTATAACTCAGGATGATATCATGATTAAAAATTTAAAAGCCTAAGAAAAGGCTTATTTTGAAGTAAATTGTACAAATAGATTGGCACACATTGAGTACTGTTTTAAATAAAACTCAATTTTTTAAATTTTATAGAGAATAAAAAATAAACAGAATAACAACTACATGGATAAAAACAAAACAACACAAAAACAAAAATGGTGCAGGGTTTGACATAGCGAAATCTTGCAAACAATCCAAATGCCCACTAACTGAGGAATGGACAAAAAGTGTGTACCTTTTTAGATTTTATTTTTAATGGTAAAAGAACCAAAACATTAACAAGCATGGAGACAAATAAAACAACATAACAATAAAAACGATACTGAATTTCAGATCAGGTGAAAAGAAATTAACAATGGTTGTTGTATTACATAGTGTTATCTTCACTGCCTGAAGATATGTCAGTTGTGGCTTATGCAGTGTTGTTCAATGCACGCCTCTCCTTTGGTAGGCCATGAGCTCTGCAAGGACCAGCAGAGTGGGAAGAGAGGGTGGAATATGTCAGACTCCCTTAGAAAACCTTCATGATGCTGGCAGACCCTTGATCATTTTTTGTAAACCAAATGCTTAGTTTTTCACATATTCTTTATTTTACCAAGATCTTATTAAGGGAGTATAGTTTCACATATATTTGCCCAAGTCTTTGCAGGCATTCATGTACCAGTATCTCGCTGAATTTTTCTAGTGTGTTTCTTTCTGTACCATGCCTCCTCTTGTTTAGTGTGACCACACTTTACTTCTTTGTATAAACTATGGGTACCTCTCCTTTCATACATTTTTAAAGATGACCTGGGGAAAAGAAAACACAAGTCTACCTGCTACCTTTAACATCCAGAAGTGAGATCATGGTACCTGAGACACAAATAATATGGTTGGAAGAAAAAAATATAGAAAGATACTTTGGTTTTCTTTCTAACCCAATGGTTTATTTTCTTTGAGGTGAGATCTCATTCCAAGACTACTTTCTAATAAAGTTACTCATAATGCTGGCCATTTATAAGAATTAGATGTGTGAATTTCTTAGTTGTATTGTTAGGTATATATAACCTTGATTATAAGTTGGAGTCTCTGATCTTGAGGGAAAAACAAAACTGGACTGGAATAGTGTCTATCCATTTAATGACTATATCCTAATGCAATTTATTTAGCTTCTTTGAGCCTAATTGCCTATCTAAAGATGGGGATAACAGTTGCTTATTATTAAGCATGTTTAGAGTGTAAAAATTAGTAAGAGAAGATAAAGGGGTCTGCAGAGTTTGTAACACAAAGGTGGAAATGAAGGTAGAATTGTCCCTGTCTCAACTGGAACGTGGAATTAGGACCAGGACATTGCTCCCAATCTCTCTCCAGTTTTGAAAACTGATTCTATGAAATGAAGTGAAATTTAATTTAAAATATATTAATAATAGCAGTGTGTGTGTGTATGTGTGTACTGTATATCTCCTCCTCTTTTTTTGTATGTATTTATGTACGTATTTATTTATGTATTTATTTATTTTTGTTTAAGTAACAACATGGCTTTGAATCAGATGGAAAAGGACTAGAGGTCAGGATTTAAGATTATTACTTGGGCTATGCAGGTAAGAAGTGCTAATCTGTACCTTCCTCACCTGGGGCTGTTATGATAAATTACCAGACTGAATGGCTTAAACAACATTTATTTGCTATTCCTCTGAAGAGACTGGGAGCTTCAATTTCAAGGAACTTCTACATCTGTGTGTGCTGAGAGCTGTCTTGCTGGTTTGTAGGTGGTTCTCTCTGTGTGTCTTCATGTGGACAAAAGAGAGAGGAACACAATTCTCTTTTCCTCTCTTATTACAAGGGCTCCACTCAGATGACCTAGTTACCTCTCCACGGCCTCACAGCCTATTGCATTCCCATTGGGAGTGAGGGTTTCGACATCCGAATTTTGAGGGACACATATTCTGTCCATGGCACCCTGTTTGTAAGGTCCTGCTTTTTTCCATACAGATTAATGAATTTCCCTATGTAAGTTCAGTGAAAGATCTAGGAAGAAATGGTTTATAAGCAAGAAATATTATCTTCATTTTATTTCTCTACTTTAAGTAGAATTTTCTGAAGTACATAGTTGAAAAACCAGCAGACAGTCATTTTTCATGTGTGTCAGAGGAAACTCTAGAGGATTTTCCCTTAACCCAATAAGGTCCACCCAACTTGAAAGTTTCCCACAGAAAACGGCGTTGTTCCCATCAAGTGACTGCTACACACATCACACCTGGCTACTGCTACTGCCTTTCATTATCACACAATTTTATTAATGGTTGTTATAAAGGAGCCTGCTAATCCAGTTTTCTGCCAAGCTATGTTTTCTTTGAGGAGAAGTTGGCTTCGTGGCTACTGTATTCACACTACCATAAGCTTGTCCTTGCTGCCCATTTTCAGAGCTGGACTCTTAATGATTAACCTTTCCAACATGACAGCACGCACCTTGATGCAGGATCCTGATGCCTGAGACTCACTATGTCACATGTTACCGGTTTTACCATCCTCCTCAGCCTCAGAGGGGCTTTAGCCCTGATAAAACTAACTTCCACCTTCTGGGCACCTCCAGCCTTCAGTCCGTCATTTTTTCCCAAGTAAATTTTCATGAGGTTAAGCAAGATTTTGATATCATTGAGAAGACAAGGTCATGACTGCCCTTTTAAGGATAAAGAGAGCCAGGTCTGAGGACACGTGTGTAATTCTCTCTGCAGGCTCAAGAGGGAGGATCATGAGTTCAAGGCCAACTTGGACCTCACAGAGAGACCCTCTCTCATAAAAGGCTTTATTGATATTCTCTAATCAATGTGGAATGAAAGTAAGAAAAAAATAATGGAAGTAAAATAATTCAAAATGTTGATAAACCTGTTATGTTAATTTCTAAATGTCTTCTAAACGAAATAACATTCATTCATACTTATAGGCATATATCTGTATTTAACAAATATTTCAGTGCAAATCATTTTCTATCATGCTACAGAAAAAATATAAATATACTAGGTCATACTTTGCACATGTGAAGTTATAAAATTTAAAAATAGTATAATATGTGTATTATGGCTGAGTGTGTGTCTGGGAATGCCTTTTTCTACTTTGAATAGAGGTTTTATTCCTTTGTACATGAGTTGAGATAATCATGTCTAATTCTCAAGGCTTGTTGCAAAGATTAAATAATTTATATCAGGCATTATTCTTATTATTTGTATAGCTAGGAGAGTACTCATGGCTATGGTGTGGATGAAGTCGTGAGGACAATTTACAGAGGAATGGCTTAATTCTGGAGATGAGAATCAGAGGAGAATGTTGAGAAAATATGAAAGAATATTGTTCTTAAGAAGCTTTCAGTGTATAAAGACAGAATCTGTGTGCACTGCAATTTATATAAAAAAGTGAAAGGTACCCCCTGAGAGAGTAAAAAGAGTATTTTTAGAGATCAGAACAGGGGATGATTCGGTTTTAGAGTTAACTAAATCTTAAATGTGGTCAGATTGAGCTAGTCTGTACACTGGGGAATCATAAGAATTATGTAGGGAAAAAAATAGTTAGGAATATTAGAGTAGTCTGAATAATTTTGTAAATTTGCTATTTAAAATCCCTTCTTATACTCTGGTTTCTCCTCAGATTGTATAAATCTTTCATCTTTTACTAAAATCCCTTCTTAATTTCACATTTTCCTAAGAAACTTAAGAAACTGACTAACTTGGGTGCTGGGGATTTGGCTCATCTGCACAGCACCTGCCTGGCAAGTGCAAAGTCATGAGTTCGATTTCTGGTACTGGAAAACAAACAAACAAACAAAAAAAGAAACTGACTAACTTGATTCAAGGGAATCTACCTTTTTGAAACCTCATGAACGTTGATCCAGGATCCTTTTAATCATCAATCTTCTATCTTTTTCTAATCTCAATCTCAGTATCTCCTTTCAAAAAAAAATTGCTTTGAGATTTATCATCCCGTTCCGGGTCCTTTAGTATTTTGGTATCAGATATAGAACTTTACCACATCACATGGCAGATAATTGTTTAATTTTCTGCCTTTCACATGTCTGTCTTCAGAAAAGCAAGGATCTTCTGATTGCAGTTACTTAGCTACCAAAAAGAAGGCTTGTCCCATGGCAAGATTTCCCTAAAAAAATACTGAAATAGTGTAGGGTCCAAATAAGAGATAAACCCAGTAGACCTCCCTTCTAGGAACACTGTGGGTAGCAGCAGGTGTACAGTAATAAATTGAGTGTAAGTTAGTAAATACCCTTTCCCCAGAGAGCACTGAGTTATATCCCCAGTTCTTTTAATTTATTTATTTATTATTTCGAGACAGTTCTCAGTAATTTGTCCATGCTTGTGGCATTGAAATTGTAATCTTCCTGCCTCAGCCCTCTGGAATAGCTCAATCACAGGAGTGTGCAACTACAGCTAACATTTAAAAATTTCTTTCAAACCATAATTCTTGTAATGCTCACTAAGCTTGACCTGTTTCATTTCATTTACATCTCTCACTTCCCACTAACATAATTAAGTCAGTCTTTTGGGTATTTTTTTGCTAGATTTGATATTTAATGGAATTTGTCTCATGTTAGAAAGAGAGCCAGGACAACCTGCTTTCCTCATTTCTTTCTTTTCTTTTCTCCTCTTTATTTCTTTCCTTGTTCATTTATTCCTTTCTTTGTTTTGCTTAAAGTGGATAAATTTTACTGTATGTAAATTTTACAGGGAGGGGGCAAAAAGGGGAGGTACAGAGGTTATAAAAGAATTGAAACGTGTTATGTATGTGTACCAATTCCACACAAGGAATATAATCATGACGGAATACAAACATGTACAAACCAAATGTAAAAATTTAAAACAGAATATATATTTTAAAGTTTCAGAGAAAATGTACAAACCAATTTTCTTCACTTCTAACTAGGAAATTAAGATGATTCTAAAATAACTGACAGTAAAGAGCCGTTATTTTAATGCTTTTAGTCTACTGAATCTTGGCCTTAACTTCACTTTATCAGACATAACGCAGCAATAGCAGTTGTTTCATGCAGTATCCTCTTCCTCAGGGAATACTGATTTATGACATCTTATGGGCTTCAAAGTAGGATTATGAAGTAGAGTTTTACTATGCCTCACTCTTGGATGAGTAAACTGAGTCAACTGTGTAAAAAACTTTCCCGATTTATGAGACTGCCGAGTGATGGATGTAGAGTATGATATCGGCCTCTTAATGAGACATTGTTAACAAAAACTGCTGAAATTATACTTATACTACATTTTGCTTTTTTCTAGAAAACACATAATGGAGATTTACACTTTCCTCTAATATAGAGATACCAGATGAATACATGAACTTTGTTGCTTTTTTTTTTTTTTTTTTTCCAGTACCACGAATTGAACTCACGACCTTGCGCTTGCCAGGCAGGCGCTGTCCCGCTGAACTAAATCCCTAGCCCTGAATACATGAACTTTGAACACTAGTGGAGCAGGAACTTTAACTCTCATGGATATTCTTCTTTCTGTCACCTCTCATTTGATGTCCGGCATGCATTATACGTGCACATTATATGTACTGCAGACTGCCATCCTGTGTCAGTGAGTGAAAGAGCTCATGTAATAAAACAAAATGAGTAACATTTCCACTTACCACAGTACTTACACAAGAGAAGCCACCTGCATTGTCCTTGGAATTGTAATTTTGCAAGTTCAGGATAGACAGAACTGCCAGTCTAAAGTATAGATGCTATCAGTTTAGCTCTCTAGTATTTATAGAATTTCATCACATACCTAACAGATTAGCAAAGGCCTAAGTGCTGGGACTAGGGAGTCTATGGAAAGAAAATAAGATTACTTCCTCCTGTAATGTTAGAAGAAGAGTTATCCTGATCTTGAGAGGGTTTATTTATGCACACAGAACTGAAAAACAGGCAGCCTAGTTTTTACAACGAGGCTTCCAAGTCTTCATTATCTGTTTGCAAAAGCCCTGCATTGGCCATGATGCCAAAAATGTTTGGAAAGGACATGGAAGATGTTTTTCCCTTACTCATAGTAAACATGGGTGAAGTTTTATAGTTACACATTGTCACACAATATTTTCCATTTTTTTAACACAATGCACATTACAGATGTTTGCTCGAATGATACATGGGTAAATAGAAGACATCTATGTGCACGACTGCATTTCCTGAAGCGTTTTAATTGTTTCAGGAATTGTCAGGCTCATTTTAAAACCAAAATGTTAAGTGTGCATGAGTGTTTCATTAAGTTATACAACTCTTTAGATCTCAAAATATTCCAGGATAAAATACAGAAACAAATTTATTTCACAAGTTTATGTCCCAAATCATGGAGCCAAAGAAATGACAGGATACATTTCAGTGCCGTCCCTCTGTGTGACTGCAGTTAAGAATCTGTCCCTGTTCCAATCATAAATTCAATTTGGAGCATGTGGAATTTCAGCTGATTTCACTCCAGGGTGAGAGTATGGGAGAGAACACCCAGTGAGCATCCGCTAGGTCTTTGCAAACAAACAAACAACTCTCGAAAGGAAGTTCATCACCAATAATCCCTGTACATCTTAAAGGATTCTGATGTGGAATGGAAAGTGCACCCCACTTTTGCTCTACTCATTTGGATTTGATTAATTGCAAGATTGATAGCAAACCAAACAGAAGGATCTAATCTTCTATTATCAGTCTGACATAACTTTCTTCATTAACCCACCAGAGTTCAAAGCTGAATTTCCTGAAAGGAAGCAGAAATCCTGTTTTCCAGGTTGCAGTTGAATGAGATGGTATGCATCACTATTCATTTTCCTAAAACTTGCCTCAGGAAGAAATCTCCTTCCATGGGGTTAAATTTTAAAAGGCCCTGCTGAGACATGGCTAATTTTCATCTTGCTAAGATCCCCTAAGGTGTCCCTTGGAGGTTGCGATATTTGGCATGTGTCTTCTATAATTAAGCAGCAAACCTGAAAAATACTGGTAGGATTTAGGCCAAGTTTCCTGCAGGGAAAATTTGCTTGATGCTGGGCTGAAGAAACGAACATTGGAGACTATGGGGTAGTTAGAGATGTAGAAAGAAAAATGCCTTGGCTTTGCCTGCGTTTATTTCTTAATTCTTCTTTAATCATTCAGGATTGTGACCTGATCTAATTGGAGAAGAGACAAATATGCAAACACAAAAACTATGGAAATATGTGAATGTCAATAACAAAAATATTCTAGGTCACTGTTCCATAAAACTCAAATAATATATTGGGCATGGTTCATTTAAATTCAGGGTTTGATGCTTTAGATACTAATGTGTATTAATTTAAATGTAAACAAGTTATACAGGTCACATTAAATTATGGGTGTTACACAACAAAAACAAAAAATGTCATGGTAACACCTGTGCTCTAGTAACTATTGTGTATAGTGCATAGGGGGATTAATAAGGAGGGGGAGAGAAGGTAGGTGGAAGGTTTCATTTTACAGAAGTAATGAAAGCAGTGATACAATTGTTATGAACTGCTATGACGTTGATCTTTTGGGTGTGTGAATGCTTAAGACATTTTCAGATGATAGTGCAAAATTAATTGCATGAAATGAAATTGTCCATGAACTGTTCATACTGAACTGGGATCCGAGGAGCTAGAAGCTCAAATCAAAAGTTTGAAAATAATAGCAGGAGGCAAGAAATGTACATCTTTCCAAATTTGAGCTATTGCAAAGGTTCTACTTCTTGATTTCCCCACCTGCTATTGGATTGCTTATTCTCTAAGAGCTTATTGCAAATGAATACTTGCAAATGGAATTTGTGTTCTTAGCATAATAGTTTCAGCTTTTTCAGTGTGCACATTTTCACGCTGCACCAGACCTTTGTTTTCCTGCTCACAATGTCAGCACCAGCATTTTTCTTTCTGAATAATGTGCAGAATTGGTGTGCTGACTTGTTCATAAAAAAGGATAGCCTAGCTAACAGAGCAGCACTACCCAAACCCCAACATCTTATTTTTCCAGAGGTCTTTCATCTTAGTTTGTCAGCACACTAGGACCTCTAAACTGAGAGTGTAACATCTTTGATGGCTAATTTTGCTGGTAGTGTTTGCTGTCGCGATTGGAAGAAAATGTATGAGCCCGACAGCTAATGGAAGGAAATTTTTAGGTGTGGCAACAGGAGAATGATACTCTAGGTCCTCTGTTAATTAAAATCCAAGTGGCATATTGGCAGATGTCTCTTAACCAAGAACCTAAATGCAGAAAAATTGGTCCGTTAAAAGCGGAATCTACCTTGGAATTGATGTGTTCATACTTGACTTGATAGTGGTTGGATGAATTGTGGTAACAGGGATCATTTTTGTTGACAACAGCTGGAAATACAACAGCTATATTATTATAATTAGGATCAGCATCAAGTTGGATTATAATAGGGCCTTTCTTTGAGAAATGGCACAGTGTCAAATTTATAGTCACTAGCTAAATGAGTCTCTTGTATCCTCGACAAAGGGACAAAAAGAGTTCCAAATGAAAACACAAACAAAGAACCCTGGTGGTTATATTTCCTGGGTTTTAGTCAGGGTCTTATTTATCACACACCAACACTTGCCGCTTTGAGGAAACATTATCCTGCAAGCTTTACACTTTTCAATGTGCCTCCATGGTCTGCATTCTGCATACATTTCCTCAGAGAAGCCTACACTGCAACTTGACTAGAAATCTTTTCTGCTGTAAAATTAACCACAAAGCATCCATTTTCCCCCTTATAGGTAATCGCTTGACAAATGTGTCAACAAAACTTACACACTCATCTATTCCAGGGTACAAGTGCGTCAACAATCTTGAATCACTCTTAGGAGAAATATCATCCTTTATCAAAATAGTGCTGCCTTCTCATTTCCATATGTCTAAAGTTGAAGGATGTGGGCTTCTGGAAAGCTAGATGACAGGAAGACATATCTTAGATGAGTATATAGATAAAAGCTTGTCTTAGCCCTATTATGGTTCCACCCTAGTGGGTCATCTTGAAAATCATGTAGAATTTGCACAGGCTGGGAGCTATGGCATGAGTTTGAAAGCCATCCACTCAGGTAGCATCAGGAAACATACATTGACCGTGTCCCCAATGACTGGCCTATGTTACCACATTTTTTTATTTTTGTGCTCCTCACATATTCATCTCAAAGAGGAGACTTTTATGAGAAGTATGAGATAGCTGAGTGTGATTGTATGCATGTGTGTCTACTTCTTTTGGGCAACTTTATGAATAAAATATCTTTCTTAATAATCATGTAAGTATGTTGGTACATTTATTTTAGTTTTTGATTGACACATTATCTGTACACACTTAGGATGTACATGGTGACATTTTGATTCACATAACTGTGGAATAGTGATCAACTCAGGTTAATGAACATATTTATCACCTTAAATTTTTATCACTTCTTCAGGGTGAATACATTCAAAATCCTCTCTTCTAATTACTTGAGACATATAATGCATTATTGTTAATTATAATCACCCCGCTGTGCCAAAAAAACCAAACTGATTCCTCTTATCTAACCTGATATTGTTTCATTTGCCATTTCTTATGTGTGTTTCTTCTCAAATTTATGGAACTCTATCACTATTAAAGCCATTATGCAAAATGACAGTTACAAATTAAAACTTCTACCACCACTTAAAATTGTTACAGACTGGCTTATTATTTATTTTCACCTATACATGCATATAATGGAACAAAACTGACAGTAAGCTTCTAAAAATATGAAATGCAAATAATTCTTCTATATTATTTGCATGAATAATTACATTTAATTATCTCAGTCTATGAAGTAACAATAACTATCTCCTTTGTTTCCAAAGAGTAGAAAACCAAAACTTAGAAAAGTTTTATTTGGTCAAAGAATTAATAACATTTGGAGACAAAATGTGAAACAAGTGTTCTGGTTCAAGACAGTTTGACTCCAAATTAATTTTCTCTGCCACTATTGTGAACTTCCAATAATCACATGTAATCTCCACATAAAACTTTGAGGTTTACAGAAAGACATGATCATTTTTACATAGGAAAAACGGAATCATACAACATGCAACATGTGAATGACAGAGGCCTGTCCGCTCAAGCCTGTGCTGGTAGTGTGATGGGATACCTCTCAGAGTAGGACAATATAAAGTTATGGTAAGCATAGAAATTGAAATGATCATCATTTCTTGTGATAGTAAACCATGGAGAAAGTATTTTTATCTTCCATTTAAGAAGAAAATGCTTGCTGTGATTCTTAATACAGTATGAATACTATAAAAACACGTCACTTAAAAAAAATCTGAATGCAACATTTTTTCCAAAGTATTCATAACAGAAATTAATGTCTTTAGTAAGGGAGTAAAATTGAACTTTTAAAAGTTTGGTGATTATTATTGGTATTTTGAATTGTAGCTTCCCATTGGAATTAGCTGAAAAGGTTTTTAGAAATGCTCTACACTGTCTCCACCTTAATCATTCAGGTAGGGACCCCAGAGGTCACTTTTTCAAAGCAAGAAGCTAATCCAGAAGCATGGTTATCGCTTACAGGGTAGCCTGTGTTAATTTTTGCTATAGGCACCTACATATATTGTTTTGTTTACCTCTCACATTAGTCCAAATATATGTTGTTGATTTTAGTCTGAGACTCTGAGAATAGGATAAGTTATACAATTTGCCTAAAGAGATGGAGAAAAGTGTGTCAGAAAAAGTTAGAACTATTCTGTATTCAAAACTATTAACTCTACACTATTCTGTCAAAAGAAAGCTCTACATAGATTTATATGAAGATGATGTCCTCCAGAAATATTTGTTTTATAAAGTATTTCTTTATTTTAAAGACAATAATAAAGAAACAATAAAAAAAGATACAGAATCTCACAATAAAAACATAAGAAATTAACAATGGTCATTATATTGCATATTGTTATCTTCAAAGTAGTTACTCAGATTACCAGATAAAGACACGCAGGATTGATCAAACAATATAAACACTAACTGTTACTTTCACTGAACTAATAGAAATTAGTAGTACAATTATCTTAGCTATGTTAATTTGTATTACCTATTGGAAAACACATTGTTAGGGACCATTATAACTTTCTTTCTGGGCCTTATAACTTTCTTTCACTGTTTACTTCTGTTTTCTTCAGTGCTTAGGCAATGACTGGGAATGAACATTCAGATTCCATAATTTAACATCACACTGAGTAAAAACTTTGACTTTACTTTGATACCATATGTTATATAAATCTAAAATGTCCCCCCAACGCCTAATATTTTCCAAAGTGGGGCTTGGTTGAAGAGAATGTGTCACTGAGGACTCGGCCTGTAAAGCTATATTCTTGTCCCTGGCTCCTCAACTCTCTGTCTGCTTCCTGGCTGCCATGGATTGAGCCAGTTTCCACAGCCACGCCCTTCTACCACACCATTTCTACTTTGAAGCCAGTCTACTATGGACTGACTCCCTCAAGATCATAAACCAAATTAACCCTTTCCTCCTTTATGTTGTGGGTATCAAGTATTTTGTTTTAGCAATAGGAAGGCAGACTAATACAGAAAATTCATACCAGGAGTGGGGTGGTTGCAATGACTGTACCTGACCATATGATGTAGAAGCCTTTGAAACTGGTTTGCAAGAGGAATTTAGAAAACGTTGGAGTTACCTGTTAGAGAAGACTTCAAATAAGCATAATGTGATGGGTGACTCTGGTGGAAGCTCAGAAGACTGGAATGCTGGAAAGAATTCCTATAGTAAAGGCCAGAGGTGGGAGGTTTCAGTTGGGAATAAGGAATCTATTAGTAGTTGGAATAGAGGCCACTTGTGTTTGCTACACTCAGGCAGAATTTTTTTTTCTTCATTTTTTCTCATGTCTGAGACATTTTAGGAGACTAAAATAAAGACAATTGGATTAATTAAGCTGGAGCAGCAAGTATAAAGGCAGCCCACTGTTTAGGCTATGGCAAGGTAACTGCTGGTTACTTTCAGCTAGATTTAATACAAAAAGCAGGGGCAATAAGCAGAACTCAAAGATGAGAAAATTGTGCAGCTGGGCCAGAAAAGAACTTGTAAATTTGGGGCCAAAGAGAATGAGATTGCTAAAAACATTAGCACCATTGAAAGGAGGCTGAGTGCTTTGCATCATTACAATAAGACAGATGCCTTGAAGGCATTTCATGAAATGAAATGTTCCCATCCATGGCAAGCTGAAGGGTATAAAAGGCTAAACTTCTAGAGTGCTCCAGGCTGCCTTGTTTATTCAGTAGATACTAGGGAAGTGTTACCCTGTCTTTAGTCCTCTAAACACTTAGAAGGTGCTGGACTCTTTGCCCAAGGGGCTCAGGCCACTGCTTGAACCAGCCGCAGACCTTAGCTTCTTTCAGAGGATGCTGATTTTTCAGGCAGACAGAATGCAAAAGTTGTATTGTCATGGAGGTTTCTATATAGACTTCCAAGAAAAGCATAGGAAGCTAGACAATTTGTCATTGAGAGGGTGACACATGCATATGTGAGTGAAGCCAAGGATGCTTGGAGATTCCTGGATGTTGCTAATTCCAGGAATGTAGAACGCCTGCCAAGAAAAGTTGCAGGCTCTGATTGGAACCTGCTGAAGAGAGAGGCCATAGGGCATAGAATCAGCAAATCTTAGAGGTACGTCTGTTCAAGCCCTTTAGTGATCACATCTCACTGCAATCTGACCTGGGTAGTAGACATGAACAATAGAATTTAAAATTTACTCTGCTGTGTTTCCATCTTTTTTTTTTTTTTCAATTCCTTTCTATTCTTCAATTCCTCTTTTTTTGGGAATGGGAGTATTTACCCTGGGCCATTATAACTTTCTTTTTGATTTTTATATGGGATTTCTGCTAAGAGTTTGTCTCTTCTTTCTGCTTCCCCATACATATTGATCAAGAGCACTCTTCAGATAAAATCCTGCAAGAAATCTTTGCCTCAGCATCTACAAAACTGTGAAACTCAGTAATATATTCACTCATTCGTTCATTCAATTGGTAAATATGTTTCTAATTAATATGTGTCTGAAACGTAATGGAGGAGGAAGGCTTTGCCCTCTTGAGCCTTCTCACTACACTAGACTTCTCCAATTCTCCCTTGCTTCAAAAGTTCCCAGAACATTCCATGCTCACTACCTTGCCTTTACTTATGCTTTACCCATTCCTTGGCATTCCTTCCCTATTGTTCTCATAGTTAAATTGTCACTTCTTTAATAATTTGACTTAAGGGCAGGGGATTTAGCTCAATGGCACAATGCCTGCTGGCAAGTGCAAGGTCGTGAGTTCAATGCCCGGTACCAGAAAAAAAAACAAAAATAAAAAATAAAAATAAAAATAATTTAACTTAAGCACAAGCTGTCTTAGGAAACTCTTTTTGATCACCTGTCTATGCTGAACCATGTAATAGAGCCATACTTGACGTTATGGCAATCAATTGAATTTTTGTGCAAACTGATCCATTTATCTTTCTTTCTTTCATGAAACGCTATGCTTCTTGAGTATAGAGATATTATTTTAAATCTATACACACCAGTTTATAGAGCCATATAAGTTCAATCATTGAATGAGCAAGTGAAGGAAAAGGAGGAGATTAAGTAAAGGCTTGACTGCTATTATCCATAGGCCTACCTACCTAAGCATGCTAATTAATTGGTGGTTTCAATCAAATTTTACAGTCTGAAGCATTAAAGATGTTGTGTTAAAGTGTTTCTCTGATATTTCTGTGCAGTTGTTTTCTAAGGCTATGGCAAGGTAACTGCTGGTTTAATACAAAATATTGTGTTTCCATCTTTATGACTTTAAAATATGACTGCTGGTTTCAACAGTCAGTTTTTTCCAGGTAGCTTCACTTGTGCTTTTGCAAAACTTAAATGCTACAAGCTATATTACATTATTAACCTTACTTTTAATATTTCTTCGATATGATTAATTTTTATATTCTCCAAGAGCACAGGAATTGAACAGATATCCTTCAAATGAAAACTACAAAGAAATCTTTAATAATACAGATACTAAAAGTATCATCTTTACATAGTACTCCAGCTTTGTGATACTCTTCTTTTAAAGGACTCAGATATTGAAGTTATGACAAAACAATTTATCTCCATCTTTTTAAACAAAATTCTTTCCCTCTTTATTTACACACATGGATTTCTGTATGCTATGCTTGGCAAAATTTAGCTTCTGGCAAAAAATAATGTGTTAACTATTACTTTTTTCTCTCTATTTTTTAATAGGTACGTCTGTCACTAATGTCACAGCTACAGATGCTGATGACCCAGTTTATGGAAACAGTGCAAAGTTGGTTTATAGTATCTTGGAAGGGCAGCCTTATTTTTCCATTGAGCCGGAAACAGGTTTGTGGCTTCAATTTTAAATTCTGTTTATCATATTTTTGCTTCAGGGAAACACTTTCCTTGGGATTTGGATTATGAAATGTTATGGTTAAGTACTCCACTGCCTTTACCAATAATATTTGAATTAGTACTGTGTAGTACATGGTGATCCCTACAATCATTTTGATATTAATTAAAATAAATTGCTAAGACTATGCTGAATTTCACCTTTTAAACAGACGGTCTAGTACCACTTTTCATGGTGGAATGAAGGATAAAAGGTACTTATGCATCAGACAGACTTAAATATCAGATTCAAGTATGAATTTAGTTACTTGGCTCTGCGATGCTTGGCTATATGTTAAGTACATGTTAAGTACATTACTAACATTGTCTTCTGAAGAAGATCAGATAAAGGGATGAAGCCGGCAGTGTGTAGTATGTGGCTATCATTCAGTGAATGTTAGGTAGTATCACATTTGCTGTTAGATTCCTTATTTGAAAGAGAGAATATGGATGGCTACCCATTAGAGCTCTTATGAAAATTTTTTATAACCAATATTAAACCCAATAGATATTTTGAGGTCTGATAGTACACATTTTATAAACCATGGAGTATGTTATTTTAAGGAAAAACAAATGCAAACTACAAAATCTGTTTTAAAACTTTTGCAAATCAGCTTCATAAAATACTAAATTTTGTAAATGAAGTTGTACCTTTTTAAATGGTTTAACTTAATAATATATTAAGAGAGTCTAATTTTCTAGGCTGTTCTAAATCCTATGTTATTTTATTGTGCTACATTTTAAGTTATTAATATCAATATTCAGATTATTAAGAGTAGCTATTAAAAGCATGTCTTTTGTTTGCATCTTTCTTCTGTATCTAGTGATTTTGTGTTCAATTTGCCAAATAGAAAAATTCAGGATACTGACACATAAACATTTTTGGATTCATGAAGTTTCAGCATTATTTGGATAAATTTCTATGACTTGTCTCTAAGTTAATTATTAATTACATCAAAAATGTAAATTTTTCCATTTTGTTCACTCGAGTAAAATCTTCATTCTTCTAACTGTAAGAAAATATATATTTATACAGAAATAGTGAATGGCTTACAATTGAACTTAGATTGACGAACAGAAAAGTGTACTCACAAAGTATATGAAGTAGGGCAGTGATTATATATTCTGTTGTAAATGTTATCTCCTTGTCCCAAGTGACCTTGGAAAATTGGCAGAGCAGCTAGTCACCTCCAGATTTCAAGAGAAGAGAAGGTCTAGAGACCATATTACATGACCAAAATTACAACAGTAGAGCTGAGAGCAGGATGAGCACTTATCCAGGTTCCTAATTGCAGAGCTACTGTCAGATTTCTCTGAATTTCACTTTTCGTAGGCTATAATTACAGTGCAAGGACTTCTGTAAGACAGCAATATAGTAACTGGCTAAGTGGAGTTGAATCGTGTTCCCTTTTGCATCTTGGCCGTTAGTTCACTGGAGGATTTTTGTGCACCATTCCCAGCATAATATAGATATGAAGCCAACAAATATCCATTGAGTATTCACTGTGTGCCAGGCACTGAATTAAATATAGGGAGAAAAAAAAATTACAAAGGCTAGCCTTAGCTTGCAAATATCAGACAATTCATTTTGGAAGACAGATTTTTTTTTAACATAAATAAAGCAAGCATGCCACTGCCCTTTAAATAATTTAGAAGTTAAGAATAAATTACTATGAGTTATAGTATGTATAGTATAGTATAGTATATAGTAGTATAGTATAGTATAGTATAGTATGGTATAGTATAGTATAGTAGTATAGTAATATATTCAGTAATATTCAGATCTGCTACTTATGCAAGGAAGAGGATACAAAGAGAATTAGAATAGTATAGTATAGTATAGTAATATTTATAGTATAGTAATATATTATTACTATGAGTTATAGTTAACTAAAGCTTGTTGCTACCTTAGAAGATCTGGGAAATTTCAAGTTTTAGTGATACATACTGTCATTTGCTTAATGAAATTTTGTCAGTTACATATAGTATTTACATTTCAACCCAGCCTGAGTCTCATCTCAACATATACCCAATGTAGCTTTCTCTAGTCCAAGTTGACAGGTATAAAATTGTTTGATTTACATTTTAAAAATATTATTCTGACTTCAGTTTTGAATAATGTTATGGAGAGAAATGATACATGTATGATCACATAGTAGTTGCTTAATAAGTGTTGGGCAAATGAGGCTGTGTTTTTTGAATGAAGCAGATTCACTGGAGTAGAAAATAGAGGCTATTCAATAATCAGTAGAGTCAGCCCAAACTTTTTAGCTAAAACATACAAGGGCCTATCTAAAATAGGGTGTATGTGTTCAAAAAGTCACGACAGTAAAAGATATACTGCCATTAACCTCCCTCGAAATACTACCTTTTGCTCCACACATGAATCCTATCATTCTTGCTGCTGTTTGAAGTGGTTCTCAAGTCTTCTTTTGTGTCCTTAGTTGTGCTATGGTATATGCTTCAATGTCCTGAATAGGATTCAAAATTTCCATGAAATAAAAACATTAAGCTATGTCTTCATCCCCCTCAGTCATTTTATCTGGTACCACATGACTGTGCTTCTTCCTCAGTCAAAATGGCCCATGAAAGCTCATTAGCTTGAATCTACTCAGGACATTGAGACAGCCACCGAAGTACAACAAAAGAGACAAAAGACAGGTTCCAGAACTGCTTCAGAAAGTGGCAAGAATGATGGATTAACTGTATTAGGAATGAAGGAGATTAGTAATGTCCATGTGTCTTTTATTGTAATAACAGTAATATTCACTGTATTTTTAATCATCCCATGCTGCAAGCATACACACAAGAAATGTAAACATTTTTGTGTAAATGCTTGCATAATGAATTTGATCGTGTTCAGATACACGGAAAAAGTGATTAGTTCACAGGGAACCTAAACTGGATTCTGTGAAACCCTCTTCTCTTTTTTCTAAAAATAATTTTAGACTGATAATATATGTGTGTTTGTGTATGTGTGCGTGGGTTTGAGTGATAGACAGAGAAAAAGTGAGAGAGAGAGAGAGAGAGAATTAGAACTATGCAGAAACAAATATTAAAAACACTAAAATTTTTGTACTAGAAAAATATAGGAAAAGTAAACAGAGAGCATTGACCACTTGGAATTTTAATTTTGGGATCACGTGAAAGTTAAGTACATTTTCTGCTGTTCAAAACGTGTGTCAGTTGCCTACTCGGGGAAAGAGATACTGAGATAGAGTTAGAAGTACAAGTGGTTTGTTCAGGGTTTAGGTCTGTGAAAAATGAAGGAGACGGGAAGAAAACTTGTGCATGGAAGTCTTTCATATCAGATTCAGGTCTGCTACTTATGCAAGGAAGAGGATACAAAGCAGGACAAAGTAATGCAAATCTGACAACATCTTGGGCGAACTCCCCAGGATTTCTGGAGCCAAGATAACCCTTAGAAGGAGCTCCCACTGTTCAGAAATGTCCAAGCTTTAGCATAACTACTAAGCTCCTGCTTGGGTTGGGATGTGACTGGGATGTGCAAGCCTCAAGTGGAAAGTTCTCTTTGGAATGGCCAAGCACAGGCCTCTGTCTGTCACAGCATGTGCACTGAAACAAAAGCAATCTGACCCTGTCAAACCAATGAATGTCGTGTTAAAACCAATAAACGCAGGATTCTCAAGTGCTTAGAGAATAAACTGGTAGTGGAAAACACTAGCAAGAGCAGAATCTTTATTTTAAACATACATGACCTGCATCAAATACATTAAGAATGCCCACTAATTTTGTCCCAGGATTTGTAATTCTAGTAACATAAAGAAAATGGCAGGGATGAGCAGAGACTCAATATATATGACCAATATCACTCATGACTAACAAGACGAAGGACTAACAAGAAGATTCTCTATCTGAGGCGTATGCACTTGAATTTAAGAAAGGATCCAATATAATTGAGTGAGAAGGTGTTGGCTGGATAACAGTTTACCTTACCGTATGTGGGATCATTTTCAAGTTTGTTTACACCAGAATTCTAATGGTATCAGTGGGGTTACATTCTGTAGTTAAAATGATCAGTACCATGACAGGTAACCCACACACAGTAGACTAAGTAATGAGGTTACATTCATGATCTTTAAGAAGAGGAAGATTGATTATTGTCCACTCTCAGAAAAGCTTTGATGCTAGAATATATAGAGAGAAACTAAAGACAGAGAGAGCGAGAGAGAGTGAGGAAAATACAAATCAAGACATTTTTATGTATCTTGTTTTTTCCTTGCAAGAATGTTACAAGCAAGAACTCTCAACTTTGAAACAGATAAACTGTGCTCTTTCCGTCCTTATTACATCCCTACTTTATGGAATTATGTTTTGTTGTAATAACAGTCTTTCTCCCTCAGGGAGAAGTATTTACTTTCTTTCAGGTAACAGCTAAGAACACAGAGAATTTTGGCAGTTTTTTTCTGTTTATTTTCTTGTTTGAGCTTAAAGAAATCAGTAATGATCTTGTCTATTGAGGTTTTATATTCGTAGGTCCCACAGTGGACTGTATAATCAAAAAAAGACAATAGGGCTCATCTAATTTGTTGATTTTGCACTTGTGTCTTGCAGATTGTCTGACATCTAAAAGTATACCAGTAAGTGGTTGAGGTGAAAGATAGAAGCAGGGGAAGGATGGAAGATCAGAAGTCGGGGAGAAGGGAAAGAGCAAGGGAGGAAGAGGGAGATAAAGGGAGGAACTAGGACAAGGGAAAGATGGGAGGGAGAAAGCTTGGCTTAGTCTCAACAAAAGCAAATTCTAAATTCATAAGGAAGATGCAAAAGAATCTAGTGAGAAAGTACTGCTTGGATTGTGGTCTACATTCCTTTTACTGGTTGCTCCAAAATGAATACTAACTTAATTTAAATTCTAACTTGTAACTTAAAATAGTATTTTTGTTTGTTTGTTTGAGATTCATTTGAGACTAACGTTCATCCCATTTTGAAATTGTACTCTTATCTTTTGCATCTAGGCAGTATAGCACTGCTCTCGTGCTTGCAAAAATGAACTGCAAGATAAGGTTCACTGGGTCAGGTTCCCTTGTAGCTAGATGGGGAGATAGAAGTGTTCAGGGGCCACTGAACAGAGAAACGAAAGTTAGTAATGTATCTTCCTATTCCAGAGGTCACTGTGGTACTAATACTACTATTAATAATAAAAACATCAACAATAAATATAAAAATTATTGTATTTTCATGGTCCTCTCCGTTTGATATAGAATTAAACTAAACTATTGAAGGGAGAATAATGTGAGACTCACTCTTTCATTTTGTATAAAAAGCTTTATCAGATTTTAACAACAGAGTAAAGAACAACAAAATCCTACACAATAACAATCTCACTTACTGAACATTTACATTTTTGACACTGTGTTAGTTGTATTCACATACATTATCCAATTTAGATGAATTTACTGCATATAATATTGTGGTAGTAATTTGGTATTGTTATTTTGGTAGGTGTTAATGTCATCTTATGTTGCTGATGAGAGAGCAGAGTTTTACTGGATATATTTCTTATCTGAGGTATCTGACTCAGGACTCAGAGGGAATCTGTTTGATTCCATGCTCTATTTTTTGGACATACCCATGCACCTCCACTTTACTTACAAGAACTTCATAGCTCATGGCAGGGGATAACAATGTTTCTGGATGTGGACCTATAGAACTTAGAAGCAGGCCCAGGACTTCTTTATACATAGACACTGGAAGCAAGTACTGTTGATTAAGATATGAGACAGTAGTAATTGTATAATGAATCATCATTTTCTTGAATAGCTCTTATTATGGTTTTTCAAAGGCTGAAAATAGTTTATTTGTATTCTAAAAATGCTTCTTTATTTCTTTTCCTTCCTTGCCACCCCCAATACCATATGTTTGCTTGCAACATTTTGGGCACAGACAGGGAGAAATGTGGCATTTATTTAAAAAGCACTAATCTGAGGACAGTAGTGAGAAACAGTTGTAGTCCATCCTTGGTGACTGAAGACAGAACTTCTAAATGAAACACAAGGCAAGTGAATAACAAAGGCTTAATTATCTCAGGAAAGCCTGCTCAAGTTTCAGGACAGTGCAAACTTTGCTCCTGGCAAGTGAGAGTGTGAAAAATTACCTGCTTAAAAATAAACTAACTTAATTCATTGACCTTTTTTTGAAATTCAGACCATCTTTCTCCATTAGCTACAAATAACATCTGTCTCAATGGAACTTATGAAAAGACTCAAAGGAAAAAATACTCCTTGGGATAAAAAAGAAAACCTTGAAATGAATGGTTCTGTTTCAGAAAAATTAAGATAATACGTGGAGTCATCATGGAATGTCTTCATGGAATAGAGTAATTTTTATAGCTTCTGTGACAAAGTGATAAATTGCAGACAGGCAGGGTCCCTTTTTAATCAAGAGTGCATAGATTATCATTTCTACTGGGAGGAGGATTGACTGAAGAATTTGTTTAGCACAAAGAAGATTTCAAATGTATCTGGGTAGCCCAACAATTCTGTGATATTCATTGACAGGTGGGAGTGAGCTCATAGCTCACATTAATTGCCATTTAGTCTAGTGACTATATGCTTGGTCATCTTCTAGGCACTGGATGTGAAGTGTGGAGTGTGATAAATACTGAAAAATTTAAAATTTACAAATTGTCAAAAGAAAGCATGAAATTATATCAGTATTGATCATTATACATATGATACAGAATTCACATTATGATCATGAAAGAAAACGAGAAATAGGCAAACTTGTACAGAGAAACGAAATAAAGAAAATCTTCCTAAAGCTAGTGGTGTCACAGAATGAGTCCAAAGGAAAACTGATAGCCATTTAATAAATGAAGGTTGTGCAGTAAGGTGATGGTTTAGTGAGGTATAATGAATAAACAAACAAAAAAATCAAATGGTATGTGGTCAGAAAAATAAATTGATTTTAAAGTGAGATTTAGAAATGAAATAGTTTTTAATTAGTGGTGAAATATTTCTACAAATTTGTATATGACATTGGATGGATGCCTGTTACTTCTTGTAACAAAGTAGTTCATTTTGGTTAGTACACATTAATTGCACATATTGAGGGTTTTTTATACATGCATATATCTGTATTGAGGAAGTACAATTGTAGAAACATTGGTAATAATTCCATTATATAATCATTCATAATATTGGAAAATTATTTCTTTTTACTTTTGATCTTCACAGATTAATAACATCATTGATATTATTTTTATTTCCAGGTTACATTGAATAAGACAAAATATGATATATTTGCTACATTTCTGTGATAGGAAGTTTATACTTAGAATAACCTAATGCATTATGGTAGGTGGAAACACTCGAGCAGTGTTAAATAGAGTGGAATTATTTCTTTCAAAATTCTAGGACTCAAGGTTGAGAGTTTGAAAGGTAAGAGTGACATAGAGAGCAAGGGCATTAGCTCCAACACTGACTGGCATAATTTCATCACAATGGGCCAAGCATCTCTTTCCATGTCAGCTTCAGTTCAAATCATTAGGCATCTCCACGCATCCTACAGCTGACTCACATTTAAAACTCAGACCACCTGAGATCATGTCATCTAATAAAGAGGGTGGTGGGGCAGAAGGGGTGGGATGGCTGATTCTGTGATATTGGGTCTTTTCCAGTCCTCCTGGAAGTCCTCAACATAAATCCGGCACAAGACCAGCAGACAGGAGGACTTGGGAGGAAGCCAGAGTACTTTTCTGAATTGCAGGGATAATATCTTAATCCACTCTTCCTCTAATTTCCATTTTTTACACAGTACAAAGCATAGGTTTCTATAACAGTTGAGGGAAGAAAATGGGTAAAGAAGCATCCATTTCAAATACAACACACACATATACACACATGCACACACAGACTCAAAGCAACCATAGAGGAGGATGAAAAGTATCAGTGTGACTTTCTGCTCCATTTCAAAAAGAATAGAGAGAAAGATAGCTGTCTTTCTCATGCGCTTTACATTTCAAGATGAATCAGTAGTGGACACTAAATAAGAGTTATAAGAAGCAGTACACTATGTTTTAGGTATTGGTCATTTTCCTGTTATTGAGTGCTGAGACAAAACATTTAACTGGAAATTTAAAGGAAGAAAGGTTCCTTTTGGGTCATGGTTTTCTGAGGATTTAGTCCATGCAATGATGGTCGAATATTATGGCACAAAGGCATGGTGGAGGAAGGCTGCTCAACCAGTCAGAGCCAGAAAACAGAGAGAGAGAGACAGACAGACAGAGACAGAGACATAGGAAAAGGATGATCTGGGGAAAGAAATGCACTCTTCTACGTTATGTTCCCAGTGACAGACCTCCAGGAGGCTCCACATTCTGATAGCACATTGTCATCAATGAATGATCCATTGTTTAGTACAGGACCCCATAATACAATCACCTTCCAAGCACGTGAAATATTGGGGGATAATTTTTACCTAAACCATTAAAATGCATTCTCTGTGCTCTGGTTTAACCCCTCAACCAAATAAAGTGATTATTTAAAAATATTTTATTAGCGATGAAGATTATGAAAATTCTTGAGGCTTAATTACGTGACCGTAGTCAGACAAGTGACAATGCTTGGCTATACAACTTATAATAAATACTTGTTGGATAAATTGATGGATGAATAAACTGATGGATAAGTAATGAGAATCTAAAGTGATTAATTTTACTTGCTACCTAAATTTACACCTTATTGTATTGCTTGAAATGACCACACTTAACAAGAATGGTGATGAGGAGGAAAAATATTTAATTTTGAATTTCTAAGAGGTCTATGATTAACATGTACAGATATGCATCCTCAAAAAAGTCATCCTTCTCCAGCTGTACTGATGATTAAATCTTCATATCAGTAAATGTGACAGCTGGGCGCTTGCCTACTTTGATTTAACAATGATTTATTTTCCTGTTTGATATTTCCTAAGGGAAAGAAAGCAGACTAAGTAAGTCTTGTGATCATATTAATTGTTTTATGATGATTAAAAATAATTCCCCCACCTCAGGAACATACAGTGTTAAATAGAGTTGGATGAGCTCTAAGTAATGTGACTGTCGTGTTCTCTGCATCTTTGGAAAAAAAATATGTTTAAGTATGGAAAGAGCTGACCATCACAAGAGAAAAGGGGTTGTGTTCTTGGACAAAGGTCTTGAGAGGGGCATGGTGAACCATAAGATTATTGAACATACAGACACCACAGCTTGCAATACACTGATGTCACATTGGAGGGCTTTGCAATGAGTTTAGGTGGAAACAAAACACATACTTATTCTCCACTGACACTAATTCTTTGTCTACACGCCAGGTAGGGTAAGGAATTTTTCTGGCTTGTATAGCATGTCCCTAAATAATTAAATTATTCTTTGTATGCCTGTAATGAAGTTATTGCTTTTCTCTGAAATGTAGCTCTGAGTTTTGTTTTAGCTAGTTAAAAATTATTTGATAAAGAAGGACAAAAATTGATTTCCACTGATTTTATATTTATTTACTTATATTTTTTGAATGAGGATTGTAACTAGGATCTTTCATTGATCTAAGTCTTCATCGCTTTTATAATTTAATTTTTATAAATTCTGAGATGAGATCTTGCTAAATTGACCAGGCTGGGCTAGAACTTGTGATCCCTCTGTCACAGCTCAATTACAAGTGTATGACACTGTGCCTGGCATTTTCAGTACTCTACAGTGAAAAATGGCTTAGCTGAGATTATCAAATGTCAATCAATATTCATAAGATGCAAATTTGTAGAAACTCCTTATATATTCATAACTGTGTGCTATTAGTTTAGATTGATCTGGAGTTGGAGGATATAGGAATACTGGGTGGGAGAGCACAAATAGAGCTACTTGCAAAGAGTAACCAGTGTCAAAACATTCCGTCATCTTCAGAATCTTGAGATATTTTCCATTTGTGGTATACCTATGAGTTAAAAGAAATTTGGGGTGTAATAACTGGAAACATATGGAAAATATGTCTAATTAGTTTGAAAAAGTACATAATTACTATGTATAAATAACAGGCTATCTGTATTAATATCTTCTAAAATAAGTATTGTAGAATTAATAGAATCTTCAAACTATTGTATAAAGTTGTGGAGCTCAGAACACATGAAAAAGACACAATAGTTGACTTTTTATATGCAAGGATAAATCATGTGGCTATAAATGAAAATAACTAAACATTCTGATTTAAATATTATATTAAAATTAATGTACAACTTCAGGTTGGGTGTATTTTACCATTTAAGTTTAAAATATTATAATATGTTTACAATATATAATAAATACAATCACTGTGGTGTACTGAGATATAGATATAAATATATATCATCTTGGTCTTTTTTATTTCTCCTTTCCTTTCTCTCCTCCCCTCTCTCCTCCCCTTCCTCATCTGTTCTCATCTCCTCAAGTCTATTTAAAGTATGTTTCTGTTTCTTATCACCTTCATTTAATTTTGCTCTTTAAGTTATTTTAAATGATTGCTTTATGATGACCTCAGCAGTTTTACATGATTCTGAGAACCAGAAATTTTGAATTGAGTAAAGTTTTGATTTTATTATTCATAATGTTAACAGAGTTGAAGTGTCAAATTAGTTCATACATGTAGGCATAGCTATAATTACATATATACATACTTATACATATATGTCTGTATATCTATGTCTAGAGAGTTCTTATAAAATAGTCTCCAGTAGGGATAAAAATTTTATTGTTTGTGACAAAATATTATTGGAGCTTTCCTTTCCATCTCATTAACTTTAATATTGTTGCTATGGTATTACCTACCTTAGAAACCTTTGCACTCTGACACCTATTGAATTTGCACCTTTGCACTCTGACACCTATTGAATCTCTCAAATACAGGAATTGAGACTGCTGAATTGTGATTGAAGTAATAATAAAAATAATAAAAATAAGACTATATTTTCATGATGGCACAAACTGAAAATTTCATCTCCCTGTTTTCACTCTCAGCAGAACATAAATTTGGTAACTCCAGATACAAAAGGGAATAGTTGAAAACTCTTACTATGTGCCTGGCCTGGGATGCTGAAGCAGGTAAAATGTGTGGTAATTGAATGAGCTAGGGATGGGTGTTACTGGTCCTCAGTTTCTCGTTTGAAAATTGAAGGCTGAGAGAAAAGCAGCCCCATAACCTTCTGATAGAATTGAATTGCCTTCACTCTCTCTCAGTCTCTATGACTATAGTCAAAACATTTGAGTTTACACCTGACTTTCTTACAAGGTATCATTCCTAATGATCAGATTTTGCTAGCTTTTTTTAAAGTCAAAGGTTTAGAAATCTTTCTTTTATGGGTAGCTGCACAAAGGTTTTAACAATAAGATATTGAGAAAATATTAAAAATATAGGATTGGTTTTGTGGGTTTTTTTCTCACCATTTATTGCTGAGTTACTCTCCAGTATAAAGAAAGAAACTCACCCTACCATGTTTTATTTTCTCTCCAGTAGTTAGATGATATTGTAGTAATTAAGTATTCATGGTGCACTGTATTCTGGGATGACATCACTTTCCTTACCACTTGAAAATAGACTAAAGGAAAACACATTTAAAAGCAAGATTTGGCTTATTTACATCTCATATGAACTCAAAGCAATGTGCCTCCAACTCTCTGGAAAACAGTTATCAAAGATTTTCACTGAAAGTAACTGAAAACCAAAATGCTAGAAAGAAGCAAAAAGACAAAAGTTTTGTGTAACATACAGACATTTATTTCCAACAAATGTAAGCCACTGAGTGTCAGTGTTTTTGAGAGGAAACATTCAAGGTGGTGACATTGTGCTACAGAATGTCAAGGGAGATGACAACATGTGTGAGGTCTACCATGTGAACTTTGGAGACAGTCGGGTTGAACTTCTGTTGCAATATTCTTTAGTTGCATGACCTTGACTAAAGTATTTCCAATCCCCAAGATATTGTTTTCTTGTCTATCTTAACAGTAAATAATCATAGCTACTTCTCAGAACTCTTTTTTGGGGGGTGGGGGGTTTCTTCCGGTACTGGGAATCAAACTCATGACCTACCGCTTGCCAGGCAGGAGCTGTGCCTCTGAGCTAAATCCCCAGCACCCTACTTCTCAGAATTCTTATAGTGCTCATATGGAGATACCCAGATTATCCACTCATAACTTTCACATAACTCCTGAGTTCCATTATTTACTGAAAGTAGAATCTTTCTTTAAAGGCTATAATTAAAATATAACCCACCTAGATCCAATATTTCTTAATGTTGGGACACTTTACAATGGAAGATTTTTGGTAATATAAGCCGCTAGGTTGAAAATGAATTTGATTTTAAAAAATGACTTTAGTATATATTTAGTACACAAAGCACAATCACATTCATTGGGGGAGCAGCTCTTGAATACAGGACCAGAAGGCCCAGGCTCAGAGCAGAAGCATCTGAGTAGGAAATGCTGTTTCTGAGCCACCCCTCATCCCACCCACCCCTAGTAGATCCTGTTTCCGCATATTTGATGCACCCATTGTAGTTGTCACACTGACAAAGGACTGTCTTCCTCCTCACTGACTGCCAGCACTTGTCTCTGAGTCAATTTGTCTCATTTTGGAATCATTTCAATAAATGTCAAAGTGCTGAATTTTCACATGTGCAAATATTTATGTAAGAATGAGAATAAGCACAACAGTAATTTGATTCCCAGGTATTCAGAATGATTCCCAGGCATAATTTAATTACACCACATCCTCTTCGTTAGGTAGGGCAGTATTGCCCTGGCTGGTGAGAATTTTATGGTCAGTTTCAATCTCAGAGGTGAAGAGGTGAGAAGAGTGAGCACTATCTGCAGGAGAACATTACTTGCAAGTGCTTACATAGCATTGCTTCCGTAGTCCTTTTTCTGCTGCTATAACAGAATACTATAGACTTAGCAATTTATAATTAACACGCATATTTTTCACAGTTCAAGAGGTGGAGGAGTCCAAGATCAAGGTACTGTCACCTGGCAAGGGCCTTGATGCTCTGTTGTGAGCCATTACATAGCTGAAGGGCAAAAGTAGAGCAACACCCCGAGATACATGGAGATCAGATTTGTCCCTTGTTAAGAAACTCACTTCTGCAATAACAGCTTTGATCCATTTACATAGACAAAGCCCTTATGGCCTAATTATCTCTTAAAAGTCCACTTCTCAATGCTATTGCAATGGCAATTAAATTTCAAACTGACTTTTGGAGGGGACATACATTCAAATCAGAGAAACTTTTCACAGGCTAATAGAGGAAAAAAGATATTCATTCATGTATTCAGTCATTGAAAATACTAAAATTTACCAAGAGACTAATGTGCTAGGTACTGTTCTAGTGGCTGAATGAACTTCAATAACGAAAGAATATCAATTTGTTTATTTTCTTTCTGCTCTCAGTAAAATGTTCCTGAGAAGACATTTTGATAGTTGAGAAAGAAGATTAGGAATGCCAGCTGAGAGAGGTTCATTTTTCATGAGGTAATTTTACATTAGAGAAAATACAGTGCTGATTTTACACATGAAGAGGACCAAAGAGATAAAGTGACTTGAACATGGTCATACGGTCCCTGACATGTACAATGGGATGATCTGGGTTTTAAGACTGTATGTTTAGAACTATCTTTTTACAACATGGAGTGATAGAAATCATTTGTGAGAAATGATTTATGAGAACTATCTTTTTACAACATGGAGTGATAGAAATCATCATGTGAGGACATTTGTAAAGAATGATCAGGGAAGATAGCAAAGTATCTGTCATATAATTTAGAAAAAAAATCTTAGAGCAGGAATATTTCTTATAGGACAAAATGATATTCAAAACCAGATGCCAAATTTTGACTGAGTCGGGCAGGCACAGAAGATAGTAAGAACAGAAGTAAGTACATACAGAAAAAAATATTTCTGATAAGTATTATGATAGAATGATAGAAAACAAGAAAGCAGGGTTCTACATAGAAGATGGTGAATTTGCCTTTCAGTTATCTTTTAGACTATGAGTTGTCCCAAACTGGAGACTTTTGCATCATTTCTTCAGCCTCAGTCTGTGACTGTCCTGTTGGAGGAATGTGCTTCCTGAAAGGCTTCTGGTTTGATCAGACTGTTCAAGCTCATGCAAAGATGAAGAAGTAAAGGGAAGAGAATGTACCTTCACTTCCCTGCTGTGTATATTTAAGAAATTAGAGTTAACTTTGGAGTATTTTGGCAGAATTAGTACTGTAGGAAAAAAATCACTAAGAAAATAAGAAAGGTTCATTCATTTATCAGTTTCCTGATGCCATCCCAACAGATTTGTTTGGATATTTAAGTCCACTCATATTGGAAATGCAGCCCCAGAACTCTACTGTCATAGTAGATCATTTGGGTCCACAAAGATTCAGAGGTTTATGAAATTTTATTTGACTCTAAATAATATAGCAACAATAAAATTAATTGCACAGTTTGAGAATATCAAGTGATAACACAGCAGTTAAGGAAATAATACTTGATTGGCTTAGAAAGTATCAACACCATTTCCTTGTCTTTGGATCCTTTGGAGATAACACTTGATAACAATACCTAACAAAAGAAGAATTTTTTGAAAATTCTTCTTGAGGATCATCATAATTATCAGCTCAGTCTGCTTCTGCCTATTACAAAATGCATTTCGATGTGATCTACAGGTTCTCAGGAAATGTATATGTATAGGAAAGATGGATGGAGATGCTCACTTATTGCCTAAGAAAAGGACAATTGGAACTGGAGTTAGAAAATTCTGTATTTCAACATAATGTATTAGTGATGTCACTTTACATTATTTACTATGCTATACATAAAGGAGTAGGAAAAGTATATCTTTCAGGCAATTTCACAGCCATGTCCTTGATTCAATATCCTGATCATGGTTGAGACAAAAATCATAGTGTTCTTCACTTAACAAGTCAAGAAAATAACAAGGGTATGTGAGTTACTCAAAGCCATCCAAAACAGAATTGCCATGTTTCAAAACATTTGTACCTTTGTTGTAGCCTACAATTGCTTTTTCTGTGTCATGTGAATTTTTTCACATGTTGATCTCACATGCATCTATAGAGCTTATTTCTCAAGATTGCCAGTTTTTCAGCATTACAAAAAATAGAAATGTTGTATGGTAAGCAGTGACTACAAGTTTCTCAGAAATCGGGAACTCATATCATTAGTGTTCTGAGGACAAAAACAAAGCATAAACAGATAAACTTTAGACTCTCGATCATTACCATGAGTAAATACTCACTGTGGGCATCTTTGCTACAGACAGGCTTACTCAAGCCCCTGTCAAGCCTTGTGCATTGCAAATAGAAGATAACTAGTGAATATCTGTTGATTGAGCTGAAGGAAACAGACATTAAGAGAGGACTAACCGTCAGTATCCGTTCATTCATGCATTCACACATCCCTAATACATAGCTTTACTTAGAGTCCTTGGAACCAAGACATCCATAGGCCATGTGCACACGGTAGCAAAAGGAGAGAATAGAGAGGTAGGAGAGATTGCTAAGAACTAGGCAGTAAAGGGCAAGAGAAAATCATATAATTTTTTAAAAAAATATTTGGAAAATCTTATAAAAAGCAAGGTATATGTATTTATTGTAACATTTTAAAATAATGAGTAAGTACCATAGTCATTCAATCTATTTGAAGAACCAGTGCTTTGATATATTTTGAGAACAACCACTAGAGAAACAACATAGCTACAAAAATCTGTTCTTACTAATCCATTATAGGGCAGCTCTACTAAACAAAACATCAACCTCCCTTTCCATTTTAACTGGTATTCTCTCTGGCTTTTCTCCTAGGAAGTCAGACTCCATCTCTTTCTTATACAAGTCTAAATATCTCAGTCCTGGAGGGACCTAGACCCATTTTCCTATGCTTACCATTCTATCATGGAGAATAATGACACCCAGGTTGCAACTTCTACAAAAGGCTGTGGGCTGCTCATAGTTAAAATGTGGTTTCTGCATGCAAGAACCGCTGGCAATAAGTGGTTTTGCAGACTACATATATCTACCTTATTTTCTACCAGATAAGTAGTACTTTCTCCTTCACAAGTGAAAATCATGGTGCCCTCCCACCCTCACTCCCCAAGCCCTGTGTAAGTCCCATTGCTGTTTTACTTAGCTCTACACATTGCAGTCCAACTCTCTGGTATCTTACTGAGATTGTAAAGATTGTGAAGTTCAACCTCCTTGGCTCTCTTCTCTACTGTATCCTTAGTACTTGAGCTGGTGTTGGATAAGTGGTAAGTGCTTCATGAGCACTTGTGGAAGGACAATCTCATGCCCTGTGAGTTATTTAGCATACTTCTTCCTCCCTCTTTCCTGTATAAAATCGAGAAAGTATTTTTTTTTTTCTTTTTACTGTGCTACCTGCCCTCATCTTTCCATGAGTGGGAGCCGAAAGGTACTGACTGCATGAGTACAAATGACTTTGATGGGAAAATATATAAAAGAATACCACAATAACTAAAACCAATGATTACAATCCTGAGGGAAAAGGAGCAGTGAGTGTTACGCCAATTGCTGACAATAAGTCCTGCAAAGATACCAATTGGATTGAGTGGGAATCACACAGCAGCATTGTCTGACAAGAGGCATGAGGAGAGGAGGAGGAGGCAGATTCTATTTGCAGAGCTAATGTGAAGGAAAGGAGGAACGTCACTGTGCTGGGAAGAGAGAAAGCCTCTGCCTCCAAAGAAGAATGGAGGAGGATTTCAAAACCGGAACTTGTGGAATACAACAAAAGAGTCCAGGAAGCTATTAGGTTGAAAAGAACCACAGGGGAGGTGAGAAGATTACCTTGGGTTAACTGTGAGATCTGTGCTCATGAATTACTGTGAAAGGACCCAGTTGTCAGCATTTTAAGTGACTCTAACCTCTACCTCCTCTCCTTACTTGCACATCTTTCATTTTTGTCTATTCCGATGTTTTATAAACCTCTGGCTGACAAAGAAAAACTGGTAGATGCATGGTGGAAGTAGGTAGCCCTAAAATATTTCTTTTTAGTTCAATGTACTTCCTGATTCTTACTGAGAAGAATTTGGGCAAGTCATCCGTACATATTTGATATCCATTGTGGCAACTACCGTAATTGACAGAAGAATCTTCCTTCCTCCGTACAGTACAGCTCTCACTGAAGTAGTGTGAAACCACCTCTCTGCCCTGCATGAAAGTGAAAGCAAATTGCTGCCCTGCATGACTGCAGCTTAATGCAGCCAGCCATATGCTTTAGAGCAATCCTGTTGGCTCAGCGGTAGTTGTCATGGCTGTGCTACTGATCAGATAATTACTAGTTATAATTATTACCAAAATATTTTACATGCATATTCTACCTTAACAATCACGCTTTAAAACTCTAAAGTAAACTTTTTCTTCATTTAACAGAAGAAAAGTCAGGAACTAAGTAAGAGAAGTTCTGAAGATTCCCCCAGTTCACCTATAATGTCAGAAAGTGAAAAACTCAGAAATCAAATCCAGGGCATGATATCAAATCTGAGTCTCTAAGCACCGTGTCCTCCTTGCCTGTATTGGCAGGCTGTGATCAATATGACATGGCATGTCTGCTTGATATCTAGGGCCTGCAAGTTCCTTTGAAGCATGAGAAGAATGAAGACCCTTTTAACATTTGAGGATGACACTGACTTGAGGAGAATTTGTTTTGAGCCTGTGCTCTACTCTGTGAATTATGTAGTTTACTATTTCATTCAAACTCTGGTGGGTGATTCCATCCTCCTTTTCTAGATGAAGGCACTGAGTTTCTGAGAGTTGGAAGTAGTCATCTACCCAGACTAAATGCAAATCCTGGCTCTATTTTTGAGTAGGCCGCTTTGAAGCATGTTTTTATCTCATCTACAACCCTATTTCATCAAGTTAGGTTCTGAATTGCCCGGACAAAGCATCCAATTTTATAGTGACTTTCACATTGCTTTTTGAACCAACCATACTTATTATATGTATAATTACTTATTGGAAGTATGCCTTGAGGAAAGAATGGCATCATCATATTCTTCAGAGAAATAATTCCGTTTGATTAAGGAATCCCTGGAAGTGTTTTCACCTAGGGGAAAAACATTCACCTGAATTCTGAATAGGAATAATTGCAAATATTTCAATGTAACTCAAAATTGACAATTTAAGTAGCATTGGTTGATGTTGGAGAGCATGGCCTGGGCAGAACTATTTAAGAGGAGAATCCAAGAATACAACAGCAACAAGCAATACACTAAAGTCATTGTGTATGTTACATATAAAAGTACAGAAATGAGCTATGACTGTTAATTCATTTACAAGGCCTTTATATACAATTCCATGTGGATATGGGTATAGAAATTGCTGTGATATATGCAGCAGGATAATTAAGAAGTTATGGCTTTTTGATCTAAGGATATGTCCATTAGAAAAGAAGAAATGCACATGTAATGAATCAGTTTTTACACATTGAGGTACTGAGTGATCTCGAGGGGTGTGATTTAAATCTTTTGAGCCTGTTGTTCTCTAGAAACAAATGTTCCCATCCAAATGATGTCGGGCATGCAGAGATTAACATATGAAATCTATATGAAAAAGTCAACTATCAAACAGACTCATTCACATGGTTGATAGCACAGGAAGACATTGCTGGACAAACATCTTACTAACCACCCGATGGAAACTTTTTTAAGCAAAAACAGACTATGTTATATAATTAATATTTTATAACCTAGATTTTAGAGACTGAGCTTTGAGTCATTGTGTAGCCATAGTCTATGTGACCTTGCCCCAGACTTTTCTCCCTGCTGTGCTATATCCTGAACCCCAAGTATTCCTATGATACTACATATTGAAACTCTTGGAAGTGAATTAAGTTTCTCTATCAGCTATGCTAGGAGAATTTTAGTGTCACAACTATATATTTGCTAGAAGAAGTAAATAACTATGGAGCTTCAAAAGTAACAAGAATGATGACAGCGTCATTCATTGGTAAAGCAATTATATCAGAGGAGTTGTTTCTTCATGAATATATCCCCAGGTAATTACACTTACAAAATATTACTGGGACATCTAGTCCGTCGACACTATCTTTTTTTTGAAAGACTTCTGAGACTATTCAAAATATTGGAACACTACATCACAACTTTATTCAGAAGACATTTAATTAATAACTGAAATGTCAATTCTGAAATAGATAAATGCCTAGAAAAACAATGAGAACCCCTGGGTTCTTTAGGCTACAAACTCACTGGCATTTTCTGAAATGTTTTATTTTTCCTCTGGCACACTGGCATGAATTCAGCTTGTGCCTTGTCGGTTGTTTCATATTGGAATAGCTCTTGAACCTTGAAGACACTGAGATATGAAGTCAAATCCTGATATTTAGTGCCTCTGTAACCTTGTAAATATGTCTAAACATCTGTGGCCCCTGGAGACAAGATAATGTTTATCAAGTGTTTACATACTCAATAACTGCGTTCCCAAAGCAGCTTAGAAAAGTTTTAATTGCCATTTTTCCTATCTTTGTTATTCATTTTTCACCATCTCCTATTCTACGTTTTTTGAATACCTGCTGTATGTCAGGGGCTGTATTCAGTTCTGAGGAGGATGAATGAAACGTGATTTCTATACATGGACATTTTTTATCAGGACAGGTTGAGACAGTAAGAGAGGTGGCAGAATGGAAAAGGAGCATAAAATAAATGCTATAAAGTAGTTTCTAGCAAAGGTGTGTAAGATCAAAAGGAAGGGAGTAATTAGTTCTACCTGGGAAAGCTTCCTGGCTGATGAGACACCAGAGCTGGGGCTGAAAGCATAAATAGAGTTTTAAGAGGTATAATAAAGGGGAAGAATGGTCTGGGCTGCCTTATCTACCCAAAATTGTGGAGGCACCAATCTGCATGTTCATGTGCAGAAAGGAAAGTGCCTAGAAAATGAAATGCATGTGCTCTTTAGAAATTTGTAGGAAAATATATTTGGCACAAATCAAGTGGAGATTTGAATGCAAAAGAAAAAATTTTTACCTGGTAGCTAATGTGAAAACATGTTTTGAAATTAGTACAGATGTTAACATCTTATAGTATCTTTTCTCTAATTTAACAAATAATATACACTGGTGCTAATTATTATCACTGAACTGAAAATGAAATTTAAAATGTCATACATATGTGTGCATACTTATATAAATATAAAAACATTAATAAATTGTACATAGCATGTATGTACAACATAAGAATAAATATAAAATACGTGTGTTTGCATATACTGATGTGTGTATATATATGTGTGTGCATATATTGTATAAAGTAAAATATTTATTTTTTATGTATTATGTTATAATACCAATCTTAAACTTTTGTTTAACAGTTTGTAACATTTTGTACATGAATTTGGTTAGGCTCAAGGGTAATAACCTGCCCAGGATCACATCAATTCTAATAATCCAACTAAAATAAGTTGTCATCTACCTAACTGCATAATTCATTTTTAAATATATCAAGATTTGTGTTTCCTATTGCAGTTCTGGGAAATAAAGCCAGTGTACCCCCAGCACTCACACAGACACACATCAAATTATTTTGTGAATATTTCTCTACTATATGCGTATTATAGCATAATATAAATATTACATAAATTGCTTCAGAGAAAATTGAGCAGTGGTTGTAGTGTAAGCATGTTTTTGCTGCAAAATCTTTGTAATAGTTTTTAATGCATGTTTAACACTGCATGCCTTTGATCTCTATAGCTTTAATCACTAATTTAACATTTTCTATGATTTAAAATTATTTGCCTTTTAAAATAATAGACACAAAAGTGAACAACTAAGCCTAGCCACATGAAGAATTAGAAAAAAGAAAAATACTATGATTTTCTTAAAGTGTCAGGTTTAAAAATACTTAGTTCAAGTGCATAAGCAAGCTTCTGGTTCCTGATTCATTGAATCAATTTATTTCCAGTAGTGCCATTCTATTTTACAAAGATACTCATATATATGGTGATTTTGCATTGTGTCCAGGACTCCATGTGAATATCAAAATACATAGATGTTCAAGTTCTTTACATAAACTAGAATAATATTTTCATATAAGCTATGTATATTTTCCCTTGCACTTTAAATCATCTCCAGGTTACCTATAAATGATCAATAAAATATAAATACTGTATAAGTACTTGTTATACTCTATTATTTAGGGACCAAGAATAAAAATATATATGTTTAGATACATGTTATAGTATGAATATGAGTTGCAGCTTCTCCAAACCAAAACCATTCAAATTATATATATATATATCATTCTATCTACCTGCTCAGTTTATAAGTTACTTCCCAGTTTATAAGATACATTGAAAAGGAAATACACTTTTCTTTTCATAGTATGAAGGCTGACTCATTTTCTAATGTCTTTGTCTAAATGTAGCACTTTCTCTTTGTGACATACATGTGTAAGTTTGCTATTTTGGTGAAGCTATGGCATGGGGGACATGTGTTTCCAGTTATCTTTTACTTTTTATAACTTATATCACTCAGTACAAGTCACACAGTAGCATAATTCATGGATGCCATATATGCAACCCCCAAAGAACTTGTCTGTCATGAATTTGCACCACTTAACCTCATAAGTGAAAGACCCTGTTTCACAGATAGTAAGATAATAATTAGACATTGAATTAGCAAGTGTTTCTCGGGATAACAAAGCTAGCGGTTTCATAACCAGAATAATGTGTTCAACAAGACTTATTCAAAAGAGGAGTTTAGCACAGCATTTCATATTAACTGCAATCTCTGAGCAGCACAATCTGGGAGACCCACGACGAGTGAATTACAGTAATCAGCCTTCAAAATGACAAAAGAGTTAATCAGCATCTCCTTGCCTTTCTCGTGAAGCCTCTCAATCTGGCGATAGCACAGAAATTATATAAAGAAGTCCTCGTGATGGATACAAAATGCTTCTCAAATGATAATACCAAAGACAATAGAGAGAGAAAAAAACACATAAGTTTTAAATTTTTGAGATTGACTGAAACTTTATTCTAATCAGAAGTACTCCTTGCATGATGAGATATCAGGAGCAGCTGCTTAGCATTAGGAAGCATTTAGGCCAGTCTACGATTTATATTCTTAAACTTTTGCACCAGGAAAATCGCTACTTGATTGGATAAAGACAAAATAAAACTTTTAACTACCAGAGAATCAAGCACATGAGTGCCTTCACAGCTAGGTAACGCACGCTGGTTTCAGAGCAGGAAGTTCCCTGTGTCACTTCTTAATCTTTCTGTCAGGAGCCACTCGAGTCCCTCTGCTTTCTTCCTCTACCCTCTAGTTCAAGATTCGAATCTCCAATGAATTAAATTCATGGAGAATGGCGTGTTCTCATTAATTATATCATTAGATTAGATTTTCAAAACAGAGTACCAGGGAAATTATTCTAAAGGCTAAGTGTTTCATTCCCTCATCTGAATCTACTATGCAGTTAATGCTTTGGAGAGTCCTGCAGAGTTTGTTTCCTTTCTCTGTGAACTCCAATTGTGATTTAAACTTCTCAAAATTACCAAGTGTTAGAGTCCTTCATGTTCAAGGCAAAACTTTACCCCGGAATAGTTGTGTCACTTACCTAAGCTAGATAGTTACAAGACAGTCCATATCCAAAATATACAACCGTGAATGAGCTGGAGTTGGAAGTTTACGAAAATCAGAGATAGACAGTAGGTGTACTAAGATATTTTATTTGTATCCATTTGCACTTATCCTGGAGTTTCCATGGGTTAAAAAATAATTTAAGTTGATTTTCTTTATTGTAAGTTTATCAAACATCCACAAGGAATTTTACTACTTTCCCAAGAAAAATAAAATAAGATTGCTTCATGCTACATCTTGTTAAAAGATGGAAAACCTTAACTTGTTAACAAGCTGATGTAAGGGAAGCTTAAATATGCATGAACGTCTCAGCATGGTGCTGGGCTTTGGAAGATGTGATTACAAGTGTGTAGGAGATGTACACATTGCTGTTGCTTTTCCACTATGAGGAAAATTGGGACCCACTCTATGTCCTGATTGATGGAAAGTTAGTAAATTTAGAACCATCAAAAGGTGTTTTAAATTGGCTTATTAAGCAAAAAAGGTGTTAGGAATCTCCTATTTGCCTGTTTAAAATCAATGTTGGCAATGGATAAGAAATGCTATATAATTGAGGACTTAAGTCCCTTTTTGGTATCCGTAGGCCAAACTTTTTGACTTCTCAAATCCAGGAGAGCAAAAGTCTGCCCTAATTACTATGTTTTCTGCACTATGTTAGGCAGCATTAAATAACAAACAATGATTTTAAAAATAGGGAAGATCTGTCTCTTGTCTATAAACAGCCTAAAGCTACTAATGCGCTGTGGAATAGATGAGACAAAGCAGGGGGAAAGAAATAGAAGAGACTTTTCAGACAGTTTGAATCTTCTCATTTAGAAATGTATCAATATCCTGCAATATCTGTGGAAGTGCAATGATCTGCCTTGTCACTGGGAATGAAAGTGTCAAGGAATGTGTTTTGGTCAGGCTCAATAAACAGAGAATATGGGAGGATCAAGGGCACCTGTGGTTTCTGCTCTCCTCCCTTGACAGCCAAAAAGTAGCTGAAAAAAAAAAAAGTTCCAGCAATTTTGTCTTTTTTTCCTAATGAGTTACTGCTAGCTTTGGGCCTGAGACTACAGGCAGTGGTCTCAGGGAAAGCAAGAACGATTCATTATACAGTTTGAACTGAAGCCAATTAAGCAGGCTGCCTGTCCTGAAGAAACTTGGAGAGACTTCCTGCTTTAGAAATCAGGAAACCTACTCCTGACGGTAAAGAAGACAATGAGCAAAGACTCCTGGCGGTGCAGCTTCCCAGCTGGGTCATCTTGAACGACTCACTTAACTGAGTAGGCATTGTTCTCATTTTACAGACAAGGAGACACACACCTGCCCTGCTTCTCAAGGAGCCAGCCTCTGCACCTCAACACATTGTCACATCGACGTGCTTCCGAGGGAGGGGTCTGGGGAACAACTTGCTGGCAATGCTTTGAGGACTTGGCTAATGGTCCAATATTCTAAGCATACATTTTAGAGTCTAGCCAGAAATGTAGTGGGTGAAGAGAGTTTAAGAAAGGGGCTAATGACAAAAGCACGACCTATTTCGGAGAGCCCATTAATGAAGCTCTCCAAAGCTAACAAGTGGAATACCATCGTCACTCCTGTGCCTGAAAGAACAAAAGATTTGGGGGAATTGTTGGACGCTAGGAGCAGCTGTGCTCTAACTGGTATCCCTTAATGATAAGCCTAATGTGGGATGGACAAACATGAAGTGCAGGACTTCAGGAGCCTGAAACCTCATCCTATTTCACTCTCTCAATCTCCTAGGACCTTCTGTATTGGTGGAACCTAACTAAAAGTTAGAAAGCCAAAGAATTAATTGGGAAAAAAAATTACATTAAGATCCCTCTTTCATCACTTCTCAGCCTTTTGGCTAAGATCCAGTGAAGATCTCTCCTCAGGCCAAGAGTAAGGGGGCAGAAAATGAATCTGCAGAACAGTTGGAGAATACCGGGCACGCTAACCACCATCTCCTTAACCATGAAATCAGCTCTGGTGAGGAAAGTGAAGGGAGAAGGGAAATAGCATTTTCCGGTAACTTCTGCTTGCCAACAACTGTGAAAGTGTTATTTTACATAACTTCAGTATACCTAACATGAGGTGCTCACCATTATCTTCAGCTTACAGGGTAGAGTACTGAGTCCTGATGGATCTTATATATTTTTTTAATGATCACAAAGCCATGAAGTGTGAAAATAAAGATAAGGAATCAAAATACTTGCTTTAATTATGAGGGAACATTCATGAGGGGAATCAAATTTGTCAATACAGATGTATCTTAAGAAACTGTGTATCTCAGTATTGGAAGGTGTAACAAATAGTGTAATTAGTAGAGATGCGTGGAGCATTTCTAATTTTTTTGATAAGCTTCCCCTGTGTGCTTCACTGTTTTTCTGATATAACTCACTGAAACCCAGCTGTTTTAAACTTAGTCACAAAATAATTTTAATTTCAAGTGTCTGAGAGACATCACAAGTGTGTGTGTGTGTGTGTGTGTGTGTGTGTGTGTGTGTGTGTGTTCAATTTTCATTTTCTAAAGTAGCAGAGAGACTATAGGAAGTTAGAAGATCTGGAGATTGAAGAGGGATCCAGGGGAAGTGGGAGAAAAGGCAGAAGGTAATAATGGACCTGAACATGACAAACTTTCGTCGAATTCATTCACCAATTTCCCAAAACCTCATCTCAACACTCTGTATTAGTAACATGAATTAATTTTAAAAATTCCATACTCACAATATGTAAAACTGTGTTAAATATGTTTCAATGTCCTCTGATCATAAGGAATTTATAGGACCCCTCCACTCAAATAATCTGAGAAAGGTCTCACTTATAAACCTGACTTCATCAACTATCTCGAAAGATATTGATGCTTACTTTAGGAATTTATCTCATTTTCCTGTGAACACAAGAAGCCCTGTGGTCAAATTCCAAAGCCCAATCAATAATGTTAGCTGGTGATGACCTTAGAATATCGAGGTACTTACGCTTTACAACCATTCATGTAAAATATGATGAGAGTAACAAAATTTTCTAAGATTTCCTGCTGAAAATTGGGCCCATGATGAAAATATTCTGTTGTGAAAATACATATTCCTAGCAGATTAGCTTGCTTGGCATCTCAGATTTTCAGTGATGAGGTTTTAGTGTCATTATGGGTATTTCTCTTTTCATCTGTTTTCCCTTCAACCGTGCCTTACACTCATCCAAATCTGAGTAGCTGCTATATTTCTGTCTTTATTATTTTCCTGTTTTATTTTAACCATACAGGTATGATCTCTGTATTATATTATGATATTCTCATATCCTGAAACAAATAATTGTATTGAAGGTATTATTATATTACTCTAAATGTTTTCCAGTAAGCAGGATTACCCAGTTGAGTGTTCCCCCAATGGCAAGTCCTGATATAAAAGTGATGTCAAGGTCTAATAAAGTGATAAGAACATACAGCTTTCCCTAGAGCCTGCTCAGTGCTGGAGGATTAGATTTTCCTGGCCACTCTTGTACTTAGCTTGCTACTCAGATAATTCAGGGACTTGAACTCCTTGGAAACCTTTTACAGACAGATGATTTAATTAGAGTATATGAGTGAGAAAAGAAAAAAAAGAAGATTACAACTTCACGATTGACTAAGAGAGTGCCACATCCTCAACTCAAATTAAACATTTATGGTGTTTCTGGGGTTAAAAGAGAAAAGAGACAATTATCTTTAATCTAGACAGTTTCCTATCATTTGAACCAAAGATGTAATATACATCTATGGAACAAGAATATTTTAGGATAGCCATAACAATTTTTATTATGTCTTTAACAGTATGGAGGGCACCTTGATACTAAATTAAATAAAAATGTAAGAAATAGAAAAGTATAGTATCAAAATAATAATATGTCTGTTAGGTGTTTCACATGGGAAGAAATGAAATACCTGGAATACCCATCAACTGAGCAATCCTAAGCTACTTATACAGTAGCTTCAAACAATGAAAAATTATGAGGTTATAAGGAGTAATGATGTGAACCGTTTTGTACTGGCAAAAGAAGTTCTCAGAAACATAAATTTCAGAAAATTCTTATATCATGTTCAGAGTTGCAGTTAACTGTTTAAATGCACATATGCACTTTTATATTTGTACACATTAACTGACTGTAGAATTATACAAAGCAGAATGTCAGGGATGTTTGTCTAAGAGAAAAGGTAAAAGGATAGGGAGAACACTAAATAAATATTTTAAGCATAACTTCAGGAGTATATAAGCAAATTTTGAATCTTTCATAAAAATATTGTTTTGCTGAAACAGAAACATGGAATTGAAAATAAGTCAGAAGGAACAACTCAAGATTTTGGGAGTGATCAAGTAATTTATCTCAGATTTATACTATGTATTTTTCTTTTATCTTTTCATTTCTCTAAAATAGTTTTTAGTTTTACACTACAGTTGTAACTGAATCACAAAAATATAAATGTAATTAAACAGTATCTTAAGATTTAGACACTTGACTATATTACTTCTGATTTTACATCTGAGATTATTCTAATAATGTATTTATTTCTTTCATCTTTCTAACGTATTTGTGAGCTTCCGAATAATTTATCTTTGATCTTAAAGCCTTCAAGCTATTCATCTATTTACTCATCTTTGAGAGGAGTTCAGGGGTGTGATAAATTGTAGGGATTCTTCAACTTACAGGGTTTTTCTGGGTGAAAATGGCTGTATTATGATTTATACTTTAATTTGGTGGGCAGTTTACTTTCTAATATATACTTTTACAAGTTTGGTTTTATGCATTATAAAATGTACTTTTTCAAGTTATTCATAATTCTATAACTACAAGCTTTCCCAGTATTATTTTCATAGATAAGAACCAGTTAAATGTCAACAGAAAATGGAAAATTATCTGAGTGGAAACTTGATGTATGACCACAAGTTTGTGTATATGTCCATGAATGTGTGTATGTAAGACTGAAATGTTCAATGCTAAATGAGCTCTGGGCATGAAAGTCATTCTTCCTTTTTTCTCCCTCAGCTATTATAAAAACTGCCCTTCCCAACATGGACAGAGAAGCCAAGGAGGAATACCTGGTTGTTATTCAAGCCAAAGATATGGGTGGACACTCTGGTGGCCTGTCTGGGACCACGACCCTCACGGTGACCCTTAGTGACGTTAATGACAATCCTCCAAAATTTGCACAGAGTAAGTGGATTTCCTGCATCAGATGAGAATATGAGTATATTTTCATTTTAATTGATATTATAATTTTCGGTGACATACCGCAAACTGATAGTAAACATCACGTGCTTAAGTATAAGGTATGAAAATTTATATATATGTATATATTATATATACTCCTATACATTCTACGTTTATATATATGTATATATATGTATAACCAACTATTCTATCTATTAAATATATCCCAATTTTACAGATTTCATTGAAGTTGAATGAATTTTCAAATATCAAATGTATAGTAATAACAGAATTGGAGTAAGCTTGAAAAAATGATGAAAATCCAGCTCAGATATTGATTTATTATTAATCCTGTCATATAAAAGAAACCAAATCCCAATGTCTGAGTAGGGAAAGCAAACACCATGGACTCACTGCAAACCATCGCCCTTCCTCCTGTTGCTGGGAGGGACATTGGTAATCACTGCCTGCATTCTTCCCTGCTACCGCTTTGCTCTACCTGGGAAACCATAGCGGCATTTAAGGCAGCCACATCTGTGAGTCAGAGAGGTGATTATTTACCAACTTTCTTATATGCTCATGAAACACTTCTGAGCTTCTGTCCAATAATGTGACACAGAGCCATCGTTCAAAAGGCCTTTCTAACATGGGAACACTTGCATTGAGATATGAAGAGGGAAGAAGAATAGCTGGAAGAAGACACCAGGAGAGAAAAAATGGACATTGTAGCTAAAAGAGATGATCATAAGCCCTATGTATATGTATTCATTTTTAAAAAACTTCACATATAAGTGAGATTGGACAGTATTTTTCTTTCTAACTCATTTGATTTACCATGCTGTCCTCTAGGATCATGCTTTTTTTTTTTTTTTTTTTGGTATGGGGAATCGAACTCATGACCTCAGGCTTGCCAGACAAGCGCTTATGCCGCTGAGCTACACCCTTATCCCTGTTGCTGTAAATTGCAAGATCACCCTCTTTTTAAAAGCTTGGTCATATCCCATTGTATATGTGCCCCACCCATTCTTTTTCTAATCTTCTCTCAGTGAGCCCGTTCTTTCTATTTCTTTCTTGCTTTTTCTTTCTATTTCTTGATGGTTAAAAAAAAATGCCGCATGGAAAGTAAGCTGATAATTTTGTAGATCTACGAATCGTGTAATACACTTCAAATATATACAGTATAAAAGCACTAACTTGTATGGGAATAGAAAGAATTTTACTGCAGCTGGAGAACAGAAAACCAGGGAGATAATATTGTTACAAGAGCCCACAGAGGTAGGTTAGTGAAGAATTAGTAGTATTGTACTTAAATTTGTGGGTCATTTTATATACTGTGATCTTTAGTCAAAGATCACCGACAAGCCACTAGGAGATTTTAGATTGTATTTGAAATGAGAGTTTGGGTCCTGAGAAAGCATAAGGAAAAGAAATCTGGTCTTCTATGATCTTCTCCATATTGCACCTGGTTAAATGGATATTTATAAACATTCATTTAAAAGGTGTTGATAACTTTGGTAAGCAAAAATGAAAGCAGCAGAAGTGTAATAAACTCTAGATGTAATAAATATGTAAGAGTTTATAAATGCTGAGAAGAAGCCTGAGGGTTGATTGCATTCGTAGTTAAAGAAGCTAAGTTATTATTTTCTGATATCAGAGATTAAGTGCCATCTGGAGCATTTTCCTGGGGTTGGAAATACCACAGAAAAACCATTCATTTAAAAGAGAGAAGGAAGAAAAGTGGGAAGAAGTAGAAAGAGGTGAAGCTTGAAGCCAACACATTTGACATAACTTTGAGAATTTATCTGCAGAAATTTCAGGGGTGCAAATACAGAGCAGATATATTTTATAAAAATTTCACAACTTTTACATTTAGCCATTCATAAATTAGAAAGCAGTGCAATCCTTTGAAATAAAATTGTTTAAATGGAAGTTCCCATTTCTCCTGTGCTATCCTACCAGTCCTTTCTTTTGCAGTTGCCATTATAGTTAATACCGTAATATGCAACTCTTCTTTCTCAGAAAATGATTACTTCAATTCAGCAGTTGCAGATAAATTTCAAAAGCATTCCCTTTCTTAGAGGTAATAACTATTAACTATGATTACACTGATAGAAATATTGAGAATGTTCAGAATAGCAATGGATAAAGGAATGATACATTCACTTCAATTTGCAAGACTCTCCAGTGTAGAACTGGCAGCCAGTGATACCTTTTGCTGGTTTATTTACTTAATAAGAATACCTAATGGTGTCATCTACCACCTTGCTTGGAATATAAAGTTTGAAAGAAATGGAATCATTAAACTAATTATGAGAGAATTGGGAAACTCAGACTCCACGTGATGATTTTTATGCCTACCTTACGGTAGAAACTACTTTGAAATTTTTTGTTTGTTTGTTTCTCAGCTCCAAAACTGCATGATTCCAAAAGATATTTTTATATCATCATTAAGTCAAAAAGTACTAGTGTTTGAAGAAACTTTCCTCATCAGCTAAGCCAATTTTGTTCTTTTGGGTAAAATGAGCTTTGGTTTATATAAGAGATTCAGTGATTGAATTCAAATAGAATTAGGTAATATTCTCCAGATTCAATTTTTCCTTTCGGTCTTATAGTTCATTGAATGTTTATTTTTCTCTTGTTGTGGTTGCAATAGGATTAAACGTTCCTGGCTGTCTGAGTTTGGGTTCACCAGAAACAGGAACTAGGCAATAATTTGACTGTAAGTCATTTAACTGGAAATTAGTTCCAAGAAATACCAGCAAGAGAATGAAAGGTAGATAGAGATGCAAAAAATGCATTTATGATTGAAGCAGTTATCACTTGAAATGACTGGAAGTTCTGGACTACTGGAAAGAAAGAAAAGAAAATAAATACCTCAGTCATCCTGGTAGAGAAGAGAGGAGACTATGATTTTATATACTAACTCTCGTTAGTCTTTGAGGTTTGCTTCTACGGAGACATTAATACACTGGTAGGTCCAAACTGAGAAGCAGTGGGAAAAATGGAATCTGAGGACTGTGTAAAACTCTCAGGCAAAGCAGTATAGGGGTTGTTAGTCATAGGGTAGGTGAGCACTAAAATAGTACTGTCCAGGGATTATGGTTGGAGCACCACCTACTTCCGCTATCCCAATCTATCCGAGTGACAACAATATCACAATGGCAGCGATCTGAATAAAAATAGGACCAATGCCACTAATTAGACATATTCTACTGTCCCCCTAGAAGGATGAAAATACACTGTAATTGTATTTTTCCTAGGGAGTTTTGAAGGTAGGATTTTAGTCTTCAGAGCAATGAAGACTTTAGTAACAAGAGGAGTGTTTCATGTGTCTGAGCAGCTTGCTGCAGGGCACAGCAGAAGTTTAGTAATTGGATTTTATCAAAAATGGTCTGCAAGTCTGTAAATATAAAAGTAAGTTCAAAAGAGACTTTCAGTGTGTTACACACTGCATCTTTCTGTGCTGAAATTAGCTTACCATTTTATGTTGGGCCACAATGAATATCCCCACAGGCAGTCAATGTGATTATACAGCAAATTGTGAAGAACATTCACATAGACATACTAATATTCTGATATAGCAGTTCCAAATATATACTTGATAAACATATGATTGAATAAGTTCCATATCTGAGAAAAGTCTCAAAGAGAGTTCACTACTTCTGGGAAATGTTTGTGTCTGATTTATTTTAGATGCTGTACATTTTACAAAGGCAAGGGGATATTTTTATCTTCTACAACACCGTCTTGGTAGCATTACAGGAATGCCTGGTACAAGAGTTCCCCAATATATTTGCTAAGTGAATTACTGAATTAGATGTGTTCAATGCTTAGTGTTCTTACTCTTTTCTAAGGTCTGTATCACTTCTCAGTACCAGAAGATGTGGTTCTTGGTACTGCAATAGGAAGGGTCAAGGCCAATGACCAGGATATTGGTGAAAATGCACAGTCATCCTATGACATCATTGATGGAGATGGAACAGCACTCTTTGAAATCACTTCTGATGCCCAGGCCCAGGATGGCATCATAAGACTCCGAAAGGTAGGCAAGGGACAATTGGTTCATCTTTGGAACATCTCTGTGAAACAAGTTTGGAAGTATATTTGACTTGAGTGGATTGAGAACATCTTATACCTGGAAGCTATTTTGTTTAATTTGTGAGACAGGAGAACTAGGTTCCTTTTAGCATCTACAATGCACTAGGGCAACTGTCTACATTTCAGCTAAAGAGCTGGTAAACAATTTCCATGGCAGCCCTGACCTCCCATCTTCCTTAGTGCATTTCCTTCCTCACTTACACCTCAGTGATGTTTCCTGTCACAAGAATTTACCCGGTCTTTGTACAGGACACTCCACCTACAACAAAGTTAATTACTTGCAGGCAACACTCAACCAGCAAAGAATAAAAATTGATGGCCATTTGCTATTGTATGGAGTAACTCTTCTAAGGCACTAAGTTTATTTAGAGGATTTTCAATGGGAAAAAGTCCCAGTTGCCCTGCAAGGGAAAAGTTCAAAAGCTTTTAGTCTTTCTCTATATAAATTCTTCCATTTCTGCTCTTAGGCTTCCTTGCTTCTGGGTGTGTGACTACCATTTGAGACACAAACATCTCTATAAATAGCAAAAATAGTTCAGCCAATGTGGGATTGCTTTTGCCAACAATTTGTTTTCTTGTGGCTGATGTGAAAAATTTTGTACACCATTCTTAACCTGTCTTTCTCATCGTAAAATCTACTTTCACAAAAAATAGGCAAAATAGTCCATTATTTTATATGCAGGAAGTATTTGTGAGGAAAAATATTCTTCTATCCCCATTATCATTATGTTGTTTAATATTGTTCTTCATACTTTGTTCTGAAGAAGGCAGATTAATTTTTGAATAGATTTGCTTATTCTTGAATAGGAAGATGAGTGGTGGAACACACTATTGAGGGACAATAATTTTTCCCTTTTTCTTGTTTAGCATTAAATTGATATGATTATAAGTATAACATGTTAGTCTACCACACTGCACAAACATCTGATTTTAGTGGCCTTTCATTTAGAATTCCTCACTGCAGAAGTATTAAACATGGAAGCATGGATTTCTTGATATATCTTTATATAAATATAATATTAAAGATTTAGTGTAAGAAAAAATGGCTGCATTTTTGTTAACTCTGTATAGCAACATTATCATCACATCAGGATGCTGGCTTGAGTTTAGAATTAAGAGCTCTAAATATTAAAACCTCAGATAAGAAACAGAATGCAGGATAATTGTACTTGAGTCAGTTATTGACCAATCCACCATCACATTTTCATTGGCTAACAATTTCTACTGTCATTTTGTTGTTATTATTAGCTGTCATCCTTTGTTGCAATAAGCTGCCTTTATGAATTGAAATACTTAGCTGTTTTTGTGTTTTTATGCAGTTATTCATAAGCTTGAAACCATAAACTCATAGACTGTGTATCTTGATGTTAAGAAATATGTACATGTATCTTACTCTAGAGAACAGTATATAAGGCGTCATATTTCTACAACAATCCATGAGTTACCTGTTTTGTCTGAAATAAACCTAAGGACACTAGGATGTATTTGGATATACTGTCCATAAGTTGAGCTAAATGTTTACTAAAACACCTTTGAAGCAGGAGCCTTCTGGCTTGGAGGTTTTTTTGAAGCCAATCAGAGAGAAGGGGCAAGGGGCATTCACTTTTCCTTTCAAGTAGGGACAGGTCCCTCAGTTTCCCTAGTTGATGGACTACAGAGGGTTGGGAGAGAAGGAGCTATGGAAAAAGGGATAATGCTAATCAAGTTGTCCAGTGAGATTTGACTATGGGGCAGTTGATGACCACAATTAATAATAATGTTTTATATATTCAAAATTATTGGAATATTTATTAAATATTCTCTTTCCTGCTAATAAACATGGTGGTAAGAGACGGTGGATATATTAACTAGCTTCACTGAATCTTTTTCTAATTCATAGATGTGTCTATCATATTTTACTCCATAAATATACACAGCTATTATTTGTCAATTAAAAATGAAATTAAAGAATGAGATAAAATAATTCAACCAAATATAATCTAGTACACTGAGCCGTATTTGGAAAGAACCTAAAGTTGCCAAACTGTTACAGTAGGGGTGATTGGCAAATTATGAATATGCTGATGTTGAATCATCTGTTCACAAGTATACACACATGCCTAGCAATTTCACAATCAACAGGGAAGTGGCTGTTTGCATTGTTTACTAGAAAATATTGGGAGAAAAATCTAAGTCCCATTAGATGTGCATTCAGATTAGAAATCAAACAAAATTTTAAAATAAGAATATGTATTTAAGCTTGCACAAGACTTTTGAAAGACTCACTGATGCTAGCTTGTGTTCCAGCCTCTTCTTTAAAAAAAAAAAAATCTGCATTGCAGATTGGAAGCTGTGTTTCTTATGAGAAATTTTAATGCAGACATAAACTATTGCCTTAAATCTTGACAGACTTGCATTCTTGAAATCTGGAGTATTTTATTTTGCCAAGATTTGGCCCATAAGTATTCTGGTGCAGATGGGCTTCTGGATATTTAAAGGGACCATGTTCTTCTACCTAGTGATATTTGCATAGGGCATTGACTGAAGTCTCCTGGGCTTCCAAAGAATGAAATATTAATAAATCAGAAATATGGTGAGAATTGTGCAGTGAGGTAACTTCAGGTTTTTTAGGTGTTTGGTGGGTGCACAGCCAGTTTTAGCTTTAGCTATTTTTTCTACTCTCACTCTTCCTATTTCTAAATATAAACACATGCAGATTTGTGTCTGCATACATATTGCTTTATATGCCCACCCCTGTCATATCTTAGAACTTATAATAGAGAACGTCTAAGAACACTCAAAAAATAAGCCTCATTTGTAGCCACATGATCAGTCGAATAGCAGTGCTTTGGGAATGAAATAAGAAAGCACTCTTTGTTGGATTAGTGCTAAATTATGCTTTATAATGTCTCCTTGAACTAAACAATGATTATGTCTAGTTCTTTGCATTTCACACACTGTTGCAGAAATGATAAAATATTCTTCCCAGATAGAAATTGTGTTCGATGCTGCCTTATCTCCTACCAGCAGAGGCCCGATTAACTGGCTGATTAGTGCGCAGGTCATGCCACCACTAGTAAAATTTTATGATGACTCTGAAGTGAAATTTTGATGGCACAATTCATGGCTGTGAATATTTTGTAAATTCCAAGTGAAATAAGCAAAACAAAACAAAACAATAGGAGATTAGATTCGCTGAGCTTCTATAATACACAGATATCAATAAATGCCTGTAAAATTTACAGGTTGAATCCAAGAGAAGGGAGAGTGATCTCATTAAGACCCGCAAATGGGCTTAAACGCACATAACTTTCATCCATCAGCATTATACTCATTTGTTCTTGCTGCTGTGGCCATTAGTGAAAAACATTCATCTTTGTCATTTCTTAACAGCCTCTGGACTTTGAGACAAAAAAATCCTATACGCTGAAGGTAGAGGCAGCCAATATCCACATTGACCCACGTTTCAGTAGCAGGGGACCCTTTAAAGATACAGCGACAGTGAAAATTGTTGTTGAAGATGCAGATGAGCCTCCTGTCTTCTCTTCGCCAACCTACCTTCTTGAAGTTCATGAAAATGCTGCTCTGAACTCCGTCATTGGGCAAGTGACTGCTCGTGACCCTGACATCACTGCAAGCCCTATAAGGTATTTCTCCTTTTAATGAAACACTGGCTACTACAAATAGCAAACAATTCAGTACAAAACCCAAGTATGGACCCATTCTGACACTGCCTTTGGGGCTATGCTTACAATGTGATGGAATTTTGGCTAGTATATACAATGTGTGTGTGTGTGTGTGTGTGTGTGTGTGTGCACCTCGGTCTGTGTGTTTGCAAATGCATATATGTGCCTACTAAGAGCTACACATAACGCCTGCAGCCAGAAACATCAAGATAAATCAAGTTATTGCAGATCTTGGAGAGCTCAATGACTGCATAATTGCAAGTGCTTTGCAGCACATTGGTGTGGATCCTTTACGTTTTCTGCTTTATTATTTTTTAGTTTTGGGAAAGCATTGCTAGTTTGTCTTCTGTATCCTTTGACAGCTACAGTGAATTATATATTAGAATTTAGAGGCATGAGAGCAGTGTGTCAATGCATTAAGAGGTTCCTATCTTATTTTTGTATTTGGTGTTTGGCTTTGAAATTATCTTCCTCTCAGTTCATGGACATTTGTGATAGGTCAGCAGATCTGGCTTGGTGCATTTCAGCCAAAACCCTTTTTCTGTCCTTTAAAAAATGCTTTTTGTTTATACTTTGTCTGCTCTGAATTTTTTCCCAGGATGAGAAATAATCCTTTATTAAAGTTTTTTTCTGCCTTGTCTAGAAATGAGTTTCAATGTTACTTTTATTTTCCTTTGTTGATCTGTATACATCTTTTCTTTTTGCCAGTCACCCAAATGACAGTACAGGTGCTCAAGCTAGATAGATTTCTTCCAAAGGCACACTGAAAATCTATAACGTGTGTGCTGGTCTCCAAGGGTGAAGTGTTCGCTAATGATGTGTTTCAGTGTGGATTTCAAATATTTTCTTAAAAATATTTGTTGGAGTGAGAAGAAAAGAAGAGAAATGAGAGGAGAGAAAGGGAGGGGGAAGACAGAGAAGGAGGGAGGGGGAGAGAGACAGAGACAGAGAGACAGACAGAGAGACAGAGAGAATAAAGTAGATAGAGGAATAGAATTTTAAAGAACTGTCCAGTTAATCTATGCATTAGATGTCAGTTCACACTGAACACTTTCAATTTCCAAGTCCCAGATATCTAGGGCAGACATCCTTCCAATTACCTTATTCAGAGAAACTCTAGACAAGTGAGTTTTCTGGAGGCTTTATTTACTTGCTTCTTAAAAAATGTATTAAATTTCTATTACTCAGAAGGGTACTAAAATAGTGAGACTGAGAGCAGAACCCTGAAAATAGTCAGTGTCTGAAATAACTTGAGTTTGGACAAAAAGGAATTATTTTCAAATCAAAAGCTTTTTTTTTCCTAAAACATTTATTTCTAAATTTAAGATGATAAATAAGAGTGCATCCAGTACGTATACACAGAAAGTTTCCTTCAGGAGTGTAGCCTCTAAGAAAATAACACTCCACCTGAGAATTTGAAGAATGGTCCACTGGCCATTTTAAGTTTGAGAACAATTCACCAAATCCCAGACATATAGCACAGATCGCATTTTTAGCTAATTATAGTTTTGATAATTGCATCTGTCAAAAAGTTAAGGGTTAAATGCAACTGCAGGAAATACTCAAACAAAAAAATTACATGAGAATCCAGTTTTTGGACTATAGAGCACTGTGGCTTTATGCTGGAATTATTATTCAGGGAATGTTGTGCTGGAATTGTTACATAAATAAGGGCAATGATTTTTGTAGAGTGAATCAATATTCTTGTTTTCATAGTCCCCCATTTTTTTGGAAGAAATGCAGAAAGGAACAATTGTCACTGTCTCTACATCTTCAAGCCTGACACACAGTGGAATGGGGACTAAACAAGATTGGTTCAATGAAGAAGCAAGTCACTGGGCTAGATCTAGCCTTTGATTTGACAAGATTTCTAGCCTTGGCAGCAAGGAGCACATAAGGGCTCAGGTGTGTGACAAGCCAAGAACCCCAAGAAATAACAGGAGTTCACATAGTGGGACAATCCCAATACAATCCAAACATGGTGTCTATGGCACCAGTGGGAATGGACTTGCTGTAAAGAGATATGTTCTTTTTCAGCTAGAGCTGAGGTCTGAGTTACTTTTCATTCCACAGAAACTATAACCTTGAATCAACAGAGTTGGGTTTAAATCCAGGCTCGTAATTTCCCTATGTATTTTCACATTACATAATCTATTTTTGTTTGTTTTTTTGTTTTTTTGTTTGTTTTCGGATACCAGGAATCAAACTCATGACCTCGCGCTTGCCAGGCAGGTGCTGTGGCACTGTGCTAAATCCCCAGCCCCCTACATAATCTATTCTTTATACTGATGGACAAATGGAGATTTACTGATGCTCATTTCAGTTCACAGGGAATCGAGCACTAATTGTCACTAACTTTGATTATTATTATTACTTTTATTGTCATTCTTTGCAAAGTTATGTGTAGAAGACTCTAGAAGCTACTCAGTAGCAACTGTCTAGCATAAAAAGCGTTTCTCTTATAGGCAAGTAAAAAGGGATTTGAAGCCCTGCTACCAGGAAGAGATGGACAGGTAAAGAACTAATAATGACACAGACATATCTGTGCTTCTGATAGCTGTCAGGTAAGTGTTCCTAGACATCTCTGGTCCCATCCAAAGAAGGCATGAGTACTATTTCAAAGCATTTACTGAGGGCTTTGAAGTGTCGATCAGAATTTGGGACCCACACAGTCCTGAGAGGACGTTAATAGGCTCCATGGAATGAGAGGGTAAGAATCACTAGCTGCAATTTTCTGCATCTGTTCTGCATTTCCACAGCCCCTTCCCCTACCAGCTGGGTTATGAAGAGCAGCTTTTCTCCGTTGATGCACAACTGGTTAATTTGAAGAGAAAATTAAATTTTCTGACTAGTCAAGGCATTGCATAGTTCCTTACAAGGCTAGTAGACAGAGTTAGAGCTATTTATCCTTTTGAAACAGAACAAGAGGACTCGGAAATACAGGAATTACAGAGTAACAGATAGTTATGCATTATTTTCTCTTTAGGACTATTGCATTTCATATGCTAACAACAATGTATCTCTCTTTTATGATAACATGTGTGTGCTTTGCTGTCCAGCAAGAACTGGGCATTTTTTGTGGCATCTGCTGTGTTAAAACATGCAGCCTTTGGCTGTTTGGTCAACTTCCTGGGAGATTTCTTTTCAGAGCACATTGCTTAGCTCCGATTTCACGTATTTTTAGATTCCTATACTGATGCTTATATTGTATCTGTGTCTGCATATCCACATACTCCCTTGTCAGGGGGAAAAGATAGTGACATAGAGCGCAGTCTGTGGCTTTTACTTTTCCCTCCCAGGAACATTAATTAGGTATTTACTGCATTCTGGAATACTATATGTCTCTCGGTAATATCATATTGCATATACTATTGAAAACATGGCATATTTTGAACTTCAGCAGAATAAGTTTCAAATCACCTTGCAGCTGCTTTTCTGTCAGACTGTCAGTCTCTGAAATTCTCTGAGATTCAGGTTTCCTCTTCAAAATGGGGTACTACTGTCTTCTTCACAGGGGTGATAAGGTGATAAAATTGTTAGTCAGTATTAATTAACATGTTGTTTCTTTAAACATAGGCAGTTAATAAAAGGTAAGCCACTCTTAGTTTTCTATTTTAGATGCAAATCAAAATTTTAGTTCTTATACTAGCAGAGATTCTTCTAAATATGGCTGACCATAGGCTCAGAATCTATTTTTTAGTCATATTGTATCCTGAGTAGTGCAACTCACCTTGTCCTTTTCTTATTTGCCTCTGCTAATATTGTAAATATTGCTGCTGAATGTGAATATGTCGGGGGCTGTGTGAATATAGTAATCTCATTTTCTAACACTTCTCTTATATAAGATGTGTTATTGCTCCTATTTAAAAGCTAAAGAAAACTAAGGATAGAAGGACCAACCTGCTACATTGTATTTACCTGGATCCCTTAGCCAGTTTTCCAATACTATGAAAAAACACACCAGATAATAAGTTTAAAAGAAGAAAGATTTCTTCTGAGAGTTTTGGAGTCCATGTTTGTTTCACCATGTTCTTTCCCACCTGTGGCAGCTTAGTATGTCATGGGAATGGTGTGGCTAAGGAAGCTGTCCATCTCAGAGTGGCCCAGAAGTAGAGAAAGGGAGACCTATAAAGTCCCCTTCAAAGGCACACTCACAGTGTTCCCACTTCTTTCCATTGGGCTAAACTTTCTAAAGTTCTTCCTGCCTTCCAATAGTACTGCAGGCTAGGATCTGAGCCTTAAACACAGGGGTCTTTGGAACACAATCCAGATGCAGACTGTAGAACTGAGCCTTTTTGCAGCGTGATGCCTGTTCTCTAACAGTGTGACATAGATCCTTACAACTCCAACTATGTCTATACACTTTCATTTGATTTAGAAAGAACATATATAATTGAAAGAAAAACATCTTCATTCTCTAAATAGTCTCATCAAGTTCAAGGTGCATAATAGGAAAGGAGGAAAATACATCAAGTCTGCAGAGTTAAACAGAGCATAAGTGGGTGTTCCTTGCTCATCTGTCTAGCTGCTTTATATAAGTTTGTTATTATTGGCTGTTAACCACATGGCAATCTAGAAGGTAAAGGGAGAATTGATATGATGAATCAGGAATTATGCAAAGATACTATTATGTATCTCTCCCGCAAGACACTCAGAAGTGCTCAGTCTGTTTTCAGTTTTACAGAGAAGTAAGATGAATCTCTAAAAGGAGGAGTTGCTTGTGCCTGGTGACATTGCAGCAGGCTATGCGTTCTGCTTTCAGACTCAACTAGCTTCTTACCATTGTCCTTCTTGTCTGTGCATGCTCCACTAGGTTATGGAATCTTGAATAAGGAGTTGAATGATGACAGCTGATGTTTACTGGGCCCATATTTTGTGATAGACAAACTAAAATGGTGTTGTATGCAGCAAATTATTTATAAGGTAAAAATTCCTAGCACAAAGTAGGTTTCAAAAATAAACCAGTGCTTTCATGTAGACTAAAAACAACAACAACAACAACAAAACCAAACAACTACTGTGACCTGTTTTTCCCTCTCAATAAATTTATTTCAAATCTCTATTGGTTATTGCCATGGTTTTGAGATGGCATGTAACTGTTTTTAAGACAGCTGCTTCTTCTTTCAAATGATTCAGGCAGAATGAGATTACATAAATTGTGTAAATTAAAACTAGGTATGATAGCCATTTAACAAGCAAAGTAGGAGGCTGACACATGATCACAGTGACTACAGGGTTCCATGGCTCTAATTCCAATCTCAAACTTAAGTACTCACTTTTCACACAAGAGTGTTGCACTGTTTTTTTGTTTTTGTTTTTTTTTTGTTTTTTTTTTTTTTTTTTGCATGTTTTTTTCCCTTCCTGGTTTCCTTGCATGTTTATAATTCATCCACATTAGAAGGCTAGCTGTTAATGAGCTCTTTTATGACAATGCTCATTTAAGTCATGATTTCTAGTGATTTTGAGGGTACAGTACTGTTTTGTTACCTATAGGCACAATGTTGTGGAGCAGATCTCTAGAATTTCATCATTTTGCGTAACAAAAAGCTACACTTGATTAGCAAATCTTCATGTGCCCCTCCCTCTAGCCCTTGGCAAGCTACCAGCCTCCATTCTGATTCCTGAGTCAGACTATTTGAGATACTTGGCAAAATAGATAGAATCATGCATGTATCCTTTTTTGACTTGCTTATTTCACCCAACAGAACGCTTTTAAGGTTTCTGTATATGGGGGCTATTGCAAGATTTTCTTCTTCATTGTGAATAATATACCAGTGTATCTATACACCATGTTCACTTTACCCACTCACTAGTCAGTGGATATTTAGGTCAATTCCTCTTCTTGGTTCCTGTAAATAATGCTGCAATCATCACAGGAGTGCTAATATCTCTTTAGGTTCCTGGCTTCAATTTTGTGTAAATATTTGAATGTGGGATTGCTAGATATTATGGGAGTTCTATTTTAAACTTTGAAGAATATCCATACTGTTTTCTCTAGCAATTGTACTACTTTTCATTTCTACTGGTGTTATATAAAGGTCTAGTGTGAGATATAGCAGTTTTAATTTTTTTTTTTTTTTTTTTTTTTTTTTTTAAGACAGGGTCTCACTCTACAGTTCAGGCTGGCCTTGTGCTCACTTTGTAGCCCAGGCTAGCCTTGAACTTGCAACGATCCTCCTGCCTCAGCCTCCTCAGCCTCCGGAGTGCTGGGATTTGAGTGCCACTACGCCTAGCTAAATAATTAAATCTTCATTAATTTTATGTTTGTATTTTCTTAAGCAGATGTTTTGTAGTCTCCAGATTAAAAGATACCAATTCTTTCAACACTCTTTCAATAAAACTACTAACTCTAATTAGTTCATTCATGACGTCTTGTATTCACACAGCCAATCATCTATTCACATCAGTAGATTTACTCCTGCTTTTATCTATTCATGAACATATTTAATTGTAAAAATTTAAACCAAAATCCTCCAGGAAATTTCTGTAAAAGCACAGTCTGTACAATCATAAATTTATCCTATAGTAAGGAGATTGCCTGAATATACATGGGAAACCCAGGCACTCCCTTGTTAATCTAACTAAACTTTAACACAGTCTGAAATTGTTAAAAACGGATTATGGATATTTAGGGTCTCATGAAAGAGACACTTCCCACAGAAATTTGAATGGAAGCAACCATAAATAACCAATAGTGTTAAAGTGAAAATATCCTCTACTTTAAATAACTTGGTATTAATTTAAAATATAGTTTTTATTTTTTTACTCTCATTTTTTAATTCTCTCCAACTCTGCTCCTCTCTTTTGCTTCGTCTTTTTCTCTCTCTATTTCACCTAAAGGCATATTACATTTTTCCTCCTTTATCCTAGAGAAATAATAGATATTATGTGCTGTAGGTACCTTAGAATTCGGGACTGGCAAAATTCAGATAATAGTATTTATTAAAGGAGTTAGAGCAATGAGTGGAGAAATTAGAGGAAAAAAGCTGGAGATATGTAGATGGAATTTTTGATTCTCAAAGCACATGTGAGAAAATGTTAAAATGGTTTCTTTAGGCATAATAACAAAAGCTAGAATGAAATTAAGCAGTGAGAAAGAAACAGTTGGAGTTTGGTGAAATATAATAACTGATTCATAACTAAGGGGTTTATTTCATTATGTGTGCCTCTAAATAGCATCTCCAGTTGCAGTTGTCTGAAAATTGTATCTTCCTATAAATTTCCCATATAGAAGCTACAAACTAATGTTTTGCAAAACATTTCGTATGATATAAAAGTGCACTTATACCTGTTAAACTTGAAAAATAGATATACACTGCTTTTCTCCAAGGGCAGCATTTCCTATCATTGCTCTAAGAAATACAGTTGGGAATAGGCATGTTTTGATAAAATGAGTTTGAATCCAAGCTTATTTGCTGTAGGACTTCCCAGGTAAGTTTGTTACGTTTTCAGTTCAGGAGAAACAAAGGGGGAAAGAAGGCCTTTACTCCAGACACGGAGAGGAGAGGACTGCTTCCAGCACAAGGCTTCTCTAGGGTAGACAAAGAAGGCTGAGGGTTTATGAGGACTCTAGTTAGAGTCAGAGGTTAAGGGGCGGGCTCACTGACACATTAGGAGCTGATTGGGGCTTCCCTCACACACGTGGGAAGGGTAAGAGGAAGTCGTGTTCAGGGCCAGACAGGAACCTATCCAAATTAATATGCAAATGTGCAATACACTAAGAAGGAGAAAATATAAACCATGCATTTAATCTTTGAGTCTTATTTTGCTCTGCAGAGGATCTGGAGCACAGAAGTTGTCTTGCCTATGTAAGAGAAGTTAGTTAAGCTCCAGTGCCAACCTGTGTCTAGATTCTGTTGTAACCAACATTGCAAATATCATACTTGTTCCTAACAGACTTTCTATCACTTTATCACTGTATAAATTTCCTGGAAGAACTACTGATGTGAGTGAATACTTTGTGTTACACAAACCCTGTATTACACAAACCCATCCTTAGACCAAACCTAGCTTGAGCCTCTATAACAAAATAAAGTTTTGTTGCAGGATAGTCACCCTCACATTTTTATGCCTTACAAGTACAGAAATGAGTAGTTATGGCAGAAGCAATATGACCAGCAAACCCTAAAATATTTACATTACAAAGAAGAGTGTCAACTCCTACAGTAGACTGATAAGGATTTGTTTTTTTCCAGCAGTAATTTAAACAGCGAGCTCCTTTGTCATTCTCAGATTTTACTGTCTCTGAAGTTCCCTTAAGATAAATTTCTTAAAATAATATTTAAAATTTTAGCAGCCAACTAAGTTTGTTGTATTTCAATGGAACTACATGTGATGGGAATTGAGATCCTTAATAACCAAGAGGCTGGTAATGGTGTCCATTCAATATTCAGTCTGACAGTAAAAGCTCCTTCTGTAGTGCAGCTTTGAGAAATATCTACTGACAAAACTGTCATACAGATGATGAAGGGGGTATCCAGACAAATACTGTGATGCTTATGAGTTCCAAGAATAAAGTATTTGTACCTTCCATTGGTTGATTCTAAAATCCTTTTCTCTACCTATTCTTTCCCTTCTCCAGCCCTCAGTGACTGTCATCATCCCAGGATGTTGAGTTGAGGCTGGTAACTGCCTTAGCCAAACTCTACTTCTGGCATTTCCACGTCTTGGCAAATTGTCAGATTTCAGCAGATTTTTCTTTTTTTTTTGGTTTTTCTCCGGTACCAGGAACCGAACTCACGACCTTGAGCTTGCCAGGCAGGCGCTTTGCCACTGAGCTAGATCCCCAGCCCCTCAGCAGATTTTTCTAAAAGCATGAGAAACATGAAACCAAATTTCACTTAGAATAGACTTAATGTTATATGTTAATAAACCTTAACATGTCTTCTCCAATGAGACTGTAGATATCCAGTATGAGGGCCTGAAAGTACTTTGTATATTATTATTCATGTATACTTAATGTTTCAGTACTGAGACATTCATAGATATCTCATTACAATTTATTACACTAACTCTGTGAATTACACATTTTTTCATTGCCATTATACCTACTTATTACAGGTTGTGCTGTGTAGACTTTGACAGAAGTCAAGGGCAAGTTATGCAAAAAATGAGACAGAAATAAGATAGACAAAAGGAAAAATGAAACTGCAGTGTGGACCTACTTGGTCTCTTTGAAAGGAGTAGAGCCCATCAGAAGAGTATTCATCATGAAAACCATGGGAGAGCCTTATACCGCTTTGTGTGCTTAATCTCCAGGTAACCCCTGGAGGAGGACCTGCCTCAGTTGCTGGGATTGGATGCCTGAGGGCTTCCTAAAGACCACATAGCTCATATTTCTTGCATTATTCCTTGAGGGGATTTTGCACAGCATATTTGCATGTCCATCAAGGATTAACACACAAGACCTCTTTAATAATGAACTCATTTGTCTAAATTTGCTCTGCTGTCTAGGTCCCAAGATTATAGGCTGCTGTTAGGTTTTCAGCAGCAGCAGAAGAAGAAGAAACAAAGAAGGAAGAAAACCTTTACTTTCACCTGGAGAGGAGAGGATTGCATGTAGCACAGGGCTTCTCTGAGGTAGACCTACTAGGCTGGGGGATTATGAGGACTCTAGCTAGAGGTGGAGCTTGAGGCACAGGCTCGGTGAAGCATTAGGAGCTGATTGGGGCTTCCCTCTTGCATGCAGGAAGAGTAAGAAGTCCTGTTTAGGGCTTGACAGGAGCCTATGGGTTGCCACCATATGTATCAGTCTGCGTTGTTTTAAATGTAGATTTGATTTACTCTGAGGTATGGAAGACTGAAATGGCAAAGCAAATTGCCCAAAATGTTATGAGTGTGGTATAACTTGATAAATCAGGGTATCAGTTATCAGTGATTATCAAGCTGCATGTTTTAATAGAATATTTGAAAGCAAAGAATCTAGGGTAGCAAAATCTCTTGAGAGGAAAAAAACGGAAAGTGTTAATGTGTGGTTTTAAAAAAAATTTCTCTTTCCTTCTTCTAACTGGTGAAGACTGTTTCCTTCAGGGAACAAATATAATAATAATGCTTACATTCTGAAAGAAATAAAGATGCTAATATAGGCAAAGAAATAATATCTAATGTTATTGTATTCCTAAAATCAATCTCATATTTTGTAGCATGAGAAAGGGAGATTGACATCCTTATCTGATGTCCCAATATTTTATGGGAGTCATTTCAACCGGTCTTTTATTTCCTCTTATACTTCTACATTCTGGTCTGACAAAATGTATTGTTCAACCTTGCTTTTGATAAAGGACACTCAGATTTTAGTTAACGTTGCAAAGGAAAATATAATATTGCATAGTTAAGAAGACAGAATGTTAAGGTGGACAAATTTCATTTTCCTACATCTATCAAAAGCTTATTAGCTGAATTCCATGTGTATGATGTCGTCTGGTTAGGGAACAGAATGACCCTGGCTGCAATGCCTTTCAAATGGACCTCCAAACACAAATCAAGTTTGAGATGATCTACTGAGTTATGCAGCTCCATAGCAAATGAGGATAAGATTTATGAAAGTGTTTGGGAAGGTTCAAAGTCATGGGAGATATACTGAATGGTACAGAAGGCAAGACATGACCTAAAGGCCTGTCCAGTGCCAAAGGTCTGACATTAGAAAGAGAGCAACATGCTAAATGTAAACAGAGAGGCTGTTGCCTAGTAAAATAGGAAGCATTTTGGGATAAACTCTATTAGATTTCAAGTACATGATCTTGGGCTTTGCATTTATATAGATGTACAGACCTGGTTAAAACATGTGGAGCACGACTTTTGTTCAGGTATACAAATTTCATGTTTAAAATTCTTAGTTATCCTAGAATGAATTACATGTGGGAGGACATGGGAAAGCTGTGCTTATGTTATTGCTACTGTGATATATAGACAAGTAAGTAAATCATTTTA
>NW_004955433.1:18858832-18874060 GCF_000276665.1 Chinchilla lanigera | reverse complement strand
AGTTTTCCCCTGACTAGTATGTAGTGACCTTTTTTATCTCTTTTGATTGTTGTTGGTTTGAAGTTTACATTGTCTGCAAACAGAATAGCTACACCAGCTTTTTTCTGGGTTCTTGTTGCGTGGAGGACTGTTTTCCATCCTTTGACTTTTAGTCTATGGGTTTCCTTTTGAGTCAAATGTGTTTCCTGTATACAGGATATTGTTGAATTTTGTTTTTTAATACACTCTGCTGGTCTGTTTCTTTTGACTCGAGAATTGAGGCCATTTACATTTGTAGTTATAATCGATATGTATTGATCTATCATTGTCATGTTATTTACTTTCATTGGTGTCCTACTTTTTCTGTTAGTAAATCATTTTAATACAAATGTATTGCTAGTCTTTAAGATTTAACAGACCACTATTTATTCAGCAGATAATTCCCCAAACTCATCAAAAGACCTTAGAATTTTCTAGGGGAGCCTAAATATCCTCTAAAATATCAAAATATATGCAAGCTTGTGACATTTTCCAAAAAGTTTTGATGTAGTTATACACTACCCTTTTATTTTAGAAAGTGCACATTTTCTCTAAACATAATTAGCTATATTGCTAATAATTTTCATCAAAATTAGAAAAATATCTAATAAAGTCCTGCCATGCTAATAGGAGTTCATTATATGTGAGATACACTAGTCAGGATATTACAAATATGTCGCTAACTTTATATTTATGTAAAACTGGATTTCACCCTCATATTAAGCATCTCTAAGGTTTATATGGAGTGCTTCACTAATTTATGGGAGAGATTAAATAAGAATTTAATTTAAAAGGCAGAGCAAACCTGAAAATGAAAAATACAGTAAGTGAATTAAATGTATTACTGAAAATTAACATCCAGTATAGACTATGTAGATTATTGCATAATGCGTTGTTATTTCCTACACCATCTCGATTCTTTTGCCCATATAGTATTTGCCAACTGTGACTCCTTTTCTTGTAAACAGAAGTCATTATATACATGATAAATTGCACCAAAGAGATATTATTTAAGAGAGGTTAAAAGCTGCTCTTCAACCCTAGATTGCCCCAGTATCCTTTGGTCAGTGTGGACCTGTGGACATTCCTGGAAATTCCTTGTCCTCACAGTGAATAATGATGATTAAGGTTGCCATGATGGCTTAAGTGCAAAAGTATTTATGTTCATTGCTTCTAATTTTCTAGTATATAAAAGCACACACCATAGATAATTTTCACATAGCCTCTGGAAGCTCCAGATCCCATGTAGTTTTACAATGATTTAATTATCTTTTGCTAATATTTATGTGAATATTTATAACTCATTTCATGTATTTGAATAATTGCACTGAAATGCCTTAAAGGAGAGAAAAAACAGTGAGAATTTATCTAGTTTGTAAAGCAGTGTAAGAAGAATCGATGAGCCTTCTGTCAGTGTTTCCTCAGGACTCTTCCATTCCCTTCAATTCCTACATGTAAGGAATCATTGTGTGCTATTATCTTTACTTTCTTTTTTTATTTTAAAGAGAATAAAACAACAACAGCAAAATAACAACAATGTAGACAAAAGCAAACAACACAAAAACAATAAAAATGATACAGGTTTTCAAAGCAAAATGATAGGTATTAACAGTGGTTGTTATATTTCATATTGCTATCTTCAATGAAGTTACACAGATTACCAGCTGTGAGAATGAAAGATTGATCAAGCCATTAAAAAGAATTAAAAAAAATTAGAACTGATATTAGAGCTTCACAAAATTAGAGCTTCGCTAAACATGATGGTAGGAATTCATCAATGGTTGTTATATTGCCTGTTGATATCTTCAAATGATTTGTTCAGATTACAAGATATAAGCAGGCAAAATTGGTAAAAAAAAAAAGAAGTAAGCATTAACTTTCCTTTCAATAAACCAACAGACATCACAGTACAGCTATCCTAGCTGTCCTTCTATACACATACATATCTCTCTCTCTCTCTCTCTCTTTGTTTGTTTGTTTCTTTGTTTCTTTCTTTCTCCTTTCCCTCATCCTAGTTGTTCCTTTCTTTTGAGCAATTTCTTTCCCTTTCACAATATCTATTGTACTTTCTAGGTTCTATTTACTCTTTCAGGTTCTTGCACTAGGGAGACAATATCATGATCTAAGCTCACACACCACACTGCAGTGTCTCACCTGAGTATTTGTAACATCCCTGTTTCCCATTTCCCATTTCCCATCCCCACGAAGCTGGTGAGCTGTTCAGTTTAGATCTGTGCTGTCCAAGCACATGGAACTCCTTGAATGCACATACAATTAATTAAATGTAAGTTAAATACTAGTTTCAGTTCTTTAGTTGCACGTGCTATCTTGCAAGAGCTAAACAGCCCTATGTGGCTAAAGGTGGTTACCATATTCCTAACGCTGAGTATATTTCCACCACTCCAGTTGTGGTTTGGATTGTAGCACTCTCCTGCCATGCACATATATATGTTTTTCCTTCTAAGTTACACCACATTTACTAAGGGGGAAGAAACTATTGGCATGACCTCCAGTGCCCTTCCTAATTTGTTTTCTGGTGCACTTCTTCCACTGATTCCAAAGTTTGCATCACAGTACCGCATGTTAAATTCTTCAAATATCCTGAAAGTCTTCCTATCTCAGAGTTTTCATGTTTGCTTTCCTTTGAAAGGAATATTTTTAGTATTTTACATTTTTTATAAATTTCTTTAGATAAAATTACTTCTTAAGTATTTTATATATTTCAGCTCTGTTCGTATCTTCTTAATAGTTATATCACTATAATCTTTCAAAGGGTTTATATACTCTTTTTGGAGTTTTTACCCCACATATACATTAAGTTAAATAAGAGCAAGGCCACGTCTATCTTGACAGCTAATGCACTGGCTTATACATATGAGATAATCAAGAATGTTGAAAGAAGGATCAGATAGGTGAAATGGAAAAGAACATGAGCAGGGACATGACTGTATGTTTACCTCTCAGATCTTAGCTCCCATCGCCCCTAGCCTAGGCCTTTAATTGTTTTGTTACAGCTTTCATAGATGTTTCACAAAGATGCTAAATGCTTGTGCTCAGCCCAGGGAACTCTAGCGTCATGGAATGTTTAGGGGTAGTGATTCAGTGAGAGTTTTAAGCACACTGGGTCTTGCTTTGAAAGCTTGCATGAGTTTGGGTCTTTTGCTCTTTCCTTTTACTTCCTGGACATATACTGAGGAACTTTCTCCTACTAGGTTCCCACTATGGTAACCTGCCTTGCCATAGGTCCAAAGGCAACTGGGTCAAACAACTGTGCAGGTGCACTGAAACTTCCAAAACTGTGAACCAAACTGTTTTTACTCTTCCTAAGTAGATTGTTTTGAGCTTTTGTTTCAGTAGCAAGTGAATGCATTTGTAGTTGCTAATTAAGCCCCACCCTTCCAGCTCTCTGTATGCATGCTTCTCTCTGGAAGGTACAGTTACATTATTTCTAAAAAAAACCCTACATCTCTGTGCTTTTTTTTTTTTTTCATCTCTGTGCTTCAAAACTGACTCTGCCTCCTGCCGCTCACTAACCAAGCCCCCTGTCCCTGTAGCACACTCACGTATGTACACACACACACACACACACAATCTAAACACATCTCCATTATGGAGCTTGGCACTTGATTTAAAGCCATTAGAAAGTCAAGAGCCACATTGCTTTTGGTCTGAAAACCTTTTTGTAACCACCACACATTTAACATTATACTTATCAGTAAGAGGCAATCTCTAAAACTTTGTGTAATTAACATATGTGCTGCCGAAGTGAGCACAACTTTGTGTAATTAAATAAAAAACATAAGCCCTTCATAGGTTTAAATACCACATTCTATTTTTCTCTTTATGCTCACATCATCATATTTAAAATTCTTTTTGATGCATCACATTTCTCCTGACTGGAAAAAATAATGTCTGAATTTTTTGAAAGGTTTTATGCAAATATTACAATGATAATTGTGAGTCAAATTGTATCCACGATTCACTCTAGAGTATGTTTTGTTTTAACGTTGCACCTAGTCACACGATGTAATTTGTATAAGGTTGTTTTCCCAAAGTGTATGTAGAATAAAGTATAAAATGACACAAAAGCTGAGAGGACAAATGATCCAACATATATCTAGAAGCTGAGATTTCTATATTTTTTCCTAAATCAAATAAAAGACACCACAGAATGATTGTATTGAGTGAATCTCCTTTCTCCTTTGTGTGAAAAATAGCAAGTGGGAATGTCACAACATTATGTTTCTCTCTGTATGAAACTCAGAAACCAGAATGTTTGAAATATATTTGTGGTGTTTAATACAAAGATATTTGGCCGACTGTCTTCTACAAATAATGAGACGCACTCCCTATGATATCAGTCAAGAAAGGATAGAAGCATCTGCAATGCATTAACCCCTAGAAACAGTACATTAACATTTTAAGGTAGACAGTGCTACTTTTCTCATTTTTAGATGGATTAATTGTGGCTCAGATATATATCTTAGCAGAAAAGTTAGAACTAGGAGAGTTGTTTCCTGAAAAAATATCAAATATTTCACAAATATAATTGGAAGAATGCCTTACAGAAAAACAAACTTTTTTAAAACCTGTGACTTCTGTCTTTTTGTGTAGTCTAGATTTAAACTGAAGTTTGCCTGTGCTACCCTGGAGTAACAGGAGGTGAGAGAGAAATCACTCAACGGAAACTCACCTCTCAAAATCTTGAAAACATTCTTGAATTTGTCACAGACTGATATCTGTTACTGCACACAAGATAATGTCGGAAATCAGGAGGAGACACGATGTATGTGAAACTGGGGATGGGTTGAAGGAGGAAAGGCAGGAAGTGTTTCTCTCTCTCTCTCTCTCTCTCTCTCTCTTTCTCTCTGCCCTCCCGTATGTATATATACCCATATATGAATGCATTAACAACAGAAAATCTAACAAAAGTCTTACACACAAATACAAGAGGTAGAAATTTTGCTCCACATATTGGTATTAAATGTAAGTAGTTAAACTGTGTCATTCAAGAAACATACTACTCAGGTAAAGGTTGTTATTTAATATCAATAATCACAACCTGGTAAAGCTATGCAATCTCCCAATGCAATAATATTCAATTAGCTATTTTGATCTATTCTTGACCACTGTATCATGGTATTCTTTTAAATGTGCTTCTGATCTCTGCTAATTATTCTGAATTGAATAAAACAAGTGACATGACTTTATATCTGATTAGAGTGTTGTGTGTTAAATTACAATCTTTAAACCAGGTGCTAGACAAGTAGCTTAGCAATTTCCTTCCATTTGTTTCCTTAATTTGAGAAAGCAAAATGATACAATCCTTAGAATTTACTTCAAAGAAATCCTATTGTTGATTAAAGGAACATTAGTATTAAAGCTAGGCAAGATATTTGTTGGATTAAAAATGAGACAGTTTCCATAGGATTACTATGAGCTCTGGTTATAAAAAATAATGTAAATTCTGAAACAGATAGGTTACACTTGAAAGTTACATTCTGTTTCCAAAACTTCCATCATTAAAATTGATATTAACAGAACCCAAGGAGCCTGTTTTCTCGCATGGCACTTTCCACTGTGCACATGAGAAGTTTCTTCTTACTGTGACAAGAAGATCATTCTGCAGTGTGCATTCTCTCCTACTAACGAAGTCTTTTGTCCAATAAGCCCTAAGTAACTCCGCAAAGGAAGAGCAAATCCTAATCACACATATTCCCAGAAATTAGAATAGAGACTTCAAGTATAAATATTAAAATGTTAGGACTCAAAAATATAAAATTAAAGGATATTACACTTTTGAATATGAGAAGTAAAACCCAGAGTAATTTTTCTCCTCTTTTCTCTCCCTTTTATTCTTTTTTTTTTTTCAGGTTTTTTTTGTTGTTGTTGTTGTTTTTTTTTTTTTTTTTTTTTTTTTTTTGGTATGGTGAATCAAACTCAGGATCTTGCATTTGCCAAACAAGATGCTAGGCCCCTGAGCTATTTCTTTATTTAATCATAAAGGACCTACATTTCTTTATTTAATCATAAAGAGAAATATTTAATGAAACATTTATATCAGATTGTGTATGTGAATGAGCTGAGTTGCAATACATTTTTAATTTTAAAGAAACAAGAAAACAAAACTGATACCGAATTTCAAACCCACATGATAGGAGGGGCTGGGGATTTAGCTCAGTGGCACAGCGCCTGCCTGGCAAGCACAAGGTCCTGAGTTCGATTTCTGGTACCGGAAAAAAAAAATCAAACCCACATTGATAAGAAATTAACAATGGTTATTATATTGCATATTGTTCTCTTCTAAGTAGTTGCTCAGATTACCAGGTACAGGCACGCAAAATTGATCAAACAAATTAAGCACTAACTGTTCCTTTCAATGAACTAGTAGAAGTTAGTAGAACAATTATCTTAGCTGTCTCATATATATATATATATTTTTTCCCCCTTACTTTTCTCTTTCCCCCATCCTAGTTGTTCTTTCTTTCTGAATAGTTTCTTTCTTTTTTACTATATTGATTGTACCTTTTAGATCTTATAGGAGGATTAACATTTCTTTAGAACCATGTTTCACATAAAATGATCCACACTCAGTCCATGACTGCAGATGCCCTGTGAAAGTGCCTACTGATTATCAGATGTGAATAAATCCAGCTTATTTGATCTTATGGTATATGAATCAAGCATTCTTTTTTTCTATGTAAAGAGAAAATGTCAGGTGCATGTTTGAAGAATAACAGGACAGATATCACCAAGAAAGGACAATTAACAAAGACTGGGGCTATGTGTTGAAGACCCTTATATGCGAAGTTTGGGCCAGAAAACCCAAAACAAATTCTCATCACTTCAACTTTTTTTTTTTTTTTTTGGTTTTTCTTCAGTACCAGGAACCGAACTCACGACCTTGTGCTTGCCAGGCAGGCGCTTTTGCCGCTGAGCTAAATCCCCAGCCCTCATCACTTCAACTTTGAGGTTTATGCTTTATTGTGGCAGCTATCGAAGCAGATATTTTGAATGTGGGGAATAGTGGTATTCATAAATACCACAATGAGTACTGGAATACATTAAAGAATCATTTGGGAAAATCTGTCCTTCTCAAAGCTACTACAGGATGTGAATATTAATACTTATATTCATATATCTTTCCATTTCTGGATTTCCATCCTCACAGTCTGAGCTTTTAGAGGTCTCTTTCAGTTGAAGAATTGGTTCATCATCTTATTTGTTTTTGTAGTCAATATGAGTAGTTTGTCAACTCTTTTGCTATAAATCACTGCTCTGTGAAATGTTTCTTTGATAATATAAAGAACAGCTGATCCTAATATGCAGTACATAGTTTCCAGGAGATTTCTTTCTCATCAGATTCAAGTGAAGATTCTCCAGCTTTCCCGGTTGTGTTTATTGCATGTAATGTGCAGATATTCAGGATATTAGGCATCCCATAGCAAACGAAATGACTTCTGTGTCTACTTCTGCGACATTCGCTTCAAATCATGACATCCTGAGATTTTGCATGGTACATTAGTTTCTAAAATCTAAATAACGCATTCTCTTTTTCTTTCAAAGTATTTTTATGTGAATTGTCAGTTAAGAGACCATGAAACAGCTCACCTAGTCACACCAGGACCTGTGCACATTTATTATGGTTTTAATACTACGTGTTTATGGTACATAATGTTTACAATTTCTCTGAGAAATTGGTACATGTATATAACAGATCCCAATCCTTCTGCTTGTTGTTTGAGATGGTCTCACTATGTAGTGCCAACTGAACTTGAGTTCACTTTGTAGCCTAGGCTAGTTTCGAACTCACAGCGATCCTCCTGCCTTAGCCTCCCGAGTGCTGGGATTACATGAGTGCACCACTGTGCTTGGGCCGATCTTTTATATTTTTTAAATCCCCTGTGCTTTCCTTGCCTCCTCCCCCTCAGTGCATCTCTTGGTCACTTTCAGGTTTTTGTTTCTTACACGTTTGCAGTACAGAATGCAAATTCACTGTAATGTTTAGGAGGGTATGAGGGAACTGTGGTTGAGCACTGTCTTTGTGGACAAAAAGAAACAGCCAGAACCTGAACTGTGCCTCCAAAATACATACCAGAGCTCATGAAAATAATAAAGAATTAAAAGTTTTCCTAAGGGACTGTAAAAAAGATGAGAGGTAGTGGCTTTTCTTGGTGGATTTTGGGAACAATCTAAATCTTAATTATCATATTTTAACTGAGATGTTCTTTTTTAATACTTAGGCATCTATAATATATCCAAATGGGTGTATTTCAGAATAGAAAAATAATTAATTTTTAGGCTCTTTGCCATCTGTTTAAGCTGCTTTTAAAATTCACCATAGATTAGGTGGCCTATAGACAATAAAAATTTATCCCTCACAGTTCTGGAGGTTGGGGAGTCTGAAATCAAAGTGTGACCATGCTTGGGATCTGATGAAAGCCCTCTGACAGGGCTCAGACTGCTGACTTCTTGTGTGCTTAAGTACTGAGGAGGATCTCGCTAGTTCTCTGGGGTATTTTTAATAAGGGATTTAATCCGATAGGTGAGGTCAGAGCACCTATGACCTAATCATCTCCCGAAGCCCCCAACTTCTGACCTTAACACCTTGGGCGTAGGATGGCAACATGAGTTTGGGAAGGAGGCCATGGCATTCCAGTGTGACCAACCCATGACTAAGTTTCCCGGTCTGTGACTAAGTTTCCTGGTGCGTGAATATACATACAAGTACTTAAGGACATAACTGCTCTGTAAGGGTTGTGAGAGCTTTGGTACAGAGCTTGACACACAATGCTCAGCACATGCACTGGTGAAGCGAGTTACATACACCACCTCATCTGCTTCTCACAGCAGTTCAAATAGTCAGGGACTGTGTGCTATCCCCATTGTAGGCAGGCATAGGTACACCTTTTCTGTGGTGGTTTATGCCTCAACTTTTGAACAGATCATACATGTATGTTTATTCTAGTTCTGCTATTCACCAGTTGTGCTAAAGGAATAGCCCAGTCTTTAAGAATTCTTGTTTTCCTTTTGTTCATTATATGATTGATCCTTTATATCCACACATTCCACATACAGGGTCAAAGAAGCATAGATTCAGCTGACCACAGATTGAAAAATATTCAGAAAAAATAATCCTGGGAAATTCCTAAAAGCTAAATTTGAATTTTCACATGCTAAGCAGTGCACGTGATTCATGCAAAACAAATGATGTATAAGTGCACCTTTCTGTAACTTCTGGCCAACCCAGTGGTCCTCAGTCCCTCTTAAGCACTCATTGCTTGAGCATCATTCACCTCAGCTCTCATTCCTGTGTCATATTGTGGTCGTGTAGCTACTAAACTTGTCTAAACTGTTGTCATTATTACTTAAATAGTATAGTATAATTTGTATTTACACTTCATTCATTTTGCATTAGATATTATAAGCCATCTAGGAAAGACTGAAAGTACATGGAAGGATATGTAGAAGTGATACAAAAATATTATACCAGTTTATACAAAGGATTTGAAAATCTATCAAAATTTCAGACGTTCAAATTTTGTTACCTGAGGGAGATCTTGTATGTAATCATTGTTGCAAGAGACTCCAGTGAAATAAACAGAGGACAGAAGAGAGAAAAGGGGGAAAAGCCACCTAGCACTGCTTGGAACACTCTTGGTGGTTAAAGCATTTTGTTGACCACTGTGTTGTCTGAATTTTCCTGTTGTTTAGCCACTCTCAGTAATTATTTTTTGTTAAGCAATAAAATGTTTGGCATTTCTACAGAGGTATCAAGGGCTTTTTTGAGGTAGTTGGGGTAAACTCTAAATTTTGTCTAAAACTGAGCCATTCCTTTCTCTTTAGGTTCCTTCTATTATGCAATCTTGTAATATTATGACACGCTTACCTCGGATCTTACTAAAGATTGCACTTATACCCTCTTTTCTACACTTTTATAACTCACTTGATAATACGTTTCATAAACTGGACTTTTAAAAACTGAGAAAAATATCTGTGCCTTAAAGTTATGGAAGGCAAATAGCCTCAAATGTTTCTCTCATTTTGTTGCATTTATAAATGATCAAGAGATATTCTTCACCACCCTCCAAGTAGGGATGCTTATTAACATTTCATTTATTGACTTGAGTTATCAATGACGGTGCTGATGGTTCATCTACCTTTTATACCTACAGTGCAGAAAGAGAAATATGCTCCATTTTTAGATTTTACAACCACTCCTTGGATATAAGTAATGATAAGCAATGCATATTTTAATGCAAAGAAGTTGAAGTTAAATGAATTTACCAATTAACTCAGAAATAGCATTGCATAAATGATAGAGGTACAATTTTCTCCAACTTTGTGATTTGAAGAGCATATGTTTGAATAAGAGATTAAATAAACAACACTTTTTAAAGGTCAACTTCCAAATACCACCATTGTCCCCACTATTTTTTTAGGTTTTCTTCAAAGCAATTAGTGAATACCAACCAAATATCCATGAGGTGAATTTCTGATTTGGGCTTCACTGAGTATTACTGATTATACTGATTCTCTCTGACCCTGTTCCTTAGGAAGTTGGTTATGCATGAATGTGTGAAGTATTAGCTGTGAGATACTAACGTTATTAAATTTCAAAAATACTTGCAACTTGTTTTATGAATATGACACAGGAAGTGATAATTAATCCTCTGGATATTTCTTAGTACTTTGAAGATTTAAAGCATATATGATATCTGGAAAAATACTGTACATATCTGTAAAGTTATTTGATAGTTAAACTTGGAATGTCATTGGTCGAAACAGCAATTATTTTTCCCCAGTAAAATGGACTTTGGTCTTCTTTCCATAATATAACAGCTTAAGGAATGGCTCAATAAACACCTCTGGATTACCAGTAGTTTGCTCAGATCATTATTAATCCATATCTGCCTCTGAGTATTTGAATCCTTTCTGTATATCTCCAGTCAACTAGTCGTTCTGGAAGTGGGGATTGAGTGTAACTATGTAGTGTGTGTACAAAAGTCATGGCTTAGTTTTACTTGTAACTAAGTTATTACTCAGTCAACAGTTTAATTTCATTTTTCATGCTTTTTCACAAAGTCTTTATCATTTAATAATTCTCAGTGAAATTAAATACTTTAATAGTATTATTATGCACTCATTTTTACCCCTATGGTGGCCTCTGGACCTAGTGTAAAGGATGGCAATATAATTTCTAAAGACAGACAGATGATTAAACTATGGAGAAATAATTCATACATATACCTCTCTCTACCTACCAGCCTACTTGTCTCCCTACCTACATACTATACTTCAGTGGTAGATTCAGAACAAATGAGTAGATGTATATTTGTATACTTGCATGTACAATATTTGCAAAAATCTATTACAATACTATAATGTTAATAATTGAAAGGTACAATAGAAGGGTATGGGAAATAAATTTTTCCAATTTTCTTATACTGACACGATCTTACTCTCAAATATATAATAAATGTTATATTATTATTAATCCATATCTGCCTCTGAGTATTTGAATCCTTTTTGTATATCTCCAGTCAACTAGTCGTTCTGGAAGTGGGGATTGAGTGTAACTATGTAGTGTTTTACACTACATAGTGTATGAAGTATGAAGAAGAAAACGTGGTCAGTAAAACTTTAGATCTGAGGTTAATAAATATTGAAAAATAATGATGTCTCCTGTGCACGTCCTAAGAGTACACTTCAGTCTTCAACACTTTCTTCAGTTTTCCCTCCTGGGAGGGGATTGCTTATAAAGTCCTTTGGGTTTCCATTAAAGACTACTTTAATTCATCTCTCTGCTTTCTTACATGCTGACGTTCCTGTGTACGCTTTGTATTCCTCAAAGCAAAAACCTTATTGAATACAAAGTTCTCTAGCCAGAGGACAAATCTTGGTGTGAAAAACATCAGCAAGTGATGTGGAAATTAGTGTCTGTATTACCTTGATACTTAAGTATTCCTGAGCAACAGTTTGCTGTAGACACAAAATATCTTGATTATTGTCTGATCTGAAAGGGTCTTCTTTATAGAGGAAGTGCTAACACAAACATTTACAAATGTTAATTTAGAGAAGTTTAGTGTTGTCAATATATGAATATGTCTATTCTAAAGCTAAAGACATTCACTAAATGACCAACAACTTTCTTATTTCTGTTAGCAGAATAAGTAAATACACTTAAAATGAAAATGAAACAAATCAAACCATTACTAACCAAAACTAAATGAACCTTCAAACATATAGTTCACTCAAATAAAAATTTTAAAAAACAATGTTTTCCTTGAATTACCATGAAGAACATGTTACTTTGCACTATCTTACTTTGGGCTTGAGGTTATTACTTTAAATGATATTTTGTGGCAACTACTAATTATCATGGGCTGTCCAATAAATATGATGGATAGTCCAATTAACTCTTCTTCAGCATCCGTTTTTGAAGATGCTACCTATTGAAACTGACGGCAGTTTATGACCTCCGTGTTGCATATGTAGCTAATTGCTCCTTGGACAATAATTATTAAGTTTCTTGTGGCTCATTCAGTCATTTTGTTTAACAAATTATGAGGCCACAGAGTTTCCCAATTCATTTGACTTCACAACTATGACTCTCCAAGGATTACTGAGCGTCTGCTGTGGATGGTATGGATCGTACAAACACTGAAGTAGTTTACAGGTGTGTATGTGTTTTGTAGGTTTTCCATCGACCGTCACACTGATCTGGAGAGACAATTCAACATTAATGCAGATGATGGAAAGATAACCTTGGCAACACCGCTGGACAGAGAATTAAGTGTGTGGCACAACATTACAATCATTGCAACTGAAATCAGTAAGTACTTGGGTTTCTTCTTTTTTCTTGTGTAACTGGGTTCAGTTGATGCCTATCCATCAGTAAGTGGTCCCAATTTCTGTTAGTTATGTTGGTGATGGAACATATTTTATTGATATCAAGAAGCTTTTTTTGAATGCATCTGCTCAACGTAAAGTAGCGTACATGGTAGTAAATTACCAGAATGTTTGGAGGATATGTGGGAAGGAAGTCTTTTATATCTTGTGTATATTAAATTATATACATGCTTTGAATTAATAATGAGAAAAGACTTAGTAAAGGAGTAAGTGAAAAAAGTTAAATTCAAGAATGCCACACTAAACATTAGGTAGACACTAAGATATATTATACAAGATATATTGCACAAGGTATTAAATACAAGATAGAAAAAATTGTTGACATACTTAAACTGCATACCTACTGACACCCATTTACATGTAGAAAATATAGAAGTAAAAAAAATCACACTATCAATACAGATCATTTTGGAAAGTACAGGCAATTTTTATTTTTTTAGGTTTTAATATACTTTACACAGCAAGCCGAGACTATTTAAATTCTGTCATCCAAATAAATTTCATATAATTTAAGATATGTATAAAATATAAGCTATTATATAATGAAGGAGGTCCTGGGTTGCTAAAACGACACTTAGTCTTTCTGTTAATTTGAAATGGGCTAGATTCCTTGTAATTAATAAAAAGACTACTGAATCTAAACAATAGTTTAATGATGAAACTTTTTGTTACATTATATTTTCAACCTTAGACTCTGACTCCCCAATTTTTTATTATACAAAAAAAGTCAAAGGAACACTATATTCATTTTATGTCCAAGCAAAACAGATTTTACACATTATTTTAATATCTTGTTTCTGTACTGGAGATAAGACCTTCAAAGCTGTATATCAACTCAAAGGGGTTAATATAATGTGGCAGCACTTGCAGGTGAAGGGAGTCTGAATAAGGAAATGAAAATCAGCATTAAGTGGTTGGGCTGAGGCTAAACGCTTTCCTAATATGTGCAAAGCCCTGGGTTTTATCCCTAGCACAGAAAAAAAAAAAATCACCAGTAAGAAATACTTATGGGGATGCATAATATACATAAGAGTGAGAAGATAATTATAGGTTTACACCCTAAAATTCAGTGTATGTTCTTTGGTAAAATGAGAACAGGGGAAGCACCTCTGCAATACACGACTTTCTTGTCTGTGTGAAGAGTCATTCAGATGTTCAGAAGGGGCACAAGTTTTCCTTGTTCTCACATATGAGGAGAATCCTCCACACAGAGCTTTCTAAACTAGAACATCTGTGTAAAGGAGCGCGGATTTAAGGGTAAACACTATCTGTTTCTAACTTGAGTGCAGGCAAAGAGGTTGTGGTTAATTTGATACATTCTTTTAATCTTACCAAATTGATGCTAGATGGAGAAAAGCAGGGACATTTTTAGCATTTTCTGCCAAATACTATTTTCTGGTCTAATATGCTACTGTAGGAGTGATTTTCTCTTGTAACATAAAAGGGACAAGCAAACAGAACACATCATGTGGAGATTTTAATTTATTGGAGGTGTTAAATCCATTTAGAATGGCAAAGTCTTGAATTTTTTATACTTTACACTGTTGAAGCCCCACTATCAATTTACGCCTCCAAGAAAAACTGTATCTGTTTAGATTAGTTTTAAGGCATTCTAAAAAGCTCAATAGAACCACCATTTTCTGTAAGTCACATAGGCAATTTTAAAACAATTTCCTCAAACATTAAAAAAAAAGCCTAGAGAACTTGCCCTTTATACATATCACATGTTTTTATGAGACAGATGTTTTTATTTAAATATTTCTCAAGGCTATTTCATTGTAAGCAATCATGTGGTCCATTCTAAAGAAAAACAGTACATGAACACACAGAACATGGGCTTACATTTCAGGTCAATCCAGAAATAAAAAACTTGTCTGCAAGAAATCACAGAGAAGTAAGGGAGAAGATGCAAAAGCAGATGTTCCAGGACAATGAGCTCTTAACTCCTGGGAGAAAGCACTAAACATAGCCAGAGAAGACACTCATTTGCTCTTTTGTTCATTCTTCATTTATGGAGACTTTATTTCTAACCACTCATCTAGTGACTGGTGATATAGCAGGAAGTAAAATGGGCAACAAGACCTACTCTTCTTGGAGTTTTCTAGTGGAAGAAAAACTAGAAGTAGCTCCTTGTGAAACAGAGCATTGGAATTTGTTGAGATAGTTGTAAAAGAAAGACACAGGCATAAAGAAAGAGGTGACAAGCATTAGGAATTCAAGAAACTCCATTTTGATGATAAGAATAAAAATGGAGGGGCTGGGGATTTATCTCAGTGACACAGCGCCTGCCTGGCAAGC
>NW_004955433.1:18824015-18858563 GCF_000276665.1 Chinchilla lanigera | reverse complement strand
GAAAGAAAGAAAGAAAGAAAGAAAGAAAGAAAGAATAAAAATGAAGAGGGACCTCTTGGATGAACAATTTGATGATATTAAAATTATTTCAAAAGACTGTTGTGACACACACCTGTAATCTAAGGTACTCCAGAGACTGAGGCAGAAGGAATACAAGTTCAGTGTTCAATGTAGACAATTTAAAAAGACTCTATCTCAAAAGTATAAAGGACTGGTAATATAGCTCATGGTTTGATCCCCAGTACCAGAAAAAAAAAAATCATATATGTAAAAGAAAATGCTTTTTGTATATTAGTAAAATAACTAGTAAGATTATTTTAAAAATATTACTATCATTGCTATATATAAAAATAAGCAAATTATAAAAAAGTAGACAAGCTAAAATTATCTTAACATTTTCAGAGAAATGGCTCAAGCTAGTCACAGATAAAAGTTTTATCGTTGGCTCCATGGAGAGAATGATATAGCACTCCACTGCATAACTTGAGTTTGAGCAGGAATTTTATAAAATTTAAAATATAAAACACAAACATGCACTGTTGTCTGAAAAAAAATGGAAGTTGTCTTACCTGTTCTTAAACTTAGAAATTAAAAACTTCATGAATTAGGCTAATTTTGACCAAGAGACAAGCTTTATTTAGGTTTTATATCTTAAGATATGTGGGACATTTCGTATGAAATTGTCACTCTGACTGGTTTGAATTTTTGCATAAAACTTCCTTAATACTAACAAGAATGAGAACACATAACAGAACTAAGTTTTGACAATAAAATAAAAGTTGGGTTGAGCATAAACCTAGAAACTTTAAATGTATGATTAAGCCATTTTTATTCTAGTTAATGAAAAGAAGTTGAATAGGATCTCAGAGAACTAAAAAAAATTGGAATTACTATGAAAAAGCTTAGGAACTTGTTTTGACTTGGTTTGATTATTTAGGACATCCTGTATGTTTATCTTCCAAAGCCACAGATTATGTCTTGGAAAAAAAAATATTAAAAGGAGATTTATTGTATTTGTCCAAGGTGAATATTAAAACTACCCAGGATAACAGACTCCCATAGGAGAAGTTTCTAATAATGATAAAGAAATATTCATTCCAGACAGAACATTTTAAAATGACTCTCAGAATGCCATCTCATCAGACAGAAAGATTTAAACAAATGAAATTAAGCTAAAATGTGGATTTGGGGGAAGTCCATCTGTTATCTCTTAATGAGAATGGAGATGTTGTCCTTTATCCTCCCGTGTCAGATTCACTTAAAAAAGACTCGGATCGCTCACCGTGTGCATTCCCCCAGTATTTCAGTGTAATAGACCCACCCTCCCGTCCTGAGCAAGCACACAGCTCAGCCCATGAAGCAGAGCTGGATGCCAGTGTAGCAACCACAGAAGATGTTGCTGTAGCTTATCTCTGCTAGCAACAAGCCCATCCACTAAAACAACAGTCCATCACTCCTGTTTTTTATCGTGATAGAGACTTAAGGTAAATATGGTTGAATACGAGATCCTGAAAAAACTTTGCAGTCAGCCCTACAGTGCATTTAAACCTCATAGCACTCTAAAAGTAGGTACTGCCATTATGTGTAAATATCAGAGAATGGAGTTAAGACAAAGTTTATGTAGTTTGCCCTTCATTTCAGATGGAGCAACGCTAGGGGGAGGCCCGTAGGTGCAGAATTGGAACTTTGTTTGAATGAAGGATCTATGTTTGAATACACCTTCATGGAATCCTCTCTTATTCTTCCTGCCTCATCCTGTTCCATCTGAGCTCCAGGCACCACCCCATGAAGTAGTTGTTCTGTATAGAGCAGAAGACTTGGGTGGAAACAAGGGTAGAGTGGAGGAAAGATCCACTTTATAGGCTCAAACGCTGTCACTCTACAATTTGTAAACAACAGCAGGATTTTTACTTAAAAGAATAAACCTGATATTTGGAAATTTTCAAACTGGAATTCTATCCTTATTTCAGAGACAAACTAAGGAACATAGTCCAGAAAATACAACACAGTGAGTTTCAGGGGACTAGGTTTTTCAGTGAAGACCGTTAATCCCAATCACTTAGGTAATTGCTTGAAACAAGTAAATAAACAAACAAAAAAAAATAGTTCTGGACCTTATCTAAGACTTACTAAATCAATCTCAAGAGAGAGGTTCAAAAATCCACTTTTGAAATCTTTTCCCTGTTTTCTGCCTCTGCTTAAAACAGATAAACATTCACATTCATCACTGCTGAGAAAAAGGGAAGAGAAACGTTAAGATGGTATGTGTTCATTAATTTTAAAATATTTTTTCCTGTCCTGATCATTTGAGATTTCACTAAGCATTCAGCTGAGAGTTAAACTAAGGATTCTCTGAGGATAGGGCAAGAGCAAAATGCATAGCAAGAGGAGAGAGGCAAGCTATTAGTAGATAGAGCCTAAATTATTGAACAATGCTTAGAACATACCGTACAGGAGCATTTTAAGGGCCTTGAATGCCGATTTTACCATGTCCTTCCCAGAGAGCTTGATGATGTGGAAGGGAAAGTGAATAAAATCTGAGGTTTTGTAACTGCAAACAGGCAATGGGCATTTACAGAAAGCATACTGCTATTGGTTACCTGAAAGTATTCAAAGCAGGAAGCATATAATTGCCCATTAAATTAATCTCTTTGAGTTAGTGAGAATGCATTGCTCTGGCCTACTACAGTGGGCTGTATACAATATTGCAAATGAAGCTTTTCACTAATGATGGTTAAATCTCCCAGGGAAAACATTAGTTTGATAGCACTTAAGGAATGTTTCTTCCTGGCATGAGGCCCAGTTTCCAGAATAATTGCTGTATCTAACCAAAGCTACTTAGAAAAAAATATATCCTCATAGGTTTCTCAGTGTGTGGAAGAGTCTTGGGTTCTGACGTTGGATGGAATTACAGTGTTGGCCATGTCTTGGCATTTCACCGTGGGTACTTTATTTCTTCTCTTTTATTCTCAGTGTTTCCACCTGTGAAATGAAGAGAAGAATTTTTCTTTAAACTCTTGAGTGTAGTCAGAACTGAATTAAAAGTGATAGCGCGGTACCCCTTAGCACGGAGTACATGTACAATCTTTAGAAAGGTTGTATGAATTGTTTACATTTTTGTGGTTGAATCAGCCCTTACCTGGGGTTAATACCTGTAGAACTTAAAATTATTTACTCATTTCATATTATCTTTTTGCTCTTCTCCTCCACACAGCAAATGCCTTGGTAACCAAAGCCTGTGTGCTGCTGCTAAGGGCAGTTATATTTCAGCATTTCACAGTGAATGCTTGTTCACTGACCTTTCTGTTGCCTTCGGTTTAAGCATAGTATTCTGACCAAAGGCTATAGAGAGGCCTTCAAAATGATGCAATGGTATGGTTACCAGCTAGGACAGCCTGATTGGACTAAGGGCTTCAGATATCATAGCAAGACACTTGTTCAAAATACTTGCATATCCATGTGTATTGCCTATGGCTCAAGCAGGTGCACAGTGTCAGTAAGGTGAATACCGTTCACAAAGTAGAGAGCAAGGAGATGAAGACAAGTTATTGACCAGTTAGATGCTTTTCACATAAAGGAAATGGTGCTAAGATCCTAAATTGGGCAGTGAAATTCAGCTGCAGGAGTGCATAAAGGGCTGCAAATATCAGGGAGCCTGCAGCATTGTATGACTGATATGCCTGCCTCAGAAGACAGTTGCAAGTCAAGTTCCTGTCAAGATCCTCCTACTCGGGTAGGCGGAACAGTGCTGTAAGGTAGAGAGCAGTGTTCTGAGCAAAGAGAAATATAACAAAGGGAAGGGAAACATAAAATTTGGGAAAGGTGTGGGGAAGCTCCGTTTGTGGGAGACGCATGGGCGTCCAGTGCCCACTCAGGGAAGAATTGGACTTCGTGCCATTTCAAGACTAAGAAGATAACTGATGAAAGCCAAAAATAAATGCAGTTCAGTACAGGCCCATGCTAACTTCACTGTAATCTTCGTGAATCTCTTGCCACCTATTCTTTCGTTACTTTATTTCTTTGCATATTGACTTGAGAATTATTCTGTGCTTTCCTCCTTCTTCTGCAAACATTCTACCAATTTATTCTCAGAACTTCTTCATATTTTTCATAGCCCCCCTTTCCCTTTCTAGTCTACTTAGAAAGCATACATGCCATGAGCAGGGCAATATACATTTTAACCATTTCAGATGTCAGTATAATTTATAGTCCATGGCTGTAACCTTGAAGCAGAGTTACCTTAAAAGGAGCTCCTCCCTGTGAATTTTCCTGTTCTGCTTTGTAAATCATCTCCCTCAAAGCTTCCCAGTACCTCTTATTATAGGCAAAGGATAGAAAAGAGGTAAGAAGCAAATATCAACACCATAATTTGGGTTGTAAGGTGTAACGAACTGGCCACTAATAACACACTGTCATCTCCTGGCCTGTCATACCACATCCAGGGAATTGAAGAGATTCTATATATTTGAATAGAACTCAAAGGTAAGGTGGTATTGGGTTTATTTATATTTAGACATTGGCTTCTCTTTAGGCATAGGAAAATTGTAAGAATTTGGAAAGAGTGTATAGATACCAGTCTAGAAACCAAATGAAGGGCTGGGGATTTAGCTCAGTGGCAAAGCGCCTGCCTGGCAAGCGCAAGGTCGTGAGTTCAGTTCCCGGTACCGGAGAAAAACCAAAAAAAAAAAAAAAAAAAAAAAAAAAAAAAAAGAAACCAAAGGAAATAAGCTGAACGTTAAGAAACCAGGTTTTTAAGTCCTTTCACTAGGATCTAATCATTATTTTTTACTTACCTACACTCATTTTGTTGATAAGTTACTTAATTTGCCTCTCTGTGGCTTAGTTTCTCCATCTATAAAATAAGGAATATGTGGGTATGTATTCAAAAGTATGTGAAGAAGAGTAAATACATACATATTTTATTGTCCTACTTATTAATGATAGCACTGGGAATGTTGATATGATTATGATATTAGTTACAAATGAAACAGTTTTATTTTTATTTTAATCAAAGAGCATTATGCCAAAGAGTGACCATTTTGTCATTTAGCAAACCTCAGCTTCATGCTGAGTACCTAGCAAATTGTGAATTTGTTCCAGAGTTATTACTTTGAGATTATCTGAGGGTTGTCTTACTTAGCGTTTCTTGTCACTGGAGCAAGGCACCAATACCCACATCTTTAAGGAAGAGAGGTTAAATTTGGCTCAGATTTTGAAGGATTTAGCACATGGCTGTCTGGCTGTAAGGCAGAAGCATGGTGGAAGGCGTGATGGTAGAAAACTGCTCACCCTATGACAGCCAAGAATCAGAGAGAGGTGGGGATTGGTAGGGACAAGAATATACCCTGTCCATCACATCCTCAGTCCCCTGCTCTTTCTGAACAGGCTGCATTTCTGAACATGATATTTTGGGTGGCATTTTAGATCTAAAACAAAACATTCTACCTGTGGACTCCAAAAGCCCATGTCCATCTCACTACGCAAAGTGCAGTTTGGCCATTTCTAAGAGCTCCCAATGCCTTAACAGTTCCAGCCTTTCTGACAAGTCCAAGTCCAAAGACTCTTTGGAGACTCAAGAAAAAATCTTAGCTGTGAGGCCTTATAAAAATCAAGAAGAAATTTAAATACTTTCAGCACACAATGACACAGATTAACACTCTCTTTTCAAAGGGGAGGAAAGGGTAATAGAAAGTAATTGGACTAGAGCAAGAATTAAACCAGCCCCATGTGGGCTAACATTAAATCCTATAGCTCCACATCCAGCACCCAATGGAGGCTCTAGTGAGGTGTGAAATTCAAAGGACTTGGACTGCCCCACTCATGTGACCTGGCAAGTTCAGCCCACATGTCCTTTGTCTTTGGCTGGCACTGTTGACAGTTTTCCTCAGCAAATGTTCCCCATTCCTTTCATGTCCAACTTACATAGGAATCCATTGTATCTTTTGGTTTAACTGTCACAGATTCAGACATTCCCCTCTTATGCTCCCTTAAAGGAATTATGATCCTGTCACACATTTTCCTGACCTCCCAGGCCTTCTGGAGTGAGGGTGAAAACCTCCAAGATGTGCTTTCTGCATGCTTGGAAAACAAACCCCATGTCAGTGATGCCAAAGTCTGCTGCCACTTCAAGCAGTAGCTTGAGCCTCTTGGAAAATATCTGTGGTGCCTCCTTTTGGCCTGAGTGCCTGTTCATGATAACATGAGTCTTAGAGAAGCAGCTCTCTAGAGCGCCCTTCTTCAGTTGGGGAAGCACAGACTTTATCTCAAATAAAATGTTTTCACTTTTGTACCTTTGAGCCTGTGACTGATGGGGTCTTAATGATTCCTGAGATGACTTCAAGCCATCTTAATATTGTATTGATGCCAAGTACTTGACTTCTTTTTAATGCTGTCCTTTTCAGCAACCAAATTCTCAGTGGGTCCAAATTCACAGTTGTTTCATTTCTGGCACGCCACAGAATGTTACAAATTGTTCAGCTCTATCTTTGGGTCTTGATTTTCCCTATAAATGTGGCTGAAAGCAGCCAGCAGAATCCATTCTGTAGCTTGAATGTTGGGTGGATTTGAAATTTCCTCTACCAGATCACTTAGTCTACCACCCTTAATCTCAATCTCATATAAAAATCTCAGGATGTGTGCCAAATGTAGGCCCATTTTCTCTCTAGTGTAACACACACAGGTTCTTATAAGATTTCTAGTATAGTCCTCATTCCTAGCTACAACCTTTCTAAGTTTGCTTTTGCTGTATTCATTCTTCTCGACATCCTATTTGTGTGAGCTATTATCATTATGTGCACTGCTCATAACATTCTAGGGCCACATCTCCAATCTTTTCCAAACCCCTACCTCAAACCAGTTCCAAAGACCAGTTATACCAACAACCCAACTCCTGATCAAATTTTCTATATGTGTCACTTTTCTGAAACTGTAACACAACATCAGACACTTGTAACTTGAAAGAGATATTTTTCTTGGCTCACAGTTTTCGAAGGATAAGTTCATGGTTGCTTGCTTCCAAGGCAGAAATCACATAGCAGAAAGGCATGGCTGGGGAAAGCGGCCCATTCCATGGCAGTCAAGAAGCAGAGAGGGTAGAGAGAGGAACACAAAGATACCCTTCCAAGTGACACTACCTGTCACCCATCCAAACTTTGCTAAACCATGCATAGCATATAATTGTTTTATTTTAAAAATTAAAAACAGAACTGACAAAACAACAATGAAGACAAAATAAAAACAACACAAAAACATCAAAAATGATACACGACCGCAAGACAAAAAGATAGAATTTCACAGTTTTTTAAATGATGTTTTCCAATAGTGGTGTCTTATTTCCCATCTCAATTCTAAATATCCAGGAAAAGTTAGCAAATTTAAAAGCACCCTTCTCATCCAAAAGCAAGGTCATCAGCACTGCTATAACCACTCACTTGCTAAGCAGTACAGATTCCTTAAGAACATAACTTCTGAAGTCAGTTTACCTTAGTCAAAATGTTGGGACTTATATATGCTATATGTGGGACTTTAATAAGTTCCATCATCTCTTTGTCTTATTTGCTATACTTGAAGTTTGTTATTAGGGATACATGAGATAACACAAGTAAAATGGATAAAACAGACTCTCTCTCTGTCTCTCTCTCACTCTTTCCATATATATATATATATATATATATATATATATATATATATATATATATATATTTCCATAATACTCTTTCTTTTTTCTATTTAAAATTCTATCTTCTCTTCACATTTATCCTCTTTCAAACTAAACCTGGTACCTGCTGTCACATTTCCTATTGTTCCAGTTCTTCATCTAAATATTCTATTTGTTAGTCAAATCCTGCTTTTCCCTCCATCACTAGAATTAGAGAGAAAAAGGGAACCAAAATACTTCTATGGACACTAATATATGTCGTTGCATTTCTGCTGCATAACACATCATAGTAAAGCTTGGTGTCTTAAAACAAAAAACATGTATTTCTCCTGATTCTGTGGAGTATCTGAATAATTCTTTTGATTTGAACTTGTTTGGCTAATCTTTCTGGTCAGCCAGTAGCCTACCTTGTGTTGATAGGTCGTGGGCCTTGCATGTACAAATTACCTGGCTTGTCTGTGCTTTCCATGATCTCCTGTCCTGTGGTGGACTAAGTCATCCTCTTTAGTAGTAGTGTCAGGGTTATATGAAACAGCATACATGAGCCTGGTAAACAAGCACTTTTCTTTTCAAGCTGCAGTTTGCATCAAGACTGATAATATTATATTAGACCAAATAAGTCACCCTATCAAGCGTAGATTCAAAGATTAGATTCACAGGGTAGATAAGTAAATGCTACTTCTTGATACAAGGACTTGGACATAATATGATATTTAAAAAACCAAATTTACTTCAAACTAGTGTGTTTTTACTTCAAACTAGGGTGCTAAAGTTTGTGTGCAGGATCAGTGAGGGACATTGATCCTACACACATGGCTACCTTTCTGCCCTGTTTCTAGAATCATTTTTGTCAGGATAGTTCACACACATGCAGAGGTGTTTGCTTCATAACCTTATTTATTTTGGAGCAAAGATAATTCACATTATTTTTAACAGCCATCAAATTGTTAACTATAGATTTTTACAATCTCAGTTTGAATGACAATTTATATTAACTCATCACATCTATTTATGCATCCATAATGCTCAGAACACTTCTGTCATATAAATGTTAATGTAAGTGTCAGCTATTATTATTTTATATCCCAATATCGCTGGTAGTATTAGGTTCCTTTGGTGCACATCCTTGCTTTGTTGTAAAGTGGTATTTTCCTTCACATCACTGGCCAAGGCTTATTATACACACTTATTTGCTTGAGGTTTGAAAACACATCTCTAAGGGAAGAAATAGATAAGACCATTGCTCTCAAGAAACATTTTATTATTTTTTATTATTGATCACTGTTTTATCCTGTCAGTCTAGTCCAGTACTTGGGACTCCTAATAAATATTTATTAGATGAATGAATGAATAAAGGAAATAAGGAAATAACACCACCAGGGACTACTCTGATAAATTCTGACTCCAAACAGACACTATTAATTGACTGGTGGAAAGGATCTTTGCTATTTAAAAAAAAAAAAAAAAAAAAAGATCTTTGCCTTAATTTATACTACTCAGTTCTTAGTTAAAAATCTCAGGCAGACAGGCACATACATGGCTATCTGGATATTTTTTAAAAGAAGTCATTGTTTCTTGAGTGACTGAAGCTGACATTTAAAAGGCAAGAAGAATGTGCTCACCTTGTATGAAAACTGTGGGTCCTGGCATGCTCCAACTGGACTGCCATAGAATATTAACCAATCTGGGGAGTCAGGGACTGTAAGAAAGGTGCTGGTGGAAAGGAGCCCCGGGTCCCCTGTCTCCTTCCCCAAGGAGCCAGGCTTCTGATCTAGAAACCTTCATTTCTCTTTCCTTCTGAGTGCCTTGAGGCAAGCCCAGAATAATGGTAGGCCACACTTCATTACCCAACAAGGCCGTTTATCATTTAATCTGATCTGTATTGAACAAGCAGAAGCAGGTTACAAAGCAGCAAAGCCAAGAGAATGAAAATGCAGCACGTTTTTTGATTACAGGAATCCTTAATCCAAAGCTTAGCATCTAGAGCTAAAAATAGGCCCCGATTCCATTTTCTTTCCACCCCCATCTGCCTGCATTTCTGAGCCCTTTCAGGTGGGCTTTAGCTGGATGATGGACATTTTCACTTTGATAACCTGTTTCCTTCTTTTGAGGGGTGGTGTGTGTCACTTACCCTTCACTCTTATGTGGCTGGTATTTTCGGTCTCTGTAGTCTCTTTAGGATAAGGATGCACTTCATATGACACCTGAGGTCGAAGCTTATACTGTTTCTCAAAAGAAGTGTCATGCCTACTCCGTTTATGGCTGCCAGTTCTATTCACCCAGGAATCCAATTCAGCTAAGAAAAGGGAAACAAATATGCTTTGACCAGCAACTTTCTAAGCAAAACCGTGTTGAGCTCTTGACAAACCTTCCAAAAATAACTCGAGGAATTGTAAACTGTAGAGTCCCCTTTCCAAGCCTGTGTATGGCATATTTTGATATATGTACACATTATGGGATAGCTATATTAAGCAAATTGACAAATGCATTCCCTCATATATGCAATTTTTTTGTGTGAGAACTGCTCTTTGTTCTTTAAGAGTGAAATCAAGAAGTAGAAGTTTGCATTTAAAACTCAAATCCCTTAGTATAACAGCATGTAGAGTTCACTGGAATAGGCTTCCCTATTGGATGCGAGAGACCATATTTGCTGGGGGGATTCTTTGTAGGTAATAATTTTTACCAGAATCATGAAATACATGTTAGGTTTTGTCACAAATGCATTTTTAAAGTTAGGAAATGTTTTTATCAAGAGGACAGGAGCTTAGAATACCTACTAAAGATGAGGAAAATGAAGAAGAAATGAGTAGTTACAATGTTAGGAGAAGCCAATTATGCTTGCCTTTACATGCTACATAATAAAGTCATCTTATTCTCTGGGTCCGAGGAACCCATCAAATATATTGAAATAAAGGAAATAGACCTCATAATATTAGCATTCAAATTTAGTGGCAGAATAGGTTATAGCTATATTAGAGAGACTGGAGAAGGGAAAAATATGACAAGGGTTTACACCCTTAACTTTATGGGATATAACAATCACCTGAGGAGTTGTTAAAATTACTGGGTGAAGAATCTGTATTTCTAATCATTTTCCATGTGAGAGTGATACTGTAGATGAGGGAATCACACTTTGAGAACTATTGCTATGACCCCTGAAGTCCTAATTCATGACAAAACTAACAGTGCATTGGAAGGGAAATGAATTGACAGAAATCAGCATCTGATTAAAAATAATGAGGATGGAGGAAAAGCAAAAGCTACTGGAGGTTGTAAGCATTGGTGACCAGGACAAAAATATACAATTAGAAGCGATGTGCTTACTGTGTAGCAGGCAATGTTCCAGCTCTTTCTATGCTACTTATTATGTTGAATTCTCACAGTAAACCTATGACTTAGTATCATCAATTCTTGTTTAGTTAATAAAGCAAAGACGCCAAAGCTCAAGCTCACCAGATTCAGATGGCTGAGTTTGGATTCAGTCCTAAATTTGTCCACCTCTGCAGCCCAACTTTTGCACCTTTGCCTCTATTTCATCCTATGGATAGCTCAGTTCTATTCAGACGAATGATTCATGCTAAAAAGTCAGATTACAGAGAAGGTGTAGTCTGTTATACCCAAAGTTTAAGTGTCCACACTCTTTCAGGTAGTTGTTCATAAGAGAGTTTGGAGCATAGTGGGTTATTATTGTAGTCTTTTACTCGGCTGAAGTATATGAATGGTGCAGGGTGGGATGGAAGAGGCCTTCATGGTGATAAGAAATTTAGGATTTGTACATGTGAATTCTGTTCCAGAGGAATGTGGATTATAGATACATGAACATGTGGTGTAGTATTTATGCACATTGGAGTTCTACTCTCCCATAAAGAACAACAAACTTGAGACATTTGTAGGCAAATGGATGCACTTTGAAACCATATTTTTAAATGAAATAAATTAGACACACAAGTTTAAATATTCTATAGTTTCTCTTACAACAAGAGACCCAAAGTATAAATAAAGAGAAAAATAAATGACAAATCATAGGAAGTAGGGTAATAGAAATTTTGCAAATGGGAATGGGACAAAGAGAAGGGGGGGGAGGGCAAGTAATGGAAAGGAATAAAGAAAGAATTAAGGTGTGTTATATATGTGTACCAGCTTCCCACACAGAAAGCAATCATTGTATAATGCAAACATGTAGTAGTAAAAATAAGGCTGAAAAATATACTAAAGACTAAGTGCGGAGCTATTATTGAAACTTGAATGTGTTCGGTATTCCCTGAGATAAGCATGGAGTGATTCTGAAGTTGGTTCCATACCCCTATTGCTATAGTTTAACAGTGATGCTTAACTATGGAATGGACGAGGGAGGCACTGAATACAGCTGTAGTGTGAAAAGACACCTTGTACTTTGCATTGAAACACATATGGATTCCAATGTAGCATCCATTAAGAAACAATCTACCTGAACTTCAACAATTTCCTGCACCTAGTTCATTTATTTTTATCACTAAAAGAAGTACATAGCATTCCAACTCAGTTGGTTAACAGGAAATGTATGTATGGATAATATTTTTAATGTCACCTGACATAAAAATGTCTTCAATTAGTAGGCACTGTTTTTAGCAAGAACAAATCCTTATGAGTCTGCTTTTTTAGGTGAACTATTCTGAGCTGGATGTGAAAAGGACAATGATTTTTAAAGAGCTATTCTGTGTTGATTTTTATTTAACAGTTTGTTTAGCAAACACGCAACTAATGCACTGTGAAGAAAATCTGTGTTTGGAAAAATCTCTCTATCTTCTCTTTTCTGCTGGCTTTTAAATATGATTTGTCATTAGACTGGGTGTTAGGCACAGTATCTAAATTTCCTTGCCAGTTCATATTTAAATATCTCTGAATATAAAAATATCCATACTGAGCCAGCATTTGATTTCCTACTGAACTATTTTTCACATTTCCAATATAATTATGGAGCAGTTACAAAGAAACAAAGAATGAACTTCACAGAATACCATAGAAACCCACATTTGTTTATTTAAGAAAAAGTTATAAAAAGCATCTGAGACAGAAACTGATGTGTTGGGTGAATTCTCATGGTAAGTGATGATACTTCATGTAAATTTGAAAATATCTGTATATGTGTTAGAAATGATTGGTCACACATGGATTTTTAAAAAGTTATATATGCTATAAATGGCTCATTGCATATAAATAGGAGACTTAATGAAGATAAGGAATGCTGAACTCATTACTTTTACTTGAACTTTTTCCACTTAAATGATTGCTTTTGTTTAGAATATTGTGTTTTAAAGACATTTATCATAACATTAATCGGTACTAAGTGTGTGACATAGCTGCACGAAGAATGCCCAAAGTGTCTAAGAGTCTAATCAGGGACACATATTGTTGATAAACTAGAGCCTGGAAGTGTGTCCTGTTGGAGCTTCCTTTTAAAAGAGGCTTTTGGACAGCATTTGTGTGGCCTTAGTGGGAAGACAGGAAGCATCCAGACTACATGCATAAGGAAATAATGAGTTCTAAATGCTGATTACTTTAATAGTCTTCATAGCAATCTCGATGCTACATTTTGACAAACAAAGAAGGAAAGCAAGAAGTTTATAAACAATTGAAGCAATAGGAGGTTGTTCGGGTGATTTGAGGAATTTCGTGATGGAAAGGAAGGTCTGTTCATCTTGGTAGATTTCATGCAGCCGTGGATATGGCAGCCTCCATTCTAAATACAATTGTCTCCACACACGCTTTTGAGTGGGTTTGGGGAATGAACAGTACAGGTAGTTAATCCCGAATGCAGTGAATCAAAATCAGACATTCTCCAAGGCCTGAAATGTTTTCAGTTCTAACAAGTAAAAAATTCTAGGCTGAACTTTTCTTTAACACACAAAGTTATTAATATATTGTGAAGAACTGCCTTCAACCAATTTGCACAAAATATATATAAAAACAAATGAATTTTAGACCTGGATCCTGTCCTCAAGATATCTCAATGTGTATGTAAGTACTTTAAAAATCTGAAAAAAAAAAAGTCTAAAATTCAAAATACATCTTGTCCTAGTCATTTTGGATAATGCATACTTGACCTGAAGGGCAACAAGGAAGGTGTAATATAAAAAGATTCCAAAGGTATGTTTCTCCTTGTAACTTACACTTCTTTGGGCATCATAAGAATAATGACCCCAGGAAGTAATATGAGTATAAAATGAGTGACTCGTTCTCCACCTTGCTTTCCTCATGGTCCTTAATGTCTCCACATCTAGAGCAGTAAAATTGTATGACATCGGATTGTGACAATGAAACAGAAAATTAACATTTGAGATGCAGAAGTTTAGTCCCTGTAAAAACATTATTTTGTTTCATTCAACCCTCACAACAAGCTTGTGATGGATGTATCCTGGAAATCAATTTAGAAGTGTGTCACATGGGACTCAGGAGAAGTCTAAGGACATAGAAAGGTGACAGATCTAATAAAGTGAGGTTTGAATCCACCACATTGATCAGCAAAGGCAAAACTTGTGCTACTGTTTCATGCCACTAGATGCAGTGGGTAGGTGAACATTTTTGAAATGTAATCTTTGTACACATTTTCAGGCATGAAAGTAGTTGCTAAGCATTGTCATAGGTACTAAACCTAAGGGAAAAAAACCTGGGAGTTACATTACTTGGAATTGGCTTGGGAAGAGAACCACAGAAAATAACAGTCATAGAAAATGGCATATTTTTTTAATTCAGAGTAGCTTTGCCATGAATTTGGGCTCAGTGTTTTCTCCATACAAATATTTTCCCCTTTACATTGTGCATACAGTGTAATAATTTTATTGCAACAGGAACATCTGGTTTTAAAAGGCAAAAAGGTGGGTGTGATACATCCGTTTGGGAAACGTAGATTCAGTTCTTGTGCCTGTCATAGTTGTAACTTTGCACTTCAGCGTTTTCTTCGGTGTGTAGGTGAAATGAATCACTGTTTTTTTTTTATTTCCAGCTGACAATTCTTCAGTGGTTTTAGCTTACAGGCTAATGAAGAGCACAAATTTAAGGACAGAGAAACACAAGTTTATAAACTGACAATGAAATTTCTAGGACTTAACATTAGGGCAAATATTCTTTTTAATCCTTGCTTTCCTCATTCATAAGATGTAGATAATACTGCCTTTCCACATGGTCATGAGGTGCATCTAACATAGTGGACAGCCATGAAAATAATAAAGTGGGTGAAACCAATGACACAAGATACTGGCACTTCATTCATTAAAATAGCAGTGTCCTAGTAATGCGATCCAGAGCCCCATAGAGAGTTTGAGATCGTTTTAAGGACTCTGCAAGATCTAAATATTTTTCTGAATAATATTAAATCTCTAGTTGGCTCTTTCTGTCTCAGGCTTTCACTAGTAAGGATGAAGTTCTCCTGAGGCTGCACGGCATGGATTAATATTGTTGATGAATGGCTGCCAGAGTGGATGATTGTTTGTTTTTGTGGCTTTTGAAAAAAAAAGTTTCAATTTCTAATATAGTAAATGAGGAGAGGTATGACTAGTCACCAAACTTCAATGAAAAAGTTTTTCTTTTCTACTTTTTAAAAAAATAATTTTAAATATATAAATACCCAAGGTCAAGTTGTTTGGGTACTATTGTAGGAAAGCATTTATTTTCTCACTTGGTTTGAGGTAATTTAGTTTAAGATATATTAATGAAAAAAACTGTTGTGTTGCTGCCAGTGTGTAGCCTGGACACTGAGAGAAGATACACATGTAATATCTTTAGTAGCATTCTCAGTATGGAGTATACAGTAAAAATTCAGTCAAGGCTGGCCACTGTTAACGGTAAAGTAAAAATGAAGATAGTCTTAAGGAAAAGTTTGCCATTGTAATTTACATTTCTTGGGTCATACCAAAGACAGTTGCCTTCTCAGGAGACCTAATTAAGCCCAGATCAAGACTTGTCTATTACTAAGTTCTTTGCGCCACTATGAGCAGACCTGGAAAAATAAGCATTTCACATAGGTAGAGCTCAGGGAAATCCCTCTAGACATTGCCACAAAAACAGAGATGTCCTGGTTGATGGACCAGTCCTTCCAAGTACGAATAACTTTGGCTTTCAAACTTTCTTTTTGCAAGTAAGAAGAATTCTTTACATTTTAATTACAATATGGTGTACTTCGTAACGTGATTATTCTTTCCTCTATCGTAAGTCCTCAAAACAAGGGTATGAAGTAGGTCTGGGCTGATGTTGTCCTGTGTTTTAGGTGGTGGAGCTGTAAGCCAGAATCTTAAATTGCTTCCTCAAGATTGTGCATCTGGACAGTGCAAAGTCACTCGGCAGCCCTAAGGCTTTTCATGAATTCATAATGAGAATGTGTTTACCGAGTATATATTTTGCAAGAACAAATATAAAACATTGATTCAAGTGACACAAACTGTAGCATTGGTATCAATAATGTGTGTCAGTTGGTCATAGTGTGCATCACAGTCAATTTTGAAGAGTGATTATTCTACCTAAAATTGTGTGAAGAGTGTCACGTCTATTCACGTATCATTTAAGTCATTTGGCTAAACAGATTGCGGATTGTGAGCTTAGGGGAGAAAGTACAATTAGAGCGCAATTTCTGCCCTCTTCCAGGAAGCAAGATGCCTGGTGACTTGCTCCATTCAATGTTCTTTGGTCTGGAAGCACATTATCTTTTCTAAAGGATGAAAGTGGAGCTCTGGCATGCAGTACGCTGCTGGCTGGTCTTGTCTTTAAAGTTGTTCATGTAATCTTGTCCCAAAATGGCTCTTTATAACATAAGTCACTTACATGACACAGGAGATGACTAAATATTTTTGGTACAACTTCCACGCATATAATAGAACAAAAGGAAGTGGTCAATTTATGTATATGTTAGATATGATTACACAGACAGGCTATATTTTCTCTATTTTATAAGACTTGAAATGTATAAATATCATCTCATGTCTTATAAAATAGGAGTAATGTTCTGGTAATCTGAGTAACTTCATTGAAGATAACAATATGTAATATAACTACCACTGTTAATTCTTATCATATTGTTTTGAAATCTCATATCATTTTTATTGTTTTGTTTTTGTCTTTGTTAATGTTATTTTTTTCTCTTTAAATTAAAAACTTAACAAAAGAAATATATAAGTAAAAGTGATTTCTTTGAAGTCGTTGGCATATCTCTTTCCCAGGTTAAAGTTTCTACTAAAAGTTTCTACTTAAAGTTTCTACTTTGTCTTTCCATCAGCAGTAAACTAGGTCCATGTCCACAACACATGGACCCCTAGCAGGTCTCTAGCATTACATTCTAATTTTATTTAGTATCAAAGAAAATGAAACTTTCTGTTGTTCCACAGAATGAGCTAATTTTAAAAATTAGTGCAGGTCTATTACTCTCCTGGGTTACGATAAATAAAAGTTGCATGGTTTGAAATAGTAAAGTTAGTTCAGTTTTTTTTTTTTGTAGTAAAAGCTTAAAAAAGAGAGAACTAGAGTTTTCTTACATTTATCTGAGAACATTATTAGATCTATTTCTACATCTATAATTATATAATTCCAAAACATCTGGAAGCAAAAAGGAGAAATTTAATCAACTGATAGTTTACCCCCACACAACCAAATGACAGATGTGGGAAAAGCTTGATGTGGATCTCAAGTAATTTTAATGAATTCCAGGAAAAACAAGCCTTAACAGTAAATCTATCAGATCTTGGGAATCATGTACTTTATGGCAATAATCACACCTGGGAATGAGGAGGCAAGTTCAAATATCAGCATACAGTATTTCAACATCATCTCTTCTCTTAGTTTCTCAATTCTTCAATGTGTCCTCTGTCCTTTAAAGTGTTTAGTTTCTCAGATCTGTTTGAGATTTAGACATTTGCGGTAATTAGGAGAGAGTTTCAACTAGACTGGCTTTTGCCTTGCCCCCAGGATTAGTGCAGCACACTTTTGGATTTCTCCAGGTGAGTTAAAAAGGTGTGGCCCTCCCTCTTCAGTTCTGCCTGGCTTCCAGGCCACCTGAAGTGTGCTTCGCTCTTCCATGGTCTTCTGCCATGCTGTTTCTACTGTGGAGCCAGTTGACCCTGGATTGAAACTGTGAGCCAAATTATACCTCAGCTCCTTTAAGTTGTGGGTGTTGGGCACTCTGTCTAGTGACGAGAATGTTGATAAATACAAAAAAAAATTCATATGGGAGAAGTGGAGTCATTTTCTATGACTCTACTGAGTAATGTGGTTTAGCAACATTTGGAAGTAGTTTGCTGAACAAGTTTGGAAGGGTGTAGAGATGAAATCTAGTGAAGCTCTACATTGCTGTAATCAGAGATTGATGGACGATTCTGCTCAGATCTCAGAAGATCAAAATGCTGGCAGAACAAACAGTAAAAGCCATGCTCCAGATGATTCACTTATGAACAAGGATTTTGCTGGCATTTGAACTCGAGGCCTTGAGTGCTACACTTTGGTGCAAAATTTGTCTACATATTGCCCATGTGCTGGGACTTTGGAGTAGGCTGATATTAAAAGCCAGATACTATTTAATAAGGCACAGAAAATTTCAAGACAACCCAAAATTCAGGCTGTTACATGGTTTCTGCTGGTTTCTTTTGACAGATTTGTTAAGGGAATCAAGGTTGAAAAGTAGAGCAGAAAATTTTTAAAAATTTAAATTTTAGCTCAGAATTATGTGTAAACTTAGTGCCAAAAGAGGTGTAGCTGTTAAAGAGATTAGAAAGCATTAAAAAGAGAGCAAGCACTTTGCACAGCGGCAAGAAGAATGTTGACCTAAGAAATTAAAATGTTGCCACCCAACGCAGGCACAAGGGAACAAAAGTGTAAACCTCCTACTTGAGCAGATAGTCCACGCAGTGCCTGACTGAGGACCTCATGGAGAAATGCTTTGCTGGGAATTCCTTTAACTGTTTTTAGCTATCCAGGCACTCTGAGACTGCTGTAGTCATGGTTTAAGGGGGCCTGGCAATTACTTTCACTGACGGTAGACCTTAGTATTATTCATATGATGCTGGTTTTACTAGCACTCAGAATGCAAGGGTTGAAGGCTCAGGGTGGCTTCAAGGAAGACTTGGGAGGCCAGGTATGGAGCCCCTGACAGGGCAGGGCATAAAGTCGTGGGAATGAAGCCAAAAGTTCACTTGTGTTTGCAGGAACCCAGACATGCTAGGAATGTGGTATGTCTGCTGAGGAAAGCTGCAGGCCAGGAGGTGATTTGGCCCAAGAAGGGGGTCTGTGGGGTTCAACCAGCAAGGCCATGAGAGTGGGGCTCCCTGAATGCTTTGGAACTCACATTTTACAACCATGTATCCCAGATGCTGGACATGTAGATATAAGATTTAATGTTTGCCCTTTTGAGTTTCAATATTGACTTGCTTCAATTATTTTCTATTCCTTTCTCTTGGAATGGCAACCTACTCTCTGCCGTTATACCTGAGATTATGTAATTATTATTATCATTATTATTTTATTATTATTATTTATAGGAGTTCACATCTAAGAGTTTACTTGAGTCTCACAAGATCTGAAGTTCAACTTTTAAAAAGTGCTGAAACTGCTGAGGTTTTGGGAAAAGCATTGTTGTCCTTCTGGTTGTATGCAATATATTTCTGTTACATTATATGGAATTATAGACTTGCTCTTGTCTTTATTTGGAGATTAAGTAAGGTTTAAGGAGATGTGTTTGGGTGTCACATTAAGGAAGCATGGGAAGTGGTGATAATCATGGAGTGTCTACAGTATAGGCTTTGGGATCAACCATAGGGACTGGTGGGACACACTTGAAAGTATGTCTGGTTGGCTCATGGAAGTGCAGGCTTAGGGTCTATGTCCGGTGCCTTGCTTTCCCTTCTTCTTTGGCACTGTTCTCCTGCTGAGCCATGGAAGCAGCTTTGCCCCTCCATGTCCTTCCACCATGATGCTCCAGCCCTAGGGCCATTACTGTGAATTAAAACAAGTACCACATTACACTTCTCCTTCTTCAAAATGTGAGTGTCAAGTATTATGTCCAGGGCAGGAAAGCTGAGTAATACATTTTATTTATTAACTTGAATTATACAATAATCATCTCTTTGAAAAATATGTTATTACTCTATGCTCTGTGTATCATTCCCAAAGACTAGAAAGGTCAGAGTTCTATAGGAGATTTTCTTTGAGGAATTCAATAAAATAATGTGATGTTATCTTAATTTAGCCAGTTTATGGGTCTTTACCAATATTTCATTAATCCTTTCAGCATCTCTCTGAGCTATGAAAAGGGCAGGTATTATTAGACCCATTTTTCAAGTGCAGAAAATAAAATAAAATAAGAAAGAAAATCATTTCTTTGAGACAGTTATAGAAAGCTGGACCAAGCCACCAGTAGACATTCATATCTGTAGAGTTACTTGAGACAATTTACAATATGACATCATTAATTATTATATTATTATTGCACATATATCATGTGGATATTCTTTTTTGTACTTTTATCATGATGGAAAATACATATAGACACACAGACATAAATAGGCAAAAGATAGCACTGTAGAAACATAGGAGTAACAGGAATGGGGGTAAATTTTCTCTGTACATTAAAAAGAATATTAAAGAACTGAGAACTAATTTATGTTCACTCCTTTGTCTATATGGTGCTATCCTTTGTCTATACATGTCTACGTGTCTTTGCTATCCTTTGTGCATATGATGCTGTCCTTTACATATACCTTAAACACATCCATTTCCTCGACCTTTGCGCTCACTAGTATAAGGCACAGCAGTCCACAATGACAGAGAATCTCTAGTACATTCAACACTGAGATAAAACAAAATATACAGCAGCATCATTCTGACATATTTATGGGAATCCATATGACTTACTATGCCTCATCAATAATTGAATGTAAATATTAACATTTCATATAGACAGTAATAATTATCCTTGCTTTTTCAAGATAAATGAAACACATTTAAAACCATCTGTGGGAGAGGAAAAGTGTTGAAGTTATGCAACATTCTTTTATATCCATTCAAAATCCGCTCATTTTTCAGCTAACTCTCTCTGTTAGTTTTGCCCCTCTTCAATCTCCTTTCAGTATACCTTCTCCTTTCATTAAGACACGGACTTTGCAGCAGATATCCCTGGCTTGAAGTTCTATCTGGATCCCTTGTTAACTGTGACTATCGGAAAATATTTAGGCTCTAGCTTCCTTTTAGTGAAGTGTGATTGATAAAGTATCACAGCAATTTCATGTTATCTAAAGGAGAGAAGCAATATTTAGCTCTTGCCATCGTACCTGACACATTGAAACTGTCAACTAATTACAGTAGACACATGAATGTATTTGATATTTATGTGTTGCTCATGATAAATTATTCATTTTTGATTATCTGTGTTCTACCAGAGAATTTGTGTTCAATAACAGTAGTTATCACTCTTAACTGTTATTAGTGAATGTCAGCCTTGCCTGTTAGTCTGTATTTTGCTGTTACTCACTGAAGTCTAGGCTTTTGTATATTTCACATTATTTCTCTTTTAAAGATATATGAAAGAGATTGATTCTTAACCTATTATCTACAGCTCTGAAGCGCTTTACAGTCTTGGTCTCTACTTATTCAGCAAAACAATTAAAAAACCATCATTCTTCCCCATGAAATCTTCAAACTATCAACTCAGTGTGATTTTTTGCTACTTTCTTGAATTTAAACCCTCAATATAAAAAATGTTAAATAATTTTATATGCTTTCAGTTATGCATTCAAACAGTACTTGGTCAGGCTTGCATACTCCCACAGAATGGAGGTTTGGAAGATAGATATGCAGAAAAGCCAGTCAGGAATAATCAGATTTCCTTCTCAGCCCTGGCTCCTAGCAGTATTGTTTTACAGCTCATGTGCATTCTTTAGATTTGGCAACTGTGCCTTGTGATTCACATGGAAGGATTGATGGGCTGCCTTGGAGAGGAGGACAATGTGCAGACAATCTGCTGTCCTGGAGCCAGAAAATACTTGGGTGGTAGATCTAAGGCTCCTGCTATGAGCTGAGTGTGTAGAGAGTAGCACCATCTGAGCTGTCTGAGTGAATAATAATAGTATTTATTCCTACCATGGCAAGAGTAGCTGCAGTTCAAGACATTTCCTGTTGTAGATAATTGGATTCCAGAACTGGACCATAGGAGTTGGCCTAATAGATAAAGACTGGGCAGTTTTATACAGTATTTGTTAACATAGGTTTTGAGAGAATCCAGACAAGAGGCATTTTCCTGTTTGTCTTTTTATGTCCAGTGCAAGCTCAACTCTTCTGTGGAGTATTTATAAGTTGTACAACAAAAGGCAACTCACTTAACCTCGCTGCCCCAGCAGGAAGTTGTTGCCCACAATCTCTGGCTCTCACTAGAAGCACAGGGGTGCTATAATGAAATGCACATAATAACCGATGAGAAACTACTCCGCAAGCTTCCTATGCTGAGGAATTACCTGGGGATCTTGTTAAAACACATGCTTGAATTCCCTAAGTCTTGGGTGGAGAGTCCGCATTTCTAATAACATTCCAGGTGAGGCCGATACTGCTGGCCAATGAACTAACCTTGAGTAGAAAGGCTCCATTCTTATTTAATGCAGATTCATTACTACCTGTACATATTTAATAATAAACACAAAATAAAACCTTACACTACTCTTTCTCAACATGTACCACACTTACCTGAAGGGACCGTTAAAGTACGGATTGCCAAGCCCTCACCTCTAAGTTTCTGACTCAGTGTACCTGTGTTGGGGCATACAAGCATTTCTATTTGTAAAAAGTATTGTAAGTGACACTCATCCCAGAATGGATTATGAATTAAAAACCATCGCACTGATTCCATTCTTTTGCAATCTAAGAACTTCTATTTACAGCATATTTGTTAATTTTAGGTAGACGGTAATCTTTTTTTTAATTAGACTTACACTTCAAATAATTGCATATTTGCAGACAGTTCTAAAAAGCATCAGAAAACTCCCAGGTACCCTTTACACAGTTTCTTCAAATGCTAATATCTTGTGAAACTAGGGAGCAATGTTACAACCAGTGTATTCACAAGACACAATCAATCTGATTCATCCAGTTGTTTCCAGTTTTACAAGTTTCCATGGTGGGTGAATGCATGCACGGAGATAGTACTCTGTCATTTTATCACATGTGTAAATTTGCGTTTACATCAGCACAAGCAGGACACAGAACAGTGACACTGCTTCCAGTCCTCCCAGCCCTGCCTTCCTCCCAGGTCACATCCCTAACCCTAATTCCTAGCAACCAGTAATCCATTGGTACATTTTATCATATTATTTTGAAAATGTTATATAAATGGGATAATACTGTATATAAACTAATAGAAACTTTTAAAACTTCTCATTGCCTGGACCTCATTATAGTATTAATATTTATTGTAGTGTAGGACCCACACATCTGGTTTTTGGAAGTTTCTCAGGTAAAGCTAATTTTCAGGTAGGATTTCTAACCATTGCCTACAAATAAAAGACTTCAGGGATTAATAACTTCAGGGATTAATTACCACTGAGAAGACATAAGGATGAACTTTCCTTTTGAGTGGCCAAATACTAAGGGATATGTATTGAAACTAGACTGTAATATGAAATGTATAAAATCAGAAAAGTTCTTTCAAATAAATTTTATAAATCTTCAAATTACTCCTAAATCAAGAAATAGAATCGTTCATATTGTAAGGATTGGGTCTGATTATAACTTGGAAAATTTACTTTAAAATATAGATGCTACATTTAGAGTTTAGAACACTATAATTATTGACAATTGTTTCTTCCTTAAGCAAACATGCTTCCTTTTTTCTATCAAATGTAACAAAAGCTATATCAGAGAGATTAGTGTCTATTCTTGTTGTTTTTTAAAAAAATAAATTAATTTAATTTAAATTCTACACATACTCATATACATACAGTACATCATATATTTGCTACATGAAATATTACATGAAAATCAATGTCATGGGATGGTATATCGGTATGTCTGAGTTTGTGTTATAACACTGAAGAACTGGTTCTGGATAAATCAGAGATTTACAATTTTTCTTTTATGGAAAATATAGTAGCCTTGAATTTTATTTTTGTCTTCCCTTTCTTATCTTCTTAAACATATGTTTTATAAATTAAATAATATTGCTTACATTTTTCATATTTAAAATAATATTGACTCACATTTGGAGGGATTTTATTTAAAATTTAATTGAGGGGAGGATGAGGGAAAGAGGAAATAAAAATCATCTATGTATGATATGTATATACCAATTTCTCCAGATAAATATAGTTATTATGTGTCATGAACATGTGCTAAAATATTAAAACATCAGGTGATTTGTTAATGTTTCTTATATTCCCACATGTAATTATGTTTACACTACTGATTATTACGGCAAACAATCAATGCTATCCACAAAAACTAAAATGGAGAGAGATCTTAAACATTTTTAACATTTTGAATACTGAAGTAATGTTAAGTACCTGATACTACATAGCAAATCACAAGTTTTGTGATTTGTGATTTAACAATATCATATAAGTTCCTCATATCATACATATTTGACAAGGAAACAGGGTCAGTTTATTTCTCATCTATGTGATTAAAACTGATATAGCTTCACAGAGGCTTGGAGATTCACACGACTCATCCAAGTAGCTGTAAAACTGATATAAGTTTTGATATATTCACAGAAGAGTTTCCTCACTAGGTAGCTTGGTGTCTAGAATCAATGATGTCTGAGTTCCAAGAACAATTTAAGAGTGACAGAGTAGCACCTACTAGGTTTTATGGCTAGTGTAGCTCTGATATTGGTGCAGAATTAATTCTGTCAACTTCTATTGGTTAAGCAGTATGAGAACCTAGAGTCAAAGGAAAGAACTCAAAACAAGGGGCATTAAAATTTTTATGACATGCTTTAAAACCAACCAAGCACACTTTTGGTCACAACTTCTTTGCAATCCTAAAATACAATTTTAACTCAGTACAGTATCATTTCAGTCTTTGGGTTAAGGGTACCAACATCTAAATCAAATAAGGATGCATAGGCTGGGGGGATAAACTTCTTATGGAAGTCCTATGAGCTAAATAATTAATTGCCTGTCTACCCTATACCCAGTATCTGATGGTGGGATTGGATGAGGATAATATTTGCTGCTGTCATTATTGAAGAAGAGAGAAGCTGGAAGTTATACAGCAGTCACTGGGAAAGGACAGTTCTTTAAATGAACTGCTTGTAACTTGCTAGTTCATTGGTTCATATACAGACTAATGCACTGAAGTAATTCTCATAGACTCTTGGCTCTATCTTCACGGTTTTTGTTTCTACTTCTTTTTCCTCTTCCTCCTGCTTCTGCTCCTCCTTCTCACTCTTCCTCTCTTTCTCCTTTTTACTTCTCCTCCTTCTCCTCTCTTTCTCTTTCTTCTTTCTCCACTTTTTTGGGAGGGTACTGGGAATCAAGATCAGCACCTCAAGCTTACCAGGCAAGCATTGTGCCATTGAACTAAATCCCTAGCCCTCTTCCTCCATTTCTTCTTTACCAAAACTACTTATAGCAAAAGTATCTTCTCAATTTGCATGCTGCCTAGTATTGAGTCCTGGGGCTACTTTTCATTGCTGTCTCTTTTAGTAGATGTCAATGCATTTCCATTAACGACTTTGTAAACTTCATATAAGCCACTTCGTAATTCACTTCATAAGATAAAAGTACCTTCAGAATGAGGCCTTCTTGGCTTTGGGCACCTAGTGAATCTCCTGTGGTCAATTCTTTGGAGATTTTAGCAGAGGGACTCTAAGAAACACTCTGGCTGTGTGATCTTCAGAAAGTGTGTCTCTCAGAGAGTTATCAAGAGGAAACTCAGACCTTCTTGAGATATTAACATGAAAGGATGAGCACCCACCAGTCTGTATGCCATCTATGAACGGGGACTTTTAATGTGGGATCTGCTTGCCAAGTGCAAGGTCCTGAGTTCGATTCCTGGTTCCAAAAAAAATGTGGCATCTGATTTTCTCTGGAGAATCTAAGAATGAAAAGAAAATAGCTTTCCAACTCAATTGGCAAGGTTCTTGGAAAAGTTCTTTCTTTAAACCAATTTTCTCCATTCACATATTTGGTCAATGAGAATAAACCATTTAGTACTTTTATAGTCTGCCTGGAATCACTTTAAGTAGATCATTAATTTCATTCTGTGCCTTCCCTTTTTTTTTCCCCTGCATAACTCAGAGGTAGCAAGCTCAACATTCCCCCTGTATGATGATCTCCTTTCCTTTAAATTTCAAGAACATGTTCCTTGTTTCAGTCACCTTACAATAAGCCTCACTCACAAAATTTTCAGAATCCTTTAGTCTTATTGGAGTGGTGTCTCCAGAAGCCCTTTCAGTTCCTACTGTCTTTTAAACACAGGCAGCTCCTGCTTGTAACACAGATCTGGTGTTTTAAATTTTCCTTAAGGTAGCACCTTACTCCGTCACTAAAATCTTTGTCATCTACTGCTACTTATCAAACAGCCCCACAACTTGGAGGCAGCAGCAGTTATTTTGTTTACCATATGATATCTAGGCAGGACTTCGCTGAGTCAGCTTGTCTCTAAAGAATGTGGTACCAGTTGACCAATCCCAAGGCAGGACATTCATGTAGCTTGAAAATTAAAACTCAGCTGCCTTTTAGGAGGAGTTTGTGCTTGTGGATACCCAAATCAAGTAAACTTAAAGACTTCCTGGTGTTTATGTTCAAAGAGCTCCATCTTAAGAGAGTTAGGAAGGGAAAATGGCTAACACATTCAGACCTGAGCCTAAAAATTTGGACATTATCACTTTCTCACATACCATTAGTCACAGAAGCTGGGTTCCATGAAAGGAAAAGAAAATATATCCTTATACCTTTCAATGGGAAGCATTTCAAAAATCTGTAGACCACATTTTTAAATTGTCACAGAAATTTGATGATACAAGTAGAATTGTTAACAAAGGACAGCTGATAGTTTCAGAATAATTTTAAAGTATTAATAATATTTAAATATAGTTTACTCTTATAAGTATTAAATACTATTTTTATAGTTATAAGTCCTAAAATTTAGAATATTGTAAAATCAGAGACCATTTTCTTTGTTTTGTTGTTTTTTTTTGGTTTTTCTCCGGTACCGGGAACCAAACTCACGACCTTGCGCTTGCCAGGCAGGCGCTTTTTTGCCGCTGAGCTAAATCCCCAGCCCCCCATTTTCTATTTTACTTGTTCCTTCACAAGGTACTTTAAATATTTTCTTTGCGCTTTATCATTGGTTAAAATAAATACATCATCATCATCATTATTATTATTTATACTTATTATCGTTACTGCTACTGTTATTGAGTTTTTGTGTTAAGGCCTACTTTTGCAGTCTAATCAGCTCTGAGATGGAATATTTCTTGAACTGGCTAAATTCTTTCTATTTCCTCCCCAGTCTAAGAATACTAATAAAACTTGTCTTACTTAACTCAGAGGAATCTGTGATGATAAATGGACAAGGTACTGTAATCAAAAATAGAGAAAATTACTAAATAGAACATGGACAGGTATGCAGTACCCATATTACCTAATTGCACAGATATTTAGTCCAGATCTCTGAAGATTTATAAAGAGGGGCCCATTCATTGGAAATCTGAGCTGGGGAGTTTATTCACCATAAATTGTAATGTAGACAGGAAGCTAGGTCTACATGGATCAAATTCTAGGAGACTATGAATCTCACTTCCAAAGTTCCCTAGAACTTAAGTTTAATAGAATATGTTTTACCTAACACTACAAATGATTTCAATATGGATAAGTGGTAAAAACACTTTGAGAAACACTGTTCAGAGAATGAAAACCAAAATGTAGAGATTCATAGAAAATGTGCTGTTCTTGTCTAGACAAGATATTGTACCAGGAACCTTGTTAATACAGCTCGTTATGTTAAATATGACACTCTCAATAATTGCTATGTGTACATGAAGTTTTCACATTAGTAGAATATAACGAATAAAAAATATTGGTATTTTGGCTTTGTATACTTACACATTGTAAGTGTGTGTGTGCAGGGGGTTGCCTCATAAACTTAAAAGGAAATGGGCTTCTCTTAGTGGTAGTTTGTGATTTCATTTACTTTTGTAGTAATTTTGTTTATAATGTTTTTCTCTGGAGAATTTCTTGAAAGTGTTTTTAAGGGTTTTGAAAAGTGAATTTGCAAATGGAGTGGGCAGCAGATAAATTTAGATTTACCTTAAACATATGGCAATAGAAAACTCTTGCTGCATATTGAGAGAGCAAAGGAGGGAAACTGACAGAAAATGTACAAGATAATCTTGCACACATTATCCATATTAGGACACATAAATGTGCAAATTGCTAGAGTTTTGTGAGCTGGAAATAACAAAGTGGGTAAAAATAATAATAAAAATCTGTAAAAATAAGTCTATATTTAAAAATGAAAAATCAGTTACATTTCCATGACTAAAAAATGATGCATGAGTTATACAGATAATGTAAAAGCAAACAATATTCTTTATAAACTCAAAATCTAGAAATAATCACTATTAGCATGTAGTATGTTCACTTTGTTTTCTATAATTTTAACACATATGCAATTGAAACAGTCACTTTTCCCCTGCTATGCAATGAAGAAAATGTTTATATGTATCATATTATTGGTTATATATTCTGAGTGACTTGATTATAGTTTGTGTAAATTTCTTTCTAATCTGATAATTTAAATTATTTAATTTGCTATATTATCTTTGATATTTTGAAACATGAACTGGAAGAATTGTTATTAAATTATGTCATTACCCATGAGTACATATATATGTGTGTGTGTGTATATGTATACACAATATATCCCCATTTATCCATCAAAAATGTGTTTTAGTAAGTACATAAGGATACAAACACATCAAATGCCTATAATACATATACAAAGTATATAATTCAAATAATATAGTTCAATTATTTGATTGTTTTCTGATTATTTCAGGTAAGTTAATTTTGATTTCTCATGAAAATTATGAGATCTTGAGGTTAGTACTATATTTGTTCACTAACAAGTAAATAGTTGACATTTACTCAATATGTTTCACTCCTTGCTAGGCCTGAATTTATCTGGAATCTGTAGTCTAACTTTGGTGAACTGAACCCACCATGAATCTTTTCTTCTGATGAGAGTGGCTATTTGCCATATATCTCTCATCTTGATTTGAATTTCTGAATTGATGCATTTTACATGATGTAAAATCCACTATTTTTGGTAATAGTTGTCCAATAATAGTGCACCAGTATACCCAGGTAATCATTTACCCACCCACTAAATACACTGTCGTTCATCTAGTGATTTTGTAAAAATATATTGGCTAATCATTATGGAAAAGACACTGGGCCAAGTCTTACAAATGTCTTTAGTTGTTGTAGCTCCTTTGATGTCCTGAATCAATTCAAAATGCTTATTTTTCATGGTAATGTTAACTTTGAGGACTAGCCAGAAGTCACATTGTATCAGGAGATCCAGTGAACAAAGTGGATGAAGACACAGCACCTTAATATGTTTGCAAGCCTGTCATTCTGTTAAGTGGTGCTTGCTAGCATCCACCACCTTATTTCAGAAAACATATTGCAAAGACATGAAAAGGTACTTCCAGAACAGCTTCAGAAAGTGGTGAGAACAATGAGGTAAATGTGTTCAAAGTGCAGGTTATGTTTGCGTTGGATCAGTGCAAATGTGACTTTTACTGTAACACATTTTTTAAAGTTTTAAATATCAGTGTAGTTTTCAATCACTCATGTAGGTGAGCTAGAAAGGATTCTGTACTTGAGAACTTAGATATTTTTCTAGAAAAGAGGAGGGGCTCCATTAACAGAACTCAGTGTGAGGGCTTCCACTGAGAGCCAGAAATGTTGGGCATCGTGCCTATATGTCTTAAGAGGAGTACTTATAATGTCTCTACTTGCATGCTGCCAGAGTGATTTAATTTTCACTAAATACATGTAGAGAAAGAGACAGAATACAAGCATAGGTTGAAGATGTGAAAGCTGTTACTGTTTTTAGTTAGAACTGGCTGTTATTATACTTCCCTTCCTGACTCAAATAAGGTGACCTTACACACTAACTGTGACATACTGTGTGGGCATCTTTTTGCTTACTTTTGGCTCTTATAATTGGATTTAAATTATAAATTATAGTCTATAATACTTATTAACCATAATTTAGAGATACAAACTCTTTGTATTTTACGAAATCTGAATATGCATTTTATTTATCACTTAACAATGCTAGTAGCAAATTTTTGCACATGAACAAATTTACTGAATTACTCAAACAGTTTAATGAGGAATCACTGTTACATTTAGAATTCTTTTTTTTGTTTGTTTTCTTTTGGTACCAGGAAAAGAGCTGAGGACCTTGCACTTTCCATTGCAGGCACCTTGCCACTGAGCTATATCCCTGGCCCTTATATTTAAAATTCTTAACATTGTGAGAAATATAAATTATCACAAATATATTTTACTTTGAATTTATACTTGAAAAAATATTCTATGATAAAATGTTATGGCTTCTTATTTACCCCACATTATAAATATCTAAACTATCAATCAATTAATTGAAAATATCTCCACTATTATTAATTAATTAAAATTATTTCCAGGGTTTAATCAAACTTGTGGTGTCCATCACCTGTATCTTAGATTGTGGTACAGTGCTCTGCCTCCGAACCTCTGTAATGACATTTTTTTAACTCCTTGAATATCTTGTCATATGTTTGCATTTCAAAATATTATTTTTCCTTCTAGGTCCAGATGAAATAGTTACTTCTTTCTTGAAGCTATATATGTTCCTTCCAACTGAAAGAAGGTGCAGAGGAGGCAGTGTTGTCTAAATTGTCATTGTAGCTATTTGTCATTGTAGCTATTTGTATATGTGCCACCTGTCATGCTTCTAGAATAATGCCATCCAGGGCAAAGACTAGACCTTACCCTTTCCTATAATCCCTCTAACTCCAAACAGGTACACTCTCACTTTGTAAATGGATAGAAAATATTTATTGAATTACCAAATAATATTTACAGCTGTTTGGGGGATTGTGTTACATTTTACCCATTTGCTTATAAAATTCTTTAGAAGAGAAAAATATTATCAAAATTTCTGAAGAGAATGGCATGGGATACTTGAAAATATCCTGAGGTGGGAATGTATCCAGTGAACTTTTCTAAGAAATTATCTCACATGAACACAGCATTTGGATGCATCCTTTAAAATTAATAACCCAGGACTAATTCTTAGTTACTATATAACATAGTGTTCTCTTCCATTAACTCAATTCAGTAATCAAGAAAAGGATGCATAATTCCCTTTGCAGCCCATTAGGATCATGCACAAGTCTATTACTATCCTTAAAAATAATTTCAATTCATAGTCATTCAATAGTCTATGGAGGGGCACACACGGATGTAAGCAATGTTCTCCTTTCAGGGCTGGCAGTAACTTCCCCCTGGCTAGAATATGCATCCCTTTGGTATAGTCATGGCCAATTTCTTCAGTTTCTTTTTTCAGATAGGGGTACTGTGATCTTCACTTACTTTGCTTTATTTGTCTTTATTGACAGTCCTTTCCAACATATGCTATGATTTGGTTATCGTATTTATTGTTTATGAACTCTTTCTCCTAAGTAGAACATTTCAGTCTGGAGACTGCCTTTCCCTAACACCTAGAAGAAAAGTTTACAACTATGAATAGAAGGGTGTTTAGTCGTGGTAAGCTTGTGACAGCTGTTTATTAAATAAATGGGAGAAATAGAAATCTTTGATTGAGCAAATGAATGCAAAATGGATAAAACAGGAGTAGATTAACATTTATCATTTAGTTTAAGCAATATTAGCTAATAGCAACTTGTATCACCACTGAGTAATACAATAACTTGCTTGGTTGTCACACACATAATATCTGGACTAGAAAGTTCACCACAACTCACTATAATATATTTCAGTTTTCAAAAATGAAGTGAGAAGCTCATGAAAGAGTTAAGAGTGGATATTAGTAATCACATGCTGACCCTGCATTCTCCAACACAGCTCTGGTCACCAGACTTTTTTTGTGTAGTCATTCTATAAACCAATCTTTTTCTTTCCATATTCACCATATAAGTGCATTCTTTTTGCTTGAGTCTTTTAACATATCAAAAAGCCTTAAAAATATAATTAGACATCTTTACTGAAAACTTTATTTTCTAAGACAGAGTCTTTCTGTGTAGTTTAGGCTGGGCTCGGGATCACTATATCCCAGTCTGGGCTTGAACTCACTGTGTTCCTCCTGCTTCAGCCTCCAAAGTCCTGGAATTACAGGCATCACTTCCTCTGGTGACAACTTTTATCTTAGTGTCTTGTTTCATTTAAGCCAATCTTTTTTAGTTTAATATTTTCCTTAAAGTAACTTATTTAATTCTTAAAGTATTTTTAAAGTAAAGAAATGAGAAAGCATTTTCCCAAATTATTTTACCTCTGTTCGTTTATGACTTTGTAAATGTAATGTGACTCCATTCATGTCTGACTTCTGTGGTGTCCGTAAGAAAGCTAAAATTTAAGGCTAATATTATATAACTGTAAAGAGTTGGATGCGCTTTAGCATTGGGTACATATGAATCTCAAACTGTACATTGCAACAGTATTTATTGATTGTGTGACCTTAGGGAGTTGATAATTTCTCTTTATTTTTTTTTGCTATCTATACATCTGGCATCAGTACCAATGAAATGCTATATGTGCAGTTAGCATTCCTAGCTTTTTCTTTTCCTTTCTTTCCTTTGCCTTGATTTTCTATTACTCTGAAACTAGGCTCATTGTTATTCATACGATTAAATGGTTTGTTTAATTGCCTTAATATATTAAGCAATTACTTCTCTTTAGTGTTGAACAAATTCCAACAGTTTCCGGAGAAGAAATTATAATGAAGTGTTATGTGCAAGACATAAAAGTTTGCACTTTTTTCCTCAAATAGTCCTGAAAAAATCTTCTAGATAGACAATGTTCGAAATTATCAAATTCTGAATTGCTTTCATGCAGTTAATTAAGAATACATATGGATATTGGGGTGAGAAACCACAGAGAGGAACTGCCTCATAGAATTTGTATTTGGGAGGATTTTTTGGCACAGAATTCTAGAGCAACATCTCTACCAGCAAAAAATGTAGTGGGGAGCGGATCTTGCAGAGCATCTAATAAACTAGAGTCAACCTGCTTATAGGAAAAACTGTAATTTGTAGTGCTGTGAATGCATGAACTGTAATTTTAATGAAGGAACCAAAAGAGATGGAAAATTACAACTTCTAATTTAGTTTCACTGAATCAACAGTTAGATACAACTTTCCCAATATAAATTTTGTAGTTGAAACACAAGGCAGAATAAAAAGCAAAGTTTGTTTTAATTTAATGACTAGAGAAGATATTTAAAACTAAGCATATCCTCTGCGTCATGCTTCCCTTCCTCTATCACAGTTTCACCTGTGGCTGGCTATCTGCAGTGAGGAGGGACTTACTTTGGAGAATTATTATTTTTTTCTCTTGAGAACCTGTGCTATCACTTCCTGGGAATAAGTCAAAATACACCTCACAATGTCTCCTTTCTTTTGCTGCCCACTACACAAAGTTCTTAGGAAAACTCTTTACACAGTTTCTGTTTCCTGAAATGTTGACAAGAGAGATAATTTAGTGCACAAACGGCAAAGTGTCTGAATCTCAGGCAAAGTTGAATCAGTTAGGAGATAACTTGGAAATTTGGCACAAAATATAAAAAGGGCCACAAAGCATGATTTAGCTCTTAACACTCTGTAGTTTGTCTTGTGTTTTAGTATATATTCTCTCAATAAACCCTGAAAGAGAAATGATCTTTACCTTCAAATGTGTATGTACCGTGTACTGTTCTAAATGCTGAATGCAACAATGAATCATCAAGACTCAACATTCCTTTCCAGGTGGAGCTTACATTCTACTAATGGTAAGGGGGTTTGATGAATTACAATACCTGCTTCCCAGTCACATAAAAGTGTGAATTTCTAGTGCCAGAGGAGATAACAAGACAGATACTTTCCTTCTAGAATGAAAGCTTCACAAAGTACCTGTGCAAATACAGCAGGCATTATTGCTGATTTCCTGATTCTAATCAGACTCCATGTGTAAACAGGGAAACATTCCTAAATGAAGCAAGTTTTCTTACCATCCTTCTTATATTGATCCTGGTTAAACACTGGAATTCTTTAAAAATTTTTTTCTAGTTATTTCTTAAGTCCAAACTAGGTCCACTGAGGCACATTTTACTAAACATAGTGATACACAAAAATTTGAGGAAAATTGTTTAATGTTTTCATTGTAGGTGATCCAAATTAAGTTAATTTTAAGTTAAGACTAAAATAAAATAAAATAAAATAATAAAATAAAACGAAGATAAGTGGTTACAAAGATTCTGAGCAGCACAACGCCATTATATTGAGGCCATCTGTATTGTCTCCACAAATACATTAACAAACATAAAGCATTTACTCTTTCTTATAGATTTGCATATTTTACCCAATATATCATGTTAAATTTTATTACAAGAATACATAATATTCTGTTCTTTGTACTTACATACTTTTCTAATATACATGAACAGATGGTTTATAGATAAAAATACAGTTGGAGGAAGTAATGACAGATAGATGCAACTATGCATATCTATGCTTCCATTCAAATATATTCAAGCCATTTAATATTAACATCTGGGAGTAAATGAAGATTATCCATTTCAATGTTGCGTGCCTGACACTGGGGTGCTGGGTCACACTGCAGTCAGTTCAGGCCACTCTGCTAATCCTGCACTTTGAATTATGTCTATATATTTTT
>NW_004955433.1:18795736-18823915 GCF_000276665.1 Chinchilla lanigera | reverse complement strand
CCAGGCAGGCACTGTGCCACTGAGCTAAATCCCCAGCCCCTTGAATTATGTCTATATATTTTTAAAACATATGCTGCATATATTTTGGTCTACTGTCAAAATGAATGCTGAATTCACTGTGGCCAAAGCAGAAACTAGAGAAAGGCAATTTTAAGAGATGGGTTGGTATTTTAGAGCATTCACTAAAAATTACACAGTATTAATTACCTTCCATGGATTTTCTAGACACTGACCACAGTGTGCTTTTCACATAAGAGGATTAGAATAAGTTTACATTTTGCCCAATGTTCAACAAGCCTAGGGTAATTTACAATTTAGTTTTCTTAGGGAAATATTGAACTTGTTACACTGCGATGTGTAAGGAAAATAAATGTTTTCTTCATGTTCATGGTGGTAGTTTATATCAGACAAATTTTCCTGCTGTGAATAAAACCATAAAATATATACTATTTAGAAGCATCCAGATCTTTAGGAACCAAGAAGATACCAGAGAGAAAGGAAACAAAATGAAAAATCTCCTAAAGTTACCATGATTTATGCCCTTCAGAATGTCTTAAATTAAACGTAAAGTAGATGTAGAATTAAAGTGTATATCAATGATACTGAGACAGGAAGAATTTTATTAAATTTTTATAAAAATTTAATGAGTGGCAAACATTCCTGAATTTCATTTGAAACATGTGAAGTATTAACATTAGATATACTTCATTAAGACAAGGACATACATAGATACTATTTTTAGTATTATCATTAAAATAACATTTATGGAAGATTACAACATAGTAATAGGAGAAATGGAAAAAATGAAATTGATTAATCAAACCGGTGATCATTGAAAAAATAAAGAAAACTGATGAAAAAATTGTTTAAAAAACAATAAGAAAATCAAATCCAAATATAGAAGTAATCATATTAACTATAAAGAGGCCACATTATTAACTAATAGACATATATTTTCAGATCAAATTTAAAAGTCATCAATAAGCATGTCTCATTTCTTATGAGGAACAAAACTTAGATATGAAGATACATAAAGATTAAAAGGATTGAAACAATACATGTACAAATTCAAGCCAAAGGAAAGTTGCTCAGGTATAAACTAAAGAGAAAGAAATGTTACCAAAATTAAGCCAAAAAATTTAATGATAAATCATAAAATTCAGCAAGATTCAAAAATCCATCTAAATTTCTATGTATCTAATAATACATTTTCCACAAATACAGTAAAAAATAGAGATTCAAAGGCAGCAGTAGACAAACCAAGTTCTAGAGCTTTTACATACAATTTGCTACTAGTAGAGGTAGAAAAAATATACTAAGTAGAGAATATTGGAATACCATGCTAAACACAATTGTGTAATTATGATGTATAAAACACTGAAGTAAATATAAGTGAAAATCATTCTTATCATGCACCTTGGAAACTTTTACGAAAAATGCCCCCCAAAAATAGACCAGTGAGCAACTAACAACACAAGCATACTACGCCTTCTTAATACATAAGAATTAAATTAGAAAAATGATTAATAAAAATAAATTATTTAAGTATCATAAATTAAACTGTATACTTCGAAATAAGCCCTGGAAAAGAGCACAAAATCACGGAGGAGATTAGCACATTTAAAAAATGAATGAGGTCAGAATTATGACATGACATGACATGTGGAAAGCAGCTAACATTATGCCTACAGAGAAATTAGTCTTAAATGTCTACATTAGAAACGAAAACACAGTAAAAAGTCACTTACCTGAGCATCCACTTCAAAAATGATGAAAGTGAGCAGAAAATTGCAATTTAAAAAGTGTTAGAAAGGCAGAAAGGAATACTTGGTTGAAAATAATGAAACTGAGAACAGGGGTACAAAGCCGAAATTTAACAAAACTCACAGTTGTTTATTCATAAATGTGAAAAAAGTCAGTAAAAACTTTCATGGAGAGCTATAAATTATAAATATAATAGATGAAAAAGGTTTATCATTATTACTACTGTGGGGATTAAAAGTTAATATTTAGAAAACTTATTCCATTAGTGTTATTTATGCAAATAATTTTTAAATATACGTAATACAGACTAGTAGGTTTAAAGTTTACTTATGTATAAGTAAGTAAGAAAAAGTATTTCTCCATCACTAAGAAAAAGATAAAGGTATGTATATCATCTCTATTAAATAAATCAAATCCATATCATCCATGCTTTAATACATATTACTAAGGTAAACGGTATCAGAGAAAACTAAGAGGAAATATTTTTACTTTGTGTTCTGCAGCCATAGTGATTTTGAAACCTAAACCTAAAAAAATATATATAACAAGGAGAATTAACTGCCTACTCCTCCTATACCAAATTCTATGTAACTCATTAATAAATTATACTCACCAGTATATTAAAATGACACTACACTCAGAAATTGCAAGTACAAAGTATAATATTTGAAAATCTAATAATGCAAGCAAAAATGTTGAGGGAAAACACATTATCAATCCTAGTACATACACAAAATATTATATATTTATCTCTTGTTCAAGATAAAAGCTCTTTGTACCCTAGAAATAGAAAAGAACTGATTCTGATAAATGGTTACAACAAAAAAGCTTACAGGAAATATCAGCATAATAGTTAAATACTGAAATCTTTCTCCCTGAGCTTCAAGTATGTGTGTTTACCATAGCAATTTTTTAAACTATATTGAAGGTTTTAGCCAGTACAATAAAGAGTAAGGAAGGACTAAAGGTATAAAGATTAGAAATGGAGAAATAAAGTTGGCACTAGTCACAAACAACATAATTTAACGTATTAAGTACAAAAATCTACAGTTTCAAATAATAAGTAAAGTTTGCCAGATTGTGAGTTATTATATTGTAATTATGTTTTTATTTACTAGCAATACTCAAAACTCTCTTAAAATGAAGAGAGTATTAAAATAGTAAAAAGACTTCAAATATGTTGTAATAAAATCTAATGCAAAGCCTATAAAGAGAAAGTTACAAAACATTACTCAGAGAAACTAAAGCAGTTCTAGATAAATGAAAGTTTATACCAAGTTTATGATTAGGAAGATTCATATAAAAGATTATCAATTCTCTTTTGATCTGTAGCTTTTAAGGAATATTTAGCCATTCCTATGGCTATTTCTGTGTATGTGGTACTAACGTACCCAGGGAAATGATAATAAAATATGTATGAAAATTTGAAGTGCTAAATGAAAAATATTTAAAAAACAAAACAAATTGTCAAGCATGGTGGTACAGGCCTATAATCTGAGCAATGTGGAGGCTGACGGAAAAGGATTGCCATGAGTTCAAGGCCAACCTGGGCTACATAGTAAATTCAAGGCCAGTCTGAAGTATATAGTGAGACCTCATCTCAAAAAACCAAGATTCAAAGAAACAAAATAATTTGTTATCCTTACTAGAACATATTGCAGTTTTATGACTTTAATTCTTAATTTTGAGTAAATATGGTGATGTATTTACTCTTTGTAGATGGAATCCATAAATTTCACACATTTGCACTTGATGGATTCTGAAGGATTTATACGTCATTATTTTATAGCATGTTATATAACACATATAGATTTATTTCAAACTTTACCATATTCTAAAGCCATTTCCCTTTTCAAGAAAAAAATTCATTTTCAGAGTCATCTAGGAAATCTCAAAGTGATAATGTGTAACAGGTCATACAATATCTGCTGAATTGTTTGTAACATTAATTTTCTTCCTTAATAATCTGTATGCATTTGCCTGTGTGTGCATAGTTTAAGGCACTATTGTTGTAAACTTCTATTAAACAAGCTTTAAATTAAACATTAGATAAGTATATACATTAATCTCTCTAAAACTCTCAAGTCTCCCTAATTAAGATTCTAATGTGCAACAAAATTAAAAGGAACTACACTGTGAGGTAGCCTCAAAAATTTTTCCAATAATTTTAAATCGATGCTGTTTGAAATAATTAGGGAAGAAACAGAGGGTTTAGTGATGGAAGCATAATGCAATTTAGTCGAGTGAGTATAATTAGAGATGTATTTCTAAAACACTTATTTTGCTAAATGAACATAGGGAATTATAAACTCATCACACAACTTTATTTTATACTGCTGAACTGCGAGAAAGGAGACTTGCATACAGTAAATATAAGCATGCATTTAGAACGGTGACTTAGTAGTCAATATTTTTCAATCATAAATTCAACAAAAGCAACTTAAGGTAGAACTGAATGACAGGCTAAAACCAAACCTTGCCGAACAAACACAAGGTGCAAATCCATGCGTACATACGTACACACCAAAAGGAATCAAAAGATTATATTTATATACACAGTGCAAGCCACTGAAGAAAACAAATTTGTAAATATAAGAACTAAATGCTAGGGGCTGGGGATTTAGCTCAGCGGCAAAAGTGCCTGCCTGGCATGCACAAGGTCGTGAGTTCGGTTCCCGGTACCGGAGAAAAACCAAAAAAAAAAAAAAAGAACTAAATGTAGGTAATATTGTAGCATGCATATTAAAGGAAAAATAGAAAACAAGGTGATGGATTATCATTTACTTTTGTTTTATCAAATTCGATTTATATGAACTTCATTGTGATGATTAAAATTACATTTCAGAAATGTAAAGTGTCTCATGACTACTTTCTCAGAAGTGAGAAGGTAACTATAATACTCAGTACCCGCAGGTATAAGCAAAGGTTTATTTTGGCTACAATATCGAGAGGTTTCAGTCCATAGTTGTCTGGCTCTAAGGCAGGGTGGCATGGAGTGGGATATGGCAGAGAAGGAACAGCTCAGGCTATGGTGGGCAGGAACCAGAGAGACAGCGAGATCAAGGGAGGAGAGGGGGAGATGGACCCTTCTAGGCCACACCCACAGTGATTCACCTCTTCTGACCAGGCTTCACCTTCCAACAACATCCAATTTAGCTATAAACAACTCACCAGTGGACTAATTCACGGGTAAGTGTTCCCCTTTGTCTTGGTTACTACCCAACGCTCAGAATGAAGGAAGGAAAGGTTTATTTAGCTTACAGTTCATGGAGGTTTCAGTCCATACTTGGCTGTCTCCGAGGCAGAAGGTAGCAAAGCAACAAGAGCAAAGGGAGGAATGGCTGCTGAACAGCAAAGCAGCCAGAGCAAAAAAAGCAGAATGGCACCAAGCAGCTTCTTTTCCCTGCCTTACATTGTAAACAGGTACCCCCACCTCAGGGGTGTGTAGCTCTCACATAATTTCCATGCTCTCCTCTTCCACAGGCTCGGGATGTATACAAAGTAAGCACTCTGGCTTCCTGCTGAGTCACTTAGCCAAACTTCTAGACTCGCCAAGTTGACAGGATGTATCACCCATAACACCCTCCCAGCATCACTTCCCAAACTCTCCATCCTTGAGTGCATGAGGCTTTAGGGTGTGACATCTAGATGTAATCTGCAACATAAAGTATCTGAGAAGTTCTGATAAAACCATACTTCACTGTGAAACCTCTGAATTTTTCACCATAGGATCACATTTCACAGCCATACATGTGTCTGCCTGAGTTTTGCAGTTTTCAGGGAAGATACCAAAGGTAAATTGTATATGTTTAGGAAAATGTTAGAGTGGACATGGGAAGTGGTTAGACAGGACACTGCTATTTCCAGGTTCTCTTAGGATTGATTTTATAGATAGGAGAACAACATATTATCTCCCCATTTAGAGAGCATTTATGAACTCTGTAGACAGAGAGCAAGATTTTCTAAGTCAGATAAAACAGGAAAGGATCAACGAGAACTCTACACAGTCACCATTTAAAGTCATTTTCTACAGCTTAAGACATTTTCAAATTTGTCTTTAAATTTTTAGCTTTATCCATGAAAGTACTCCCTCCTTCGAGATGACTGATTCTTGGTTCTTAGAAAAGTTATAAGTAAGTTTTGTTCTTTTCATTATCTCATTAAAGTTAATATAAATGACTCTGTCTATATGACTGAGATTTCATGTCAGAAAACAGAGTGACTCCTCTAAAAACTATCTTGCATGAAAGAAGTCATATTCTCCCGGTATGAACTATAGACCATCTAAATTTCTTGATAAGTATTTGAGGGTATCAAAAGGCTGCATTTGAACCAATGTATTGCTATAGCTACCATGATAAAGTAAGGGTCATACTTAAAACAGTAATACTAAACAGAATAAACTATCAAAAATATCCCACGTAGTATTCATACCCTGCTAACATCCTTTGGTTAACTTCATTCTAAATTGTTCTATAACTAATTTCCTATGGGTTGGTAGACTATGACTAGATATTTAGACATTATCATACCATGTATGGGGAAAATGTATCTCAATGGTCTTGTCTCAAGTCACTGGAGAGCTTATACCTGCTTCTGCAACTATTTTTCAAAATCTTCTTTCAGATTCCAGGCAGTTTTATTTTAAACTTCCAGAGTTGCTATCTTTCTATCACATATTCAGTTCACATCCTCCTATTTTATAAACTTGCACTGCTCCTCACACCCGCTTTTCAATTATAAATTCTCATATTTTGCATTCCCCCATTGACTGTAGTTTACTGCTCGTGGCATCCTCCCTTATACTTGTAGAAAGCTCAAGAATTATTTATTAAGCCCCAAGTATATCTAAATTTGTCAAATCTCTTTTTTTTTTTCTGTCTTACAGTCTGAAAAGGCAAGGCTGTTTACTTCAGTCGATGCCTGCAAAAACAGCAGCTCATGGAAACTAGTTAGAAGCAAATTCCCAAGTAACGTACACTTGGCAGTATTCCATTACCTTTGATTATAAAAGGGCAAAATTAATGGGCAATTCATGAGGCTGTGTGACAGAGAGGTGACAGGAAGTCACTACAACTCAAATGGTAGAACTCAAGAAGTTGTTTACCCAAGGTGCCATTTCAGCCCCTTCTTCCATCACGTATGAAAGCAGCCTGGCTTTTACGGCTAACTGAAATGGGCTTTTCTTTCCAGACCACTTTGTCCCATCTCTTGTGTTTAGAAAATTTAATCTTTTATGAATGCTAATCAAGTTTCTAATTATAATATCTTTATATTTAATGTTTGTGTATCAGATGAAAGGCAAACATTTTGGGGCCAGTCACAAAGGACTTGAATAATTTCCTCAGAAGCTTATCTAATTAATTCTATCACTCTATAATATCTTTAAAATTTGGACTGCTATCATTTCATTAATTTAGATAAAAGTAAATCTCCAGCACTTAAATATGACACTTCTGCTGAAAAAGATAAGTTGTAATTTCAATCATGCACATTCATCTGATGTAAAGATAACACATTTTGAGGAAGCTTGGGGAATATTGGACAACAGTTCCATGTTTGCTTGCTGTATTTTGCTTTATGGATTTTCTCCCTGCTTTGGCAGTATCAAGGGATATTTTTGGATATTCATATACTTAATGTAGGCATATGCTTAAGGAATTGGAACAAAACAAAAGCTGACTTCCAGTGTGCTGGATGCTATTTTTAAAAATCATACATCAGATTCTAAATAACAGTGTCTTTTTCACTGATCGCCAGCCAGACCCTTTCTTCACTAGCATATGCAGGTAGGCTTCCTGAGTGGTCCCAACTTCAGTCGTTCTGCTCTTCTCCAGCAGTGCTGTCGCTGGACTTTGCTATCATTGAATATACTGATTTCTGAATGCAAGTCTCTGCGCTTCAATATTTTGTCATATTCTCTGACTCTACCTTGAAGACATGTCTACCTTATTTAGTTTTTACATAGACTATCTTTATGTATTATTTAAGGCAAATGAGAGGTCATTCTCTGAGGACTGACTTATAGAGTAAATTAAGTATAATCAAGATATTATAAAGTAGTTTCTCTTTGAGTAATACAGACTATTTTGTTATAGGAGATTTGTCCCAGTAACTGGGAAACATGTAATTACTTTTGAATGACTGAATATAAGAATGATGAATTAATAAGTGAATGGATAACAAAAATTTTATAAAAATTCCCAGGATAAAGTATTAGATTATTTAACTTCCTTGAGCTTACATCATGTGATATTTGGAAGAATATATTGAGAGTATGTAGAACATTTTTTTTTTTTTTTTTTACTTACCTGTCTTCTAGGATAGGAGTATATTTGTGATTTTATCTTTCTAGTTCATCATGGGTGTCCTAGTTTTCAGAAAGGAAGAATTCATTTGATTAAATTATAACTCACAAAGACATGTGCAAGTTCTACCCCTAAAAATATGTCACTACCACCATCACTTTTGAAAAAAAGTCTTTCCAGATAAATTAAATTCCAGATCTTGAGATGACATTACCCTAGATTACTTGGGTATAGTCTAAGTCTAATAACCAGTGTTTCTCTTATGATGACAGGGAGAATGAGAATGAGAAGGATAGAGACAGACAGAAAGACAGACAGAGGCTAACTCTTACATTTTCTAAAGAAGATGGGATTTTTAGTAGGTCTTAAAACAAAGGCGAAGTTAGAGAAGCAGAAAGACCTGCTTCTTATATGGTCAAAATAAGCATGAGCCTGTCTAAACAGGCTCTGCAAGCTCTGTAGAATGACCCCATAATGATAGTATAAAGACAAAAGATGAAAACAGATCTATCTCAAGGAGCTGGAAATAAACTAAACACAAAATATTGTCTTTTTCCTAACTGCAGAGTTGATAAGTTGCAAGGGGTTTCCAGTGTTTTCTTTAAAAGGGATCATTCTCAGCCTACCTACTTTAACTCTGTGACTGCTGTTTTGAGTTATAACTTTAGTGATTCTTCTAGGGCTTACCATATATATTTAACTTTATGTAAAATAGTAAAGTATTTATATATATCCTATGAACCTTTTCTGGTATAATTTAATTTATGTACAGATTACTTACAATACCTAATGTAAACACCATATAAAAAGTTGTTACTCCACATTGTTAGGGATAGTAATGAACAAAAAACTCTACTCATATTTCATATAGACATAATTCATTTTTGTCAAATACATTCCATTTGTGGTAGTTGAATCTGCAGATATAGATTCTCAAATGTGGAAGTACAATTGTGTATGTATGTGTATATGCATACGTTTGAACATGTATATTTTACACAATCACTTTAAAAATAGTGAAGACACATACACATTTATAAAATATTTTATACTTGCATAGTTAGCATTTCTGTTTTTATATAAATTTTAATTATTATTTGAGGTCCTGTTTATTAAGTGAGGAATAAATGCAGAAATCCCTTTGTCATTTCTTGTAGGGTGGAGGAAATTCTAGTAATAGATTTTCTGAATTTCCACTTATCTGGGAATTTAAATTTACGTCAACTTCATTATTTGTGGGTAGTTTTGATGAATAAAAGATTCTTTTTTTTAGTATTGGGAATCGAACTCAGTACCTTGTGCTTGCCAGGCAGGCACTGTGCTGCTGAGCTATCTCCCTGGCCCAAGAATAAAGGATTCTTTGTTGAGTGTTTATTTCTCTCTTTGCATACTTTGATACCCTAGCTCAGTTACTTACAGTTTCCATAATTTCTGATGAGAAACGAGCTGCTGGTCTCATTGGGATTTCCTTGTGAAGAGTTTTTTTAGTAGTTTCTTTAGCTTTACCTTCTTTCTTCCTTTCAAATTGTTCTTGCCTTTCACTTTTAATAGTTTTAACATTATGTTTCCATGAATCTTTTTGAGTTTTGCCTATTTGGAGTTTGTTATAGGAATTTCAGGATATGTACGCTAGTACTTTTGATAAACAGGAAGTTTTTAAGTATTTTTTGTTGGAATATGTTTCTTCTTAATCTTTCTCTTTCCCCTTTCCCATTATGCATATGCCAGGGCATTTGCTACTGTGCCATATTTCTCTGAAGCTCTTTTAATTTTTCTTCATCTTTTCCCCTCTTTTTGTATTACATAATCTCTGTTCATCTAATTTTCAGCTTCATTTTTGTACCAGTTGAAATGTACTTTTGAAGCCCTCTAGTAAGCTTTCGCTTTAATCATCCTACTTTGCAACTGAGGAAGTATTATTTTAAAAACATACTCTTACCTACTTTATAATATTTTCTATTTGAAGTGAATAGTCATCAGGTCTTTAATTTTTTTATTTATGACTCACTTTGTTACTATGAACATATTTTTAATGACTATTGTGAACTTTTTTTTTTTTTTTTTGGTTTTTCTCCGGTACTGGGAACCGAACTCACGACCTTGCGCTTGCCAGGCAGGCGCTTTTGCCGCTGAGCTAAATCCCCAGCCCCTATTGTAAGCTTTTAATTGGATCTGACATATAATCACTTTCACATGCTATGTTTCACCCTTTTTGGAGTGTGTGTCACATGTCTCTCTTTGCTTGCTTGCTTCCTTTAATGTGTTTCACTTTTGTTGACAACTTTACATTTGGGATAATAAAATGTAGCAACACCAGTTATTTTCCCTGCTTTCAGGATTGGTATTATTATTTACACATTTATTTTATTTACTTATTTTCCAGTGACCAGCTGGCTTACTTCAGTAAAATATATTTCTTCCTCCAGTCAGAGCCCTCTTTCTTTCTATTAAAGAGGCATAGTCTTGGGTAGTTCCACAAATATCTGCCTCTCTAAGCAAATCTCCCTCTTAGCCTCCACTAATTGCCAGTGATTTTTTCTAGGTTTTTCAACCTTGGCTTGACTGTTAATTTGCTTCACAGCCTAATGCATTCAAACTAGGGTTTTTCTGAAGGGACACCTTCTAAGGGAAGTGTTTGTTATTACTCTCGGCTCTTGACAAGTGAGTTTTCCTCAGTTATCTTTACAATTATGCAAGTACAGTTTAGCCTATATCCCAAATCAGTCTTTCAAATTTATCCTTACTCTTCCTTTAGCCTTGCAGAGTAGATACCTTTTACGATCCTCTTACATTTCAACTTCACATTCCTTCGTATTTTCTACCAAAAAAACCTTTCAGAGCCCTCTGTTTTATTGCCTACTCATCTCTTCTACTCTCTGGATAAATCTCCCTGCTATGGCTCTGGAACATCATTTCAAATTCTATAGTGTTTATTAATCATTACTATAATGAAATAGGTAAAGCAGGCTAACTTATAAAGAAAATAACTGTACTTAATGTATACTTCTGGAGGTTCATTGCTGAGGTACCACATAGGATAAAGGTCTTGTTTAGAGTGTCTTGAGGTAGCACAGAGCCTCAAAGGCAATAGCCAAAAATGTATGGATGTGTTTGTGTATCTGTGTGGACTTTTTCCCTCTTACAAAGCCAGGAGGATGCAGCCATAGAGGATCCAGACCCTAGTGATTTTATCTAAACCTAATCACTTTCCAAGGGCACTAAAGCTAAACAGTATAGTCCAGTTAACTTTCCATGTTCATATATGATCCATTCCATTTCTTCCCCTCTGTGTTGGGAATTCCCCAGAGAATATTAAGCTTTATCTCAAAACTTCTTCTGAATTTGTAAATTTTTAGGCAGTTTCCCTTTATATTTTCCAGCTAGATGTGAACTTTTTATGCATCTCCCTCAGCCTCTTAAGTAGCTCAGATTACAGGCACTCAAATTGCTTAAATTCACTTGGTATTTCAAAATGGGAATTAAATTTCAACACAAAAGCCATGAAGGACTCTAGAACTTTATCCACACCACATTGCCCTGTTTGGGAGCTCATATTACTGAGAGGAGGCAGAGGTGTTAGTCTTGGCTTCCTTTGCTCACCTCCCCCAACATAAAACCTCCTTACCAGCCATGACCAGAAACATACCAGTATCCTCAACGGCACTTAGAACAAGGTAGTTCCAAGAGCTGATACTGGGTAGAACAAGCCATGCCCACTTCTCCTTATCCCCGAAACTGGGAACAGGGTAGAATGAGAAATGCTAGTATCCTTCCTCTCCCTCCTGTGGGTAGATAGCTCTGAAATTACAGCCTGGTGGAGAAGGTGTGGCTTGTTCTCCATTGTACTAGTCTGCAATCACTTCTTGCTAAATTGTGTAGGTGGATTAGTGAGCAGATATTGTTTCATATATGACAGACTCCATTTTTATATTTTAGAATATATTTTGTTAAACAATTTTTTCTTTATTTGCCATACCCTTAAGACTTTTTCAAGAGATGTAAATTTTTTAAAAAATTAATTTTTTTAAAAAAATTTACTTTTCTAACAAGGATGTGGTCTTTGGCATTTCTCACATTATTATGCCTTAAATCTAGACAAATAAAATCCATATTCAAAAAGAATTCAGAAACGCCAAAGAAAATCATCAAATAAACAAATATTAATTGTGTGTTAAAAAGTTCCCCACCTGCTTGAAAAGTTCCCCATGTGGCTTTTGCTAAATCTTGGAGTGTAGCAAGGAATTCAATAATTATAAAGGAGAAGAATTAAGTTACCCTTGGTCTGGTTTAAGTGCCGTATTTTTTTTTTTTAACATGGAAAAAGAAACTATGGAAATTTTAATGATGCGGATGTAATCTTAGCATATCACTTTATATTACAGTAGCAACAGTTTAGATGTCCTCTTAATTATTAAGGAAAAATAGTATAAAATAGTAAATGGAAAACAAAGTTTTCTGGGGATGTATCTGGCAACAAGCACATAGAAGAGTGGGGAAGGAGAAAACACCTAAAATGATACTCAATGCAATCGGATATTAATTCAGTATATTTCAGTAATCATTAGGTGCAAAATTAAATTGAATTTGGGTTAAACATCACATGTAAAAGACATGTCTTTTATAGTTATGGAAGATGCGTCCTGACTTTAGTTTTGAGTTTCCCATTAACCGCGCTAAAGAGCTCAACAAATAATTTGCAAAATACCCATTGCTTATTACATTGACAGTATTTATTTGTGTTAGAGGGTGCAAACAGTAATAAAATATGATTTATTGGAAGAACAGTCGTTATCATTCATCATTTTCCAACATTAATGCATAACTCCTGATTCCACCATGATTCTAGCAACAGATTGTAATTTATTTTCCCAGATCTCTGGAATAAATACCACCCTCACTCTGATATTACATATAAGAAAAAATTGCATTACTTAATGTTCTAATTTACCTCCCAAAGGAGCTCATGTGGCTTTTCTGTCTTTCATGCTTGAAGTTCACCCCTGCTGGTCATCTAAAATTAGGAGATATTTGCAACTTACAGCAACTGCAAAAATAAGAAAAGAGTGAAAAATGAGAACATGGGCCTTGATACAGTTATCGTTTTACAATAGTGGGAAGGATATACATACACATTTGTGTGTATGTGTGTACATGTCCATGTATGTGTGCAGTAGGAGAGAAACAAAAGATGATGGATATCATATTGATACTCCAATAAATCTTTCTTCTTGAATGTGATTCGATAAGTTTAGCATTGTTTCTCTTCAGAAGCAACAAAATACTGTATAAAGAGTAAGATAGCTTTTCCATATGGTTTCCATTGTCTTCTACTGTACAAATATTTTTGTATATACATATTTATAATTACAAATTATTTTGTAATTTATTTAGTGTAGGTTGACCATTGGCTATTTATTAACTGAATGATTAAATTTAAAATTAGCTAACAGAAATTCTCCATAGCAATTTATATACACAGGAATTGATATATAATATGAAAAACATACATAATGTAGTATTAAATGAGTGATGAATAGTTCTTCATATTGAAATATGGAGAGTTATGGGAGAAATGTAAGGAATGCTATGTGAGCATTATTATAGGAGTATAATGGTGCATTGTCACTGAGAAAGTTTTAAATTATGAGTGCAATTTTCAGAATATTTGTAGTGGTACAGTCCATTAGACATACTGCCTGATATTTGGAATCAATTTTCAAATACTGGTCACCCTTGAGATAAGTATTTATAACATGTAAACACTTGAGGAAAAGGTAATGATTGATTAATTGCATACATATATGCATATGACTTCATCCATATTATCCTAGGAAAATAGATGACATTTGAAAGTCTAAAACTGCATTTCAGAGTTGGGTGTTAACTTGATAATAATGGTGAAGGCAAGTAGCCGTTTTCACATTTAAACTCTAGGGACCCTATTATCAACTTTATTTCTATTTGGGGAGGACTGAGTAAGACATGGTAATGTGAAATATTTTGCCCACCACAGAGGCGTAGACACTTAATAAGCATGGTACTGTGTATATTGACAAACTCATAACACAGTGGCTAAAATGCCCTTGAATATGTGCTCAGTGTCATGAGAGCGCTTTTTCTCATATGGTGTTTATAATAACTCCAAAAATAAAGTGCTAAATTCTTCATTTTCCTTTTCCTTAGGAATAAAATGAGCTTAAACAACTTGTGAAGGATCATGTAGGTGCTAGAAAGCAAAGACAGGGTGCCTAATTTTGTTTATTGTGTACACTTTACTTAGTTTTATTTTCAAAGTACTGCTGTTAGGTGTATAGTCAGGACAGAAAAGACATATAAGCTTTTAAGGACTTAATTATATTGTAATTAAATTCAACCTTTCCATAGTTTTGTTGAGTAGAAAGCAAAATTTTCAGCTCTTTGTCTTAGAGATGTGTTATAAATTGTGTAAAATATACATTTTCTTAAAACTAGGGAAGTATACATATTTTCTCTCTGAGTAAAAAAGGAGTCAATTTCGTAGATGTAAACCAGCAAAAGGAAAGGGTTTAACCTGTGTGATATTTGATGTTATCATTCTGATTTTCTAGAAGTGGGATATATTCTACCACTAAAGTGATGGAGTTTCAGCCATGCACAGTTAACTAACTTAAAATGTTACAAACTAGCCAGATTAATTAATTAAATTCGAATCTTGAGGTATAACAAGCAGGGTTAAGTAACCTGAAATGTGTAGCATGTCTACAGTTTTGTTGCATACTCTAGAGGTTAATTTTATATTTAATAAGATATATAAACATTTCTAAAAGTATCTGAAGGTTTTTAGAGATCTGAACTTAAATTAATTGTCAAAAGCAAAAGATTGATATAGCAACAGCAAGTTAGGTCATATTCAAAAGCAAAACATTTTTTCCCTCTTGTCTTACTTGTATTCAGTTGCACAGAAACAAAGATAAATAATTTGGGCATCTCTGTGTAATTTACAACAAATCAAAAGTATTCCATGGAGATGGGAATGGTGGCAAACATCTGTGACCCCAGCATTTGGGGTGATGTGAAAGGAGGATCACCATGAGTTTAAGGCCAGCCTGGGCTACATGGCTACATAGTGATTTCAAGGCCAACCTGGACTACACAGTGAGACTGTGTCTCAAAAAACTAAAAAAAAAGAAAGAAAAAAAGTTTATTTTATAGTACAGTCAGGGTCATACTGCACTGTATATATTACAAAGGAAAACCCATAACATAGTTTAAATCAGCATTAATGGGTCAGACCTGTGTGTGGATATGTGCATATCCATTTATACCTCATTTTTTTAAAATTAAAACACATATGGATTAGCATTTACGTTTAAGTTCACTATAAGAATTGACCTAAAAATATTAGAATATTACCTATGTACAATAATGAAAATCTTCATGGAAATGATAAGACTAAAATAACTTGGGATGATCTTATCTAAAATTATCCCTAAGATAAATTCTGAAAAAACTTTACACTTACAAATCTTATTTGATTTCTCATCTTTAATTTTATCTCTGTTGTGATTATTAAGATCTCCTTCTTAACAAGTGATTTGGTTCTGGCCTTACAGTGGGTTTTTGGTGTTCATCTCTCTATATATCTGTATCCATATCTATACTCTACATATCTATATATTTATATGTATTTTCATCTATATATCTATATATTTATATCTCTATATCACCATATATCTATGTATATCTTTCTCTACCTATTTACATAGTTAGCAAAACAAACAGTAGTTCCCAATTGATTTTCTACCCACAATAAGCAAAGATATAAATCCTCACTGCCTACAACATTTTTCTTTTAAATAATGGGATTAATAAATGAAATGAAGCTTGCTTCGTCAGAGAAACCTTCTGTAATTTATTTACATATGATCTTTTTCAAGCTAAACTCCAATAAATGGTTTTTGAAATAATAATGTAACAAATTTAAAGTAGTCAGACACTAGCTATATTTTCTTAATGAGTGGTCAGACTCCATAATCACCATGTGGAGAACATCCCAATTAGGGAGGTGGAAATAGATGCAGAAAGGGAAGGTTGACTTGCAGGTAAAAATGAAATGCCCTCAATGCTGATTTTATGTTTTCCTTCCCATAGGGAACCACAGTCAGATATCACGAGTACCTGTTGCTATTAAAGTCCTGGATGTCAATGACAACGCCCCTGAATTCGCATCCGAATATGAGGCATTTTTATGTGAAAATGGAAAACCCGGCCAAGTAAATATCTCCATGTTGTTAATGCTGAATATGTTTGTATACCACTGTCTCATATTTAATTAACCTGCAGTAGAGTGTGTGTTGCATCATTTTGTGTTTGCAAAGTTACAGGGAAGAAGCATTCAAACAGAAATAGAAAGGGAATATTTTTCCTCCTCAGATGTTCATTCTCTTCCTACTGATGACCAAACTGGCTCCTAAAAGTTAGAAAACCTACTGTACCATGAACCCAGAGCCAAATCACTATCTAAAAATATATCTGGATATAAATGGTAACTGCAGATTGGCTTAGAGAGATAAGGCCTACATTCTAACCTTCACCTGAGAAGAAGCAACTGCAAAGCTCGTAGAGGTGGTGATTTTCTGTTTCTATCAAACATGTGAATAGCACAAAATAGTGGAGTCCAAGAACAGAAGTTATGGGATGTGAATACTGGAATCTGTACATATGTAGATATATTTAGATAAACATGAGTTGAACAACTCATTTTAGACTGCATGTAAATTCCCTAATAATTGTGTAATGTTGGGGCATTTCTTTTCACCTTCCTCATCTAGCATAGATAAGGATAATGAACACAGTGACAAAAAGATAAGCAGAAAGAAAAAATAATGGAATTACAAAATGGGAAGGAAAGTGGGAATGAAGGATGGAAGGAAAGGAAGGAAGGAGGGAAAGGAGAAGGAAAGAGGGAGAGAATGAAGTGGAAAGGAAGAGGACAGCGGAAGGAAAAAGAGGAGGAAAAGAATGAAAAGGGAAAGAAATGAGAGGCTGGAAAAGAGGAAAAGTTAAAGTAACAAGAAGAACAAAAACAAAAACAAGAACCTGCTACACTCTGAATGTCAAAATGGAAATAGCCTATGTAAAATTCTACAAAATCACAATGTAATAGATTTATTTTAACAAGGTGCCAAAGTACTGTATGTTTTAAAAATTTATCATTTTTCAACTTCCTAATTTATTTCTGGATGGTGACATTTTAATTTAAATAAACAGCAGCTGACAGCATGACACTGGAGTTGTTAATCCAACTATTCTTGTGCCTCATGTGGGTGTTAGAAATTAAACTTACTGTTTGCCAAGCAGTTTACCTGACAAAAGTCAAGGGTTTTTTTTCTCTAAAGAAAGGAATAGCACTGTAGCTCTGATTTTATTTAATTATTATAAAAGAAGAATGTATTGCTTGCCCATAAGACTATGGGTATTTTCCCCCAAACTACTTACTCCACATATCTGAAAGTTTAGCATCATTTCCATCTACCAAAATAGGATGCATCGCCCCCACACACAAAATAAAGCTAAATCCTAATAATATAATTCATCAACTTTAAGCGTCTAGACACTGTGATCTCATCAAAACATTCAGTTTTAGCAGGCATCCATTTTTATGTACATAATATTCTACATGAGCACAAATATTTCTTAATCTTATCATGAGGAATTGCCCTCTATCAGCTGTGTTTCTGAACATATTTATTTGTGATTCTTTGAGAACGGCAGTGTGTGTGTATACATGGATAACGTATATATATATATTAGCTAAGGTTGTGAATTTTTTGGCAAAGAGAGTTTGATCAAAATACAGCAGGTCAGTTTCAAGGGTATGGTTGTTGCATGGGCCAGAAAAATCACTGGGCTGATGTGGCCCATCACACACATAAACTAGCTTTTTGTATCATTCAGAATGTGTAAAATACTTGAGAATTTAAATAAAACTTCATTACTCATGCAGGACACATCACAGAGGTTCAGAGAGTCAATGACATTGATATTTCACAAATTAAACTTTAGCTGCACTCATTGTATTGACAAGTATGCTTCTTGGATGTCTAGCAATCTAGAGGTTTTACTTTGTGGATTTTGACTGTTTCCAAGGCTTTAATGATTTCTCAGCAGATCTTATCTTCAGAAAAACTACATTGTTTTCTCACCTTTTTTCTGCAAGATTAAAATAAAAAGGTTGATGCTTTGTTTTATGATTTTTGCAAACCAAAATGAATGACTCATTCTGTAAAGAAATGTGTATGCATTATGTGGGTGTCAGTGCACGCTGTTTAGTGACATCTGTGGACATATGACTGGCTGGTTTAGGCATATGTAGCTGTGTAGATGAATTTCCTAAATTATCTGAACTCTTAATGTCAGCCATTATTCATATTTTATTTCTTATGTCATTCTTAGGTCATTTTTGATGTTTCATACTGTAATTTTTATATTTACTATTTTCCAAAATTTGTATTTGTTATTCACACCAAATAGTGTTCACTGATAGAATTTTGACATGGAGTCACTTTGACTGATCGCTGGTAGTATTGCATGATGGCTGACTCACTTTGGACTTAGAATCTTCATTCTCAGATGATCACACTGTCTTGAAAAATAAATGTCAAAAACTGAATTAGCATGAAATTCATCTTTATCTCAATTTTTTTTTACAATAAATGTCTGCTTCACAATAGCTTGAGGAAAGGAGTGCAGGTGACATTCAAAGGTCTTGTGCACCTGGAAGATGTGGATTTAAGATTAAACATGAAGGGAATCAACTTCCTGGGTGTAACTGGATATCTTTAGCAATAACCATGGACCAACCACCAGAAAATTCCACCTGAACAAATTGTTGAGCTGTTGAGGGCATTCACATACATATAGAGAACACATCACAATTTTTTCTTTTCCATAGAAGTGAACTCACCTAAATAGAGTCAGAATTCAAAATAAGGGGAACAAAATAAGGGGAACAGGCAGACACTTTTGTCTTCTCTGGATGTTTAGCTCTGTTCATAATGCACGTGTGTTAAAAGAGGAAGAGTTTCACTTTGAATGTAGAATTGGAAGTCATACTTGCTCCTACCACCTCGTCATGATTCTGAAAAAGGAAACAGGTAACACCCTTGAATTTGTTCCATGAAGAGAGTAACAACCACCACCATAGGGAAATTGAGGTCCCTATCCACAAAATCAACCTGAGTTCATTTTGGTTGGAATTCTTTTAAATAATCCTGATGTTACCTAATTAAATAATATAGTACATTGGTGCTGCTAGTTACCTCTACTTAAAAACATCTAATAGTTTGAAGAAAGTTGTCTTAAATCAGAGATACCAGACTGTGTACAGCTGTAGATGCTGATGTATTTCTGATATAGGCCACATATAGTCATCTATACATTACTTGGCTCTCTGTTTAATGAGTATAAAGAAAATACTCTCATTTTTTGCCTCTCTATTGTTTGAGGTAAAATGGGAATGTAAAGTGATAATTCCTAAATTAGAAAGTAAAATTATGTCTGCCAGTTCACATGTCTAATACAGGGCTAGTTTTTTGTCATTAAGTTAACTCTACAGTTGCTATATGTGCCACAGCTTGGCTAAGCCCTGAGAATGTAACGGTATGCAAGACCTAAAAATCAGGCTTTCATCAACATAGAATATTCTAGCAAATATGTAGTTAAAGTGTAAATGATAGATTTGTGGGAAAATGATTCAAATGATTTGGGAAAAAATGGAAGCTAAAGGGACAAAGGGAAACGGAGATATTTCGATGAAAAGTCTTGTCAATGTAGGACAAGTTCTACTGGGGAAAGAAAATGTCTATCAAGTACTGGCAAATAAGCTGGAGATAAACCATATTCTGCCTGAGGAGAATGGTAATCTGGCTGGACAGATGGAGGCAAAGGTAACAAATGTGGAAAAACCAGTAACTGCTTTCAGTATGCTTGACAACATCATATTCAGGACCAAGCTTGAAAGAAGAATAGAGAACACTAGAAGCCAATGTTAGCCAGAGTGTCTTCCAGAGCTCCCTCCACATCTTCTCTCCTTAGCAAGATCTCATTTTGGATAATACTGTGTGGTGGTGATTTGTAGTACACAGAATTAGAGAAACTGGCTTCAGACGATTCATCAACCCAGAGGACTGAACTGACTGTTGACTTTCTAGGTGAGTCAAAGTATATTATTTTGCCTCAGAAAAATTGCAAGTTAGTTAGGTGACAGCCTGCTTAAGAGCTTCTTTCCTTCAAGGGCAGTGCTTCTCCCATAACTATGACACTGAGTTTAACGGGAGGTTCAGCACCATCTGCACTAGCTGTAGTCTGTTTCTTAGTGTCATAAAGTTATGCCTGACTCAGGAAAAAAAGAACAAAACAAAACTATAATCCTTTGGCTTACCTCTTTGAATCTCATTTTATTATCTCCATCAATATTGTAACAATAAAAGGTTTCTTTATTATGGGAATATCCCAGCTCCAAAAATTATAGTCACCCATATTTCTTAGTGATATGTATCCAGTTGATGTCTGATATGTGTAACATATTTGCAAAGTCTTAGAATTCTACTTACAACTCACTTCATTCAGCAATGACAAATATTTCAAAAATTAAATTCTCAGACATCACTATGGAAACAATTGTTTTACTCACAGACACACAGTACACATGTTAACCTCCTTGGATAAAAAAGCTGTTCATTTATTTATTGAACAATATTTATTATGCATCTACAAGATGCTAATCATTGTAAGGCAATCTGGAGGAGCAGCATGAAAGGTAAAATTGAGTGTTCTGATGAAGCTTAATGAGGAAGAGAAATTATGAAAAGAATGGAATGAATAAAAAATACAATTAAAATATTTAAAAACTGGGTTGAAATAAACATTAAAGCAACTAGACAGAGGAGAACAAAGAAAGTGCAAGGAGGTAATAGTGTTGTCAGAGAAAGTTACACTTTACATGTGTCTCATTTAAGCTGAAACTGGAAAAATGAGAAAGGACTAGGCATAAAAGGCAGCTTGTCAGCAAGATCCGCACATGCAGAGACCCTGAGGGAGAAAAACGTTGGTCTGGTGGAAGAATGGAAGAATCTCTGGCTAGCAAAAGCAAAAAAGAGATCAGATAGAAAGAATTTCTTGTCCAGGTAAAATCTATGCTCGTGTGAGCGCGCGCACACACACACACACACACAGACGTGCCCCACCATGATCAAGTAGAAAGATTATTTAAGAAGCTGTTCCCTCAAAAGTAAAGATAACCTGTTCTAGGGTGTTGGCACCGGAGATAAAGAGAAGAAATTTAGGAAGCTGCTGACTTATGTAAATTCAATAATGTATCCAAAATTTAACATATGTGACATGATAAAAAATATGGTGCATGTTTAAATAAAAAGAATATATTATAGTAAAAGATGAGTAACAGTTAATCTCCCCTCACAAAATTCTCTCTCTCACACTTCACACACACTTATCTCATTGTTCTTGTCATTTTCTGAAGAGGTTTTGGTTGTCTTCTTTCATGAGTCTTTAATGGTGCTGTCCTGGATAACTCTATATGAATGTTCTCCATTAACTCAAAATTTATCTTTTAAGATTCTTTTGATTTTGAGGAGGAGTTAGAAGATACATGGTGCACAATCTGGCACATAAAGTGGATGAGGACATACTATAAATATTTTACAAGCCTGCATTTCCCTTGGATGGCACTAAGTAGCATTCATCACCTTTTTTTTATCACAAATCATAAAGATACTCAGGAATGCAGAGTTCCAGAACTGCTTCAGAAAGTGGCAAGAATGAAGGGGAAAATGTGTTCACACCGAGGGGAGGATGGGAAAGCAGTTAATTGCAATGTGTCTTTTACTGAAATAAGTTTTTAGACTCAATCATTCACAGTATATTTTGGTCATTCCTTGTGTCATCTACATCACCACTCTGGGTGTTGAGTTTTGGTACCCGCAGTTCACAGATATGAAAATTGAGTCTGCTAAAAGACTATAGGTTTTTATCTACAGCCATGATAAGTGGGTACTTTTTAAGACCTCTTAATGCTTCTCAGGGAACCAAAACTTGGAAATTCTAATGCCTGTGTGATGTACATCTTAGAAAAATAACCATGAGGATAAGATCAAAAATAAGCATTGGCTGAGAAGAAAAAAAATCAGTCCCTCAACTTGTAGCATACTTTACTCAAAATCATTTCCTAAACCTTAAATGAAAACAAATAATACTTGATACAAAAATTAAACATAATTAATTATCCCTTGATAAACACAAGGAATGGATTATTTCTAAATTTTATTTATTTATATTTCAGGTTTTGTGGGTCTTTTTCTAATAAATATGAAACAATAAAAAATTATGGTATTTTATAACTCATGAAATAATAAATATAAGAGATTTCATTTTAAATTTCCCACCAGCAAGCATCTTTAATGATCTATCTGCATACATAAGAGAGAGTGAGGATTGACTTTAAAACAGATAAAATTGATAGCTTCAACAAAATGCATAAAGTACCATTTTGGGTGGAGTTAGAAAATGGTAAATTAATAAAATACATGAAACAGTACTTGAAGAAACCATATGTAGCACAATATTTTTCAACATACACACCGAAGACTAAAAATATTCTGTAAGTTAACCATTAGGCTAAGTGTATATAGTATACATGAAATATAAATCAATTTTTAAAATTTTGGGTCACATCTTGAAGATATTTCATTACATTTACAAATAGATATTTCAGTAAGTACAGAAAAATATGCAAAATTTGAAAAACATCTGGACTACACATTTCTGATCCTTATCATTTTACATAAGATTATATATATATAATATAATATAATGGTTTTATAGTATAAAAGCAAAACATATTTTATTAATATTGTACTAGTTAGGTTTTATTGTTACTGTTATATATGCCTGACCTAGTTTGAAACAACATACCTGATGGGTGAGTAAACTAGAGGACGATCTATAGCCCTGTATTGGAATAATTCTTCCTATGATCATTTACATGTGTTTCATTTTTCATGGGCAAAGGAATAAAGGAGCCATACTTTATTCTTCCCCATATGAATTTGTGGAGTTGCTTTTTTTTCTTTTTCTTTTTTTTTTTTTTTTCAAGTTCACTGGATCAACATATAGAATACATAATATCTAAATATTTTCAGAACTTTTGTTTGCGTGTTTTGGAAGAATTGTCTGACACTCTTGTGTGACTATTAATTCTACACAGTTTAATCTGGTCCCTAATCTAACTGACACTGATGATTCACAGAGAAAATTGTGTAAATGATGTTTTAAAAATCTTGGACAACTGCAGATTGGTTTATACTTGCTCATTTTTTAACCACTAAATTTTTTTCTTTTTTCCGGTACCTTGAATCGAACTCATGACCTTGCGCTTGCCAGACAGGCACTGTGGCGCTGAGCTAAATCCCCAGCCCCATTAACCTCTAAATTAATGAATTATAATTTAGTGCAGGAGGAAGATGGGTACATGGACGTGTTTGTTGCATTTGCTCTTAGGTGCCACGATGAGAAGCATACTTTGTGAAGAAGTCATCCTGACCCTAGAAAGAGGCTTTATGCCTAGGCTACATGCTAAGCACTTAAATTGGATGCAATTTAAGACCCGTGAGCTGACAGATTCTTGGAAATGCAAAGAAATGAATGGTAGTAATGCTATAACGAAGCTATATAGACACAACACTTTCATACAGAGGTTCAAAAGTTCTTCCAGAATTTTAAGACTTGGCGCAGCATTAGAGGTTAACATTTCTAAAAGCAAGTGTCTGAGAAAAATGTGTGCTGTGTCACACAAATATATGATATGATTTGGTGTGTGAGGTCTGTGTGTGTGTTTGTATGCATGCATCTCTTTATATGTGTACTTTATCTAATGAGGATAAAAATCCCTGAGTTAAACAAAAAACACTACCTTCTGTTTGTTTTGATGAACAGTCAGTTTCCCCTATATTTGTAAGTACATATTAATCTCCAGAAGGGTTATATGGTATTTGATCTTTATCAAACTTAGCTCATTATAAAAATCTTTCAAGCTTCCCTCAGAGAAAATTATAGAATTAGTGGTCGATAGGATTCATCTGGAAAAAAATTATTCTGGGATATAAAAAATAGATAATATGTTCAGCTTAGGCAGTAAAGTTTGTAATCTAAATATTATATTCTTGTGAAATAAGATAATGGAAAGTGGAGAAGAAAATAAACTGAAATCTCTACCCTATGCTGTGAACTGTGGATTTTATCCTGCTAAGGAAAGTTAGGTATGGAGGGATTCATAAGGCAGGGCAAAGATGTATTTTTTCATATTGCTAAACTTATTGATGTATACATGAGGATAGGCAGAGTTTAGTAAAGAAATACAGGAAGCAGAATAAAGTAGAAAATCCTAGCTTTGTATGGAGTATCCAGTATCCTTTTTTGTATTATTTTACTACAATTTAATGCCAATAAAGTTAAAGGGAGAGAAAGAATTGACACAAAAATTGTCAGAGGTTTTGCAGTGGTTGGAAGAGGGTACAATTGCCAAGTATCCACCTGGAAGACTGAAGACTTAACTTAGAATATAAGAGCTATAGAACTGTATGTGTGTTCTCTTGTTGTCTTCTTCCCTGATTTAGACCTCAAAGATATATCTTTTAAATGGTTATCTAGTACATCTAGTTCTTAGGACACGATGTCTCACGTAAGAAAAGTGACATGGAGAAACAGGTTGAGTGCACAGTAAAAAAAAAATCTTGGTAAAGACTCGATTACCATACAAATTAGTTAAAACATTCTGGTCAGGATGTAGCTCAGTGGCACAAGCATCTGCCTGGCAAGCGTAAGGTCCTGAGTTTGATTCCTGGTACAAAAAAAATCCAACAAAAAAACTATTCTGATACTATCGTTCAAATTGATATGAAGTAGGATTACATTTGAACTCTTGTATAGTTTTGAAATAATTGGAAATAATTTGCATTACTTAGATTCAGCATCAGTATTATAAGTTGATTTTTCTTGTATGCATAGTTCCTATTTTCTCATATGCATGGTTAGAAACCTTTAAAGACTTATTTTGTAGTATATTGTTTTATTTTATTCAGCTATTAATACCATATGTAATACCATGGACTTTTCCCTCATACATATCTATGCATAGGTATCTTTATATAATGTCACTTTCATGTTAACAAATATGAGCCATGTGAAGCTCATTTATGGGTAAATTGCATATTGCTTTTTAAGTTGAAAATACTACTCTTCAAAACAGACATTGGTATGTCAGGAAAGTTAATATCAATAAACCAGCAATAATAGATGAAAATAGAAAATAAAAGATTATGCTACCTCTTCTACACAATCATGACTTTTTATTCTGTTGTTGATTCCTTTTATATCATCATTGAATTCACATCATTTCTGGAGGATTTCATGAAAGGAAAAATTGAGCTTCATCTGAGAATTTGGATGTGTTTCAATTGCATATTCCAGGTTTGGTATCCTTGCCAAGTCTTCCTAGAGAACTGACATATATTCCTGAGGTCTTGAAAACTATTCAAATGTTTTGAACAGAATTATTCTCTCTCATTTGCCCACATTTAGAGAGAACTGTGACTTCTCAGGTTCCTTTGTTAGTGAATTTTATCCACCGGTGTCAATAAAGAAGTTTTATTTTGCTGAAACTAAGGGCATGAACAACCAAGACAGATGAGCCATACTTACATGTTCTCCAAAATATTGAAGCTGTAAACCAAATTTGAAATAAAGCCATACACTGCAAGTATGAAGTTCCCAGTACTTTCAGGGAAACTGCCATATTAGAGAAAAAAGACATAGAGAATTTATAACTAGACATATCTGAAATGAGACAATGTTTTTGATGCACTACAGGTTTAAGGTTCTTAATGCTCATCACATTGGGAAGATTAACAATGGTGTTAAAATGTGCCTGCCATCATATATTTATGCTTCCATCCAGTGATTCATTCAGTCAATACTTATTAAATAGTTTCCACGTGCCAAATATTGTTCTAATAGCAGAGATGAGGGGAAATCTTATAGATTATTTTGCCTGGCACCTAAGATCAAGTCAATGAATCATATCTACAAGAACTCATGGACATATTTCTAACAGATCCCATGATGCTGTTATGCTTGTTAACAGATCAGATCATCAGGAATGTACTGTTTGCTGACTTCTTGACTTTTAAAAGTTATTAATGGAATAAAAGTTAATGGCAGTGATACACTAGTGTTAATAATTGGACTTTAGATAATGAGTCCAAAATAAGATTTAATAAACAGTCTTTATTTAAACACCTGGATTTGAATTTAGAATTATGGTTAACTTATGGATAATCTATTTTGAAGTGAAAATCATGCCATTTCATTCTCAATTTTTTAGTACCATGCCTTAGAAAGATTGTTTTTAAATCAGTTTCAAAAACAGCTTCTGTTCCCACCAAAATTGAAACATAGACTGGAAAGCAGTTCTTCCTGAAAGCCCAGATGTCTCTTTTCTTCGGATAGAGATATATATTTTTCTTTCAGGTTCCCTTGAAGTTGAAAAATTTTGTATTAAATAGTTAAGCATTCAACTCTTCAGTTGCACCCTAACTTTATAAGTAGAAAGGGGAATATTTAAACTGAAGGTTAGATGCATAGTAATAGAAATCCCTATCAGGTACAGAAATTTTTATACTATTCCCATCAAATAGTTGTCTAATTATTTAAAAATCCAACGAAAGCGGTAATAGCTCACAGCAGGCACTGTATAATTCCTATTTTCTACCTGTGTGGCAAACCCATACAGTATGCATCTCTAGAGTTACACTTCCTTGGATAAATCTGCTCTTCTTTTTCTTCTGTTGTTTAAAGTTAACTGTACTCTGGTATTATTTTATCATGAAGATTCCATCCTTATTAATAGTGGTATCTTAATGTATTTTAATGACAGAATCCTTCAAGTGATCTACTAGGCATCTAATATTAGATAAAATGCCCAGGTGGTGGCTATCTGCATTTAAATTAAATGAAATGTCAAACACGGCTTAACCTAGTCTTTACCAGAGTGAGTTCATGGGATATTTGGAAGATGATTTAAAGATTCACTATTTTAATCACTTTTTTCCCCAACACATCATGTGCTAAGTTGTAAACTTGCCAAAATAAACTCTTAATGAATAATGATGAAGGGACCACGAACACCAACTATTTTTCCTTGCTCAAAACAGTAGTTCTTGGAGTGGAATGTGTGGACCAGAACCACCCAGAAAACTTTAAAATTTGCAGATTCCTAGGTGCTACTCTAACACCTTCTAGTTCAGGAGTCTGGGGGCAAGGGTTAAGAAGTTGCATGTGAAATGAGTTCCTGGCTTACACAAATGGTGGAAGAAGACATACTCAATACCAGTGTGATATTCAGACAAAATTTCTGAGATGTGGTGTGACAGATAGTTGTACTGCTTCAGGTAAGCTAAATTCTTACGTTTTGCTTCAGTTATGATGGCTTAGCCACTATGTCCCTCACTGAGTCACCCTTTCCAGCATTAAGAGCTCTTTTCCTGCCTATGTTTTAGAAACAGTATTAAGGTAGTACTGCATCTTACAAGTACACCAGACATGAACTTAATTATGATTGAGATCCACCCCAGATTACCAAGAAATAGCCCCTTCATTTGTCTCTACTGTTCATGTGCACTCACACACGCTTTAACAGCTGCACCTCGGAAGAGAGCTTCTGTGGTGATGAGGTTGGGTTGATGGGGGAGGGGTTGCTCAACCTGTCCACAAAAGTACTCTGATTGGTCCCTTGACTTTTCAACATGAAAACCTACTGGTTCCTATGTGAAGTGGAGAATTCATGTGTTTTTCTCCTGTTAAATATTTATGCATTCATGCTGTCCCAATGAGTTATCTATATTTCAAATCTTCTCTCTGGTATTTTAATATATTTTTTTAATGAAACCGGAACTTTTCAAACCTTCTCCACATTTAAATGTCAAGGAAAATATGCTATGCATTCATCTCTTGTAAGCAATTTCATTCGTCGCTAATTTGATTAGGTTGAATCCTT